>NC_088242.1:76844290-77185718 GCF_036934945.1 Oncorhynchus masou masou
ACTTTTCACCCCCTTAAAAAAAGTCCTCTCTGGCCTGTTTTTTGACATTCTTTCATTTTTTTGTCAATTATACGTGTATAAGAACTGTATGAACATTCTTTTGTCGTATTTTATTGTCATATTTTTAAACTTGTCCATAAGGCATATGCTTTGTCTTTTTGCAATATGATTTCATAGGAAGTCAAAAGTTGAGGTCAAAAGTCAGTGAACCATTGCCAAATGCCATAAGAAATGTCCAAATGCAATATGAAAGTATTGATAGTGCCAAATCAGGATGTTTTGTCCATTTGAAATATGATATCATAGGAAGTCAAAAGTCGAAGTCAAAAGTCACCGAACCATTTCCAAATGCCATAAGAAATGTCCAAATGCAATATGAAAGTATTAAAAGTGTCAGGATGTTCAGGATCAGGATGTTATGTCCATTTGTCATGTACGGTCATAGGAAGTCAGTTTCCAAACCCAAAAGTCAGTGAACCATGTCCAAATGGCATTTATACTGCCCAAATGATATATAGCACTATGTTATGCTATGAATCAACCTAGATGGTCTATTTGTCATGTATGACGAGGAAGAAGTGGGACTTTTTAATGATTTTTTGATAAACGTCCAAAATGACCACGGACGCCCCCTATTGGATGGGCACGGGTGGGGGTGCTCCCTACCCAATCGTAGGACCCTTGGTCCCCCCTAAAGGCATTAAAAAAAACGTTTTTAAAATGTGATTCTAGTAACCCATTTTAAATCACCAGGTGCACAGCTGTCCATTTGCAATATGTTTCAATGGGCATTTTTCATCACGAATTTGACATGCTCAAAAATACTGCAGAAATGCAAAATTAACTGGCCCGATGAACTCGGGATGGCCGGGCAATGATAGTGGTTCCTCTCCATCGCTCGTTTTGTTGATTTCATCATGTCCATTTGGTGATGTATTTTCACTGTTGAATCTTATTGCAAATATACTGTCCATTCGCAATATGTTTCAATGGGCATTTAACATCACAAATTTGACGTGCTCAAAAATACTGCAGAAATGCTAAATTGACTGGCCCGATGAACTCGGGATGGCCGGGGAGTGATAGTGGTTCCTCTCCATCACTCGATGGTGACATGAGAGAAGTGGGACTCTTTTTTTTTATTGAAAAATGTCCAAAATGACCAGGGGCGCCCCGTATTGGATGGGCACGGGTGGGGGTGCTATCTACTCAACCGTGGACCTCTTGTACACCCCTAAAGGCATTAAAAACATTTTTTAAATGTGCTCCTGATAACCCGTTCCTATCACCAGGCGCACGGCTGTCCATGTGGAATATGTTTCAATGGGCATTTACAATCACAAATTTGACATGCTCAAAAATACTGCATGAATGCGAAATTGACTGGCCCGATGAACTCGGGTCTGCCGGACAGTGATTCTGGTTCCCCTCCATTGCTCGATGGTGTTGATTTCAGTCTGTCAAGTTGGTGATGGTTCATCACTGTTTAAACACATTGCAAATGTACAAAAGTCAGCCAGCAAGTCAGTGTCCATCAGTCAATTAGATATCATTCTGACACCAAACTGGTACTATCTGACACCAAACCCACATTTTCCAACTCGTTTAGAAGCCAACTATCACATATTTCAGAGCAGGCCTATAATTCACAGCGCCTTCAGTTTAAACCATAATAAAAACGCAAAACACGTAGTTACGTTCTAGCTGCAGGTTCAGTTCTGACGTTATGTGTAGGCCTATATGAGACAACCCCGAATCCTGGGTTTTGGCTCAATATGTCATTCGGTGCCTGAGCAACGACCTTAATTGGTGCTGAAAATCCACTTTTTCTGGACATTGCTACGGGTCCTTGTATGAGCTTTCGGACAGAAACGTTGGGGTCCGTCTCTATGGGCCGAGGCGGTTTCAATCCACCTAGTCTTGCGACTCTGGGACTTTTCTAAATGTCGTCATTTTCGTGATGGTCAAAATGAATTGAAAGTTATTTCAAATGTATGAGGCTGTTTCTCGGTCTGAGAACCTTCTAGAGCCACATAACTCACCACGCACTATCGACTTGAGCTCTAGAACAGGGTTCTAAAGTTTCAGAGCTCTAGGTCTGACGGTTCTTTGATATTTTGAACGAAGGTAACTATTGCAGGCTCTGTGTGTCTCTAAGGCTGACACTGTGTCACTTCGTTGCTGTGTGTGTGTGTGAGTTTTTCTTGGAAATCTGATGTGAGACATGACTGATTTACAGTTCATGAGGGTTTCCTAATCACACAAATTAAGTTTTGGAAAGATGTGACTTTTTTAACCCTTCGAAACAGCCTCTGTGACCGCAATTTAAGGCCCTTCTGGGTGGCACAGGAAGCAAAAAGGAAACGCATATCCTCATTGGGGTATGCTTTTACAGAATCATGAGTTTAAAGTTTTTACGTTAAGAACTGACTGATTTACACAGGGTGGAATGCAGTGATTTTCACAAACTGCAGGTTTGGTATATCAAAACACCTTTAGGGTGAATTTAACCACTTCCGGTTGCTCCAGGAAGCTTAGAATCAACGCAGGTAGACCTCATAGTGGCCTGAGGAATTGTCATCGAAGACAGGTTCATAAGGCATTCATAACCCACATAGGCTTCAGGTTGAATTTAGGGAAGCAGACAATGTATTGCTATGGGGAGAGAAGTCATTGCAAACTGTTGGATGTAAACACCTTCTTTTCATTGTTAAGGGTCAATGCCACATGGTCAAGGTTAGGCTTGCACAGATCGGGAGGACCTCTGGAATGTTCCTGAGGTCGAATTATGCTTCTAACCCTAACGGTTTCCCCGCTTTCACCCCAAAGCACCTGAAATTTAGGGCCAGGCTTCATTTTGAGCCTGCTTTTTAGCATTGTTGCTGCGCTCAGACCGAGCAAACTACGGTCCAGTGGGGGGCATCTCATTGAACTCAGCACAGCCTAGAAATTATGGTAATGCCATTGCAGGCTCTTTGTGTCTTTAAGCCCCATACTGTGTCACTCCATCCTTGCTATGTGTGTGTGTGAGTGTTTTTTCTTTGACATCTGTTCTGAGAAATGACTGATTTACGGTTCATGAGTGTTGCCTAATAACACATATTAAGTTTTGGAAAGATCTGACCTTTTTAACCGGCCGAAACAGCCCCTATCACCCCAATTTAACGCTATTCTGGGTTGGCACAGGAAGCTGAAAGTGAACACATATCCTTCTTGGGGTAGGCACTTACAGAATATTGAGTTTTAAGTCTTTACATTAAGAACTGACTGATTTACAGAGGTTTGAATGAGTGTGTGTAATTTCAAAAACCACAGAAGTATCGCAGTTCTCCGAAACCCACCTTAACTGATTCGTCTGAACACGCCGAAACTGGATCTTTAACTTTTTTGAAGAAAAAAAACACACTTCTTTGACCATTACCAATTGTACATTGTACGATTTATCTTAAATTGCGATAGATAAATGGCTCGTTCTTTTTTTCCTGACACCGTAGGTTCGTGTACTTTGACATGAAGTGGTCAAATTAGCTCTCTATTTTCGTTTTTGACCTTTAATCCCAGAAAAAGGGCCTTAACTCAAAAAGCGTTGAGGCCTCAATGCCATCTTGTTTCTGGGCTAACAGCCGATTAGTCCAAATCGATTGGTGATGTTTTGTACATTTGCAATAAGATTCCATTCGCCATCTGGTGGAATTTACCGGGACAGCTGAAAAATGATAAAAATGTGAATATTTTATATGACGGAAACTGAATGTCCGAGAGACACTGTTCCATGACTTCCCGGAAGATCTGGCCCCGGTGCACGGCCCGCCTCCGTCAGCAAATTTTAGAAACATTTGCGGATGTCTTGTAAGGGACCGTACATTTGCAATATGGAGATTCTCATCCATCATACAGCAAATGCCGAAAAGTGCTCTTCATGTATATATGTGATGGTCAATTGGAGACATTTTGAAAACAGGTTTTCAAACACTTGTTTTTCACAACTGTAGCAGGTGTAGCCCATCATTCTAATGTTTCCTATTAGCAAGACAATAGACTTTTTGTAACCCGGCTACTGTTGGGGAAAATCCCCCAACTTGCAATGTGTTCGATGCTTAAAACCTCTCTGGGATATGTGGGACACTAGCGTCCCGCTTGGCCAAAAGCCAGAGAAAATACAGAGCGCCAAATTCAAATAAATTACAATAAAAATCAAACTTTCATGAAATCACACATGTAAGATACCAAATTAAAGCTACACATGTTGTGAATCCAGTCAACATGTCATATTTCAAACAGGCTTTTCGGCGAAAGCAAACGATACTATTATCTGAGGATAGCACCTCCGTAAACAAAAGAGAGAAAACATATTTCAACCCTGCAGGCGCTACACAGAACGCAGAAATACAAATATAAATCATGCCTTAACTTTGACGAGCTTCTTCTGTTGGCACTCCAATATGTCCCATAAACATCACAAATGGTCCTTTTGTTTGATTAATTCCGTCCATATATATCCAAAATGTCAATTTATTTGGCGCGTTTGATCCAGAAAAACACTGGTTCCAACTTGCGCAACAAAATGTCTCAAAAGTTACCTGTAAACTTTGCCAAAACATTTCAAACTACTTTTGTAATACAACTTTTGGTATTTTTTAAAGAAAATAATCGATCAAATTGAAGACGGGATGATCTGTGTTCAATACAGGAAGAAAACAAACTGACGCTAGCCTTCTGGTCATGCGCCTCTGTCAAACAGTACACATGAAGTGACCCTCGTTTTGAACAGGGCTACTTCTTCATTACACAAAGGAAAAACCTCAACCAATTTCTAAAGACTGGGGACATCCAGTGGAAGCAGGATGAACTGGAAGAAAGTCCCTTAGAAATCTGGATTCCCAATGAAATGGGATCCCCATTGAAAAGAGAGACCTCAAAAAAGAAAATCGGAATGGTTTGTCCTCTGGGTTTTGCCTGCAGGAAGGGTACCACATGAGGGAGGAGGATGTCTTCCCTGTAATGCACAGCGTTGAGATTGCCTGCAATGACAACAAGCTCAGTCCAATGATGCTGTGACACACCGCCCCAGACCATGACGGACCCTCCACCTCCAAATCAATCCTGCTCCAGAGTACAGGCCTCAGTTTAACGCTCATTCCTTCGACCATAAACGCAAATCAGACCATCACCCCTGGTGAGACAAAACTGCGACTCGTCGATGAAGAGCACTTTTTGCCAGTCCTGTCTTGTCCAGCGACGGTGGGTTTGTGCCCATAGGCGACGTTGTTGCTGGTGACGTCTGATGAGGACCTGCCTTATAACAGGCCTACAATTCCTCGATCCAGCCTCTCTCAGCCTATTGCGGACAGTCCGAGCACTGAATGAGGGATTGTGCATTCCTGGTGTAACTCGGGCAGCTGCTGTTGCCATCCTGTACCTGTCCTGCAGGTGTGATGTTCGGATGTACCGATCCTGTGCAGGTGTTGTTACACGTGGTCTGCCACTGCGAGGACGATCAGCTGTCAGTCCTGTCTCACTGTAGTGCTGTCTCACAGTACTGACACTGCAATTTATTGCCCTGGCCACATCTGCAGTCCTCATGCCTCCTAGCAGCATGCATAAGGCACATTCATGCAGATGAGCAGGGACCCTGGGCATCTTTCTTTTGGTGTTCTTCAGAGTCAGTAGATTGGCCTCTTTCGTGTCCCAAGTTTTCATAACTGCCTACCGTCTGTAAGCTATTACTGTGTTAACGACCGTTCCACAGGTGCGTGTTCATTAATTGTTTATGGTTCATTTAACAAGCATGGGAAACAGTGTTTAAACCCTTTACAATGAAGATCTGTGAAGTTATTTGGATTTTTATGAATTATCTTTGAAAGACAGGATCCTGAAAAAGAGGACTTCTTGCTGAGATTACATAGACTTGAAATCATTGGCCACTTTAATAATTGGAACACTAGTCACTATAATATTGTCCAACATTGCTTATCCAAATATTTATACATTCTTAATTCCGTTCCTGTAATTGAAATGTGTGGGTATTGTTGTGAATCTGTTAGATATTACTGCGCTGTTAGAGCTAGAAACACAAGCATTTTGCTACACCCGGCAATAAAATCTGCTAAACTGCAAGCTGTATAAAAGACACATTAGACCAGAAAGGTATTGAGCTGTAGCTGCACGTTTAAAGTGGTTTGAACTTTGAATATCAGCACGAGGTTGAGACAATAATCTCACCTCCTGAACAATCACTGGTACAGCTGATTAGCTGTCCTAAGTAAAGTAACATCGAAAGCAAATTTAAATAGGACCATCTTACTACTCTGCTCAAACCATTGTGTTGCGCTACTCTCATCACCCCACTGGGAACCATCTTCAAATAAGCATCTTAAGGAGCGAATGGATGGAAAGTCAACTCTGTAGTTCTGTTCAGGATTTCACGACAAGTTACCGGATAACTACAGAGAAGAACAACAGTAGAAGACTTGTGGGAACCATTTTGGGACTATCAGAGCTTTACAAGTGTGCCGCAAAAAGGCCCAACCCCTTTCCCAAATCTGCACTGTCCACCTAGAGAGATCCACGGCGAACCAAGGCATTTCATGTAAATACATTCACAATTACTTACTCTAGGAGGGTGGTGGTTCGTGTGCAAAGTATATGATTACTGTAATTGAGAGTAGAGTCTAAATGTTCCAAGATTAAGTGTCACTGTCCCTCCCTGACCCCCCATCTCTTTTGTAACAAACAGCCATATTGTTGTCATTCTGCTAGGGACCTGTTTTTAATGTATTAAGTGTGTATGTTTATTCTGTGTTTCCATTTAATTAGCTAGCAAATACATAATTAAACCAATTTCTATCGTACTGAAACATAAGTCAGGCTCGACTTTTGCAGATTCAAGGAGGTTACGACTGTTCAGAATGATCATATGATACGAGGTTATGACTAATAAGTAGATGCGATAGGTTAAGGCCTTTAGAGTTTAATTCAGGAAATAGTAACTCTTTAAAGAACCTCTCTTTTGGTAACTCTTTAAAGAAACTCCTAATCATTTAATTGTTACATGATTCATTTCATCGGGTAACAATTAAATATATTTTCGTAATTAGATAAATAACAGTCTTCAGATTAATGTAAAAATCAAGTCACGACACCTTGAAGCGAGCATAGAAGATATTTCGATCATCTAGTAGGCTCACGTCGCGGCTTGGTTTCTTGGTCCTGTATTGGTGCTTTGCCTGTTTGATTGGAGGGCGTAGTGGGATTAATGCAACCGGATTAGTGTCCCGCTCCTAGAAAGCGGAAGATCTTTATCTGTGCGGATTTTGCCTGTAATTACATGGCTTCCGGTTGGTCGTCAATGCACTTATTAATGAAGCCGGTGACTGATGTGGTAAATGCCATCGGATGAATCGCCGAACATATTCCAGTCTGTGCTATGGAAACAGTCTTGTAACTTAGCATCCACTTCTTCGGACTACTTCCTTTTGGGGCCTTCACTGGTACTTCGTGTTTGAGTTTTTGCTTGTGAGCAGGAATCAGGAGGATAGAGTTATGGTCAAATTTGCAAAATGGAGGGCGAGAGAGAGCTGTCTCTGTGTGAGCATTTTCTTGCTTGTTCATGGCCCTGTACAGCTCGTTGAGTGCGGTCTTAGGGCCAGCATCGGTATGTGGTGGTAAGTAGACAGCTATGAAAAATTTAGATGACAACTCTCTTGGTAAATAATATTTTCTACAGCTTATCATAAGGCATTCTAGCTTAGGCATACAGAACCTCAAGACATCCTTAATATTAGAGATTGTGCACAAGACATACACCCCCTCCCCTGAGCTTCCCCGAAGCTGTCGTTCTGTCCTGCTGATGTATAGATTAACCAGCTAGATTTATATTTTCCATGTCCTTATTTAACCATAATTCAAAGATACAGGATATTACAGATATTCAGATATTCGTTGACAGGATAGTCTAGAACAGAGCTCGTCCAGTTTATTCACCAGTGTTTGAGCATTTGCCAATAGACTGGAGGGTAGAGGCTGTTTATCCACTCTCCGACATAGTCTCATCAGGTATGCCTAGTCCTGGATAATCAATATGTAATTTGCCTCTGACTAATTGAAGTAGAAGTTCTAACACAAATCAACATTTGTGATAGATGTGCTGATGTCCAAAAGCTATTTTTTGTCATGAGAAACGATGACTGAAACATTACGTACCAAAAAATATATAAGATAAATGCAAAAGAATACACAAAATAACACAATTGGTCCGGAACCGTAAATCGGCTGCTATTCCCTCCAGCGCTACCTCCAGCGCCAACCTAGTGAAGTGGGCTACCAATTATCCCATTTTCAACATATTTTTTTATGTTTAATCACAATTGCTGCTGACAGACACGATAAGCTAACTTGCTTGATGGACCATATCAAATCCGCTAGCTAGCTAATAACAGATCACGTCAATATGGCTAGCTATTTAAAAAGCAAATTTTCAAGGGATAAACTAGATGGCTATATCCAAATATTGTTTGATTTGCTTGCCCCGTATAGTGATGATGACAGTAATCCGACAACTTTACCAGCACGAGGAAAGGCCAATGTCAAGCTCTTTCCAAAAGCCTAATCTCTGATTAAGCAAGCTAAATGACAGATGTTGTTTGCCTAGCTAGCTCACTAGCTACATACCTACATATATGGGTAGGTTAACCTTACGTATCTGAAAATACACAATCAATGGATGTGTATTGATCATGAAAAGCACGCAGTTACTTTCTGTGTAACTCTGATGATAGAGCTAAATGTGAAAATGTGTGGTCTAAGGCACTGCTTCTCAGTGCTAGAGGTTTCACTACAGGCACCCAGGTTCACAACCGGCAGTGATTGGGAGTCCCATAGGGAGTCCCATAGGGCTATGTACAATTGGCCAAGCATCGTCTTTCATTGTAAATAAGAATTTGTTGCCTAGTTAAATAATGGTTACATTTAAAAAATATATATATAATTTTATATTACTATATGTAAAGTGCAAAAATATTCAAGGGAAATTGACATTTTCAGTGTACAGACATTTACTCTCAAGTGTGGTCAAAGATAATTACCTTAAAGGCACACCCCTAATAGGCCACACCTCTTTTTTATATGGATCCTGGGTCAACCCAATATGAAAGTGAATAAAAACCCAACTGATGGTTAAATTCACGCATGTTTGGGTAATCCAAACAACCCAACATGTTGGGTTATTCACACAACCCAACTGACTGGGTCAAAATATCCCAGCCTGTGTTCTGTCCAATATTTACCCAGTGCTGGGTTACCAAATAACCCAAAATGTGTTGTTTTTAAACCTATCAATTTTTAAGTGTCTGGAGATATTTGAACCTCTACTGCTTAAACAGGTATTCATAAATACTGTATGTATCCCACATGTCACACCTCTCTGTCACGCAAAACTACTTTTCCTGGATGAAAACTTTGTCCCTCTACAACAGTATGTGAATGCATTGGACATAATTCAGGTTGACCTGTAAGTGTATTTGGCAAACCAGAGAAAATTACAAATCAATTGTGTCACATTGAAATCAAGTTGATTTTCCCTGCACTGCTTTCTCTCTCAGGCATTGAATCCTGTCTTGATATGCATATTTATTTCCTCCATACAGTATATTTTTTCCCCTCCACTTTATCTGCTCCTCTCTCATTTCTATGTGCCTCTCACTTTTTGGATCAATGGGAGAATATCATTTTTTTACAGCTAAAATCACACGCTGATGAGGGCCATTTTCCTTGGGTTTGTGAATTAGCATTCATGTCTCCGATCAGACAAAAAATACAGATTTTAGAGATCAGGTCTCTCTCAATCTCTGCAAGTCTCATAGAGCAGTTGTCTATCAGTAGTCAATCTGATGGACACACGGTCTCACTGACACTGGACAGAACTACAAACCACTCTCATGCTCAGACATTTCTCTCATGGCAATATCGATTGGTGGGTATCAAACACTTTGGGTTGGGTTTTTTATTATTAAAAGGAATAAACTTAAAGTATGTTTCAGTGGGGGTAAAAGTATGTTGTCATTTAAAAAAGGCCTCTACTTCTACCTCCCGTGGCCCTTTCCATGGCAGATGTGATTTGACTGACAAGCACAATGTGTGATTTGTACTAGCTGTCTGTCGGACTGATGGCCCTAAATAATGGGCTGTGTATGTATTATTATGTATATGTGTACTGTATATGCATGCGTGTGTGTGTGCGTGCGTGCCTGTGTATGTGTCATATTAGTGTTTCGAGCTATTGTCTCAGTCTCCCGGCTGTGAGGCATTGTGATTAATGGACTTCCCAGTCCACTGTGCTGTCAGGGCCTGCCTCCCCTCTTCACACAGCCCACCTCCCATCCCCTCATTAAGACTATCCTACATCCTGTCTACAGTCATCAGTACCTGAATCACAGCAGAGTAGAACTTCCGCTCTGCTCCCCTCTGACAGACAGTATCACCTTGTACCTTCCAGGACCCAGGGCTCATCACTCTACATGCCACAGAGGCACTGTCAGTCCAGGCTTTATCTGGCCTACACCCCTTATTCAGTACTAGTCAGCTTCTCAGATGAATCAGGCTCATGGTGTTTTCATCATTGATTATCAGGTATCCCACCACCACCCACCACAGGCACTATGTAGTTTATCAACTCTCTGTGTGGTGTCCCTGCAATGGGAGTTATTTAAAAAAACGATATGCTTACTGGTTTTTACATCTTATATCTAAGCGGTCAAGCTGAGAAAGTGTGAGATCACAGTAATCACACCCATACATACCACATTCCCACATTCCTCTATCATTTGAAATTATTTACAGCACACGTCTTATATGATGTGTGCGTGTACCATACTTAGTGGAGGCTTTGGTCTATACTAAGTGTGTCTCCACTCCTCATCTCCCCTCATTACAGCCTGTGATTTCTGATGATGCACAATGAAAGGTCAGCGGGAGGTTGTGTGTATAATGATGTGCTGCCACTTATCTCTTCTGGAACTCCTCTGACCAATGCTGCTGCTACTCTGAGGATGTAAAGCACTTTGAGTGACAGACAGCATTGTGTAGTGTGTTGTTTTTCTTTTAAACTCATTGGGGAACTCCACTTGGTTCATAATGCCAACAATTTAAGATACACTTGTGTTAAGCTTAAAATCACTAAAAAAACATTAAAGTATTGGTAATAAAACAAAAGTATGTACAAGCCAGATGACCTTTTGTTACTTTTTTGCTAAACCACAGAGCAGTGTTAAGCTCCTTAGGTTAAGACAAAGCAGTAAGTAGTAATGAGTATAATTAAAAGTGAGTCCAAAGGAAAAGGACGTAATGGCAAGTCATACACTAATAAAAAGCAATGGTTGCACGTTTGAATGCTCAACACCCTGCTATGAATTATTTGAACATCTCTGATGTTTCAGGCTGTGTCTTTAAATTAGATTCCTTTGCCGTGGCTTTGCCAAGTGTCACTGACACGCACATTCACAAGCATGCACGCATGCACATCTGAACACACACAGACACAGACATACACAGGCTAATGTGATTGAAGCAGCAGTTTTGGGGGTGTAGGTCTGTGGTGCTGCTGGTATGGCTTTAACCTAACTGATGTGGACACGCTGTTAATGGTGGTGACTCTGTGGGTTTCTAATTTTCACTGGGCAATCTAGGACCTGTCACTGGTAACGGCGGCCAATCGATAGGCCTGGCAGCCCCTCGGTGTCCACTTCCATACGGATGAAATATATGGAGCCAAAATGGATGTGTACAAATCAGTGGCTTGAGTGCTTCTGAGGGTCTGTCTGTCTATATCACTGTCTCTCGGTCCTTCTGTACCTCTGTCTCTCTGAGTGTGTGTAAACAGATGGGCTATGAAAGCTGCTTATTAAGCTCCAATCTCTGTCAGGCACAAAGTAACACTTAAAATAGAGCCGTTACAAAAACACAATATTTAACTAAGAGTGACAGGATGACAGATAAACATTATTTTCTGTGTTTGTTGTACCTGTGTAACTGTCTCGTTATAAACAATCATGTTGATACGATGGCCAAGGTATCATGTGGTCTTTCTGTCCTCCTGTCTTCCCTTTCTTTGTTCTTGATTCTTGACCTTCCATTTGTCAATGTGGTCCACACACTTAAAAAAAAGTTAGGGCCTCTCGAGTGGTGCAGCGATTCCTTGTGGCTGGCCGGGCACCTGCAGGCTGACTTCGTTTTTCAGTGGAACGGTGTTTCCCCCGACACATTGGTGCAGCTGGCTTCCGAGCCAACTCCTGTACTCCCTGTTCACCCATGACTGCATGGCCAAGCACACCTCCAACTCAACCATCAGGTTTGCAGACAACACATCAGTCGTAGGCTTGATTACCAACAATGACGAGACAGCCTACAGAGAGGAGGTGAGGGCTCTGGGACTGTGGTGCCTGGAAAACAATCTCTCACTCAAGGTCATCAAAACAAAGGAGATGATTGTGGACTTCAAGAAACAGCAGAGGGTGCACCCCCCTATCTACATTGACAGTGGCGCAATAAAGGTAGAAAGCTTCAAGTTCCTTGGCGTACACATCACTGCCAAACTGAAATGGACCACCCACACATACAGTGTGGTGATGAAGGCACAACAGAGCCTCTTCAACCTCAGGAGGCTAAATAAATGTGGTTTGTCACCTAAAACCCTCACAAATTTTTGCAGATGCACGATTGAAAGCATCCTGTCAGGCTGTATCACCGCCTGGTACGGAAACTGCAGTGCCCTCAACGAGGCTCTCCAGAGGGTGATGCGGTCTGCCCAACGCATTACCGGGGGCAAACTACCCGCCCTCCAGAACACCTACAGCTCCCGATGTCACAGGAAGGCCAAAAAAGACATCAACTACCCGAGCCACTGCCTGTTCACCCCGCTATCATCCAGAAGGCGAGGTCAGTGCAGGTGCATCAAAGCTGGGACCAAGAGACTGAAAAACAGCTTCTATTTTAGGGCCATCAGACCATTAAACAACCATCACTAGCACATTAGAGGCTGCTGCCTATAGGCATAGACTAGGAATCACTGGCCATTTTAAGGATGGAACACTAGTCACTTTAATAATGTTTACATATCTGGCATTACTCGTCTCTAATGTATATACTGTTTTCTGTACTATTCTACGGTATCTCATCCACTTAATAATGCTTACATATCTTGCATTACTCATCTCATATGTGCATACTGTTTTTCTATATTATTCTACTGTTTCCTAGTCCGTTCTGCTCTGACATCACTCGTCCATATGTATATAGTCTTCAAATCAAAGTTTATTTGTCACGTGCGCCGAATACAACAGTAAAATGCTTACTTACAGGCTCTAACCAATAGTGCAAAAAAGGTATTCGTTGAACAATAGATAGATAAAGAAATAAAAACAACAGTAAAAAAAAGACAGGCTATATGCAGTAGCGAGGCTTTAGAAGTAGCGAGTCTACATACATACATACCTGTTAGTCAGGCTGATTGAGGTAGTATGTACATGTAGATATGGTCAAAGTGACTATGCATATATGATGAACAGAGAGTAGCAGTAGCATAAAAAAGGGGTGGGCGGGTGGTGGGTGGGACACAATGCAGATAGTCCGGTTAGCCAATGTGCGGGAGCAGTGGTTGGTCCTACTTAGATTTGTTTGTGTTGGTTATATGTTGTGTAAGTTGTTAGATATTACTTGTTAGATATTACTGCACTGTCAGAGCTAGAAGCAAAAGCATTTCGCTACACCCACAATAACATCTGCTAATCACGTGAATGTGACCAATACGATTTGAAGTACCCAACTGTAATACTTGAGTAAAAGTTAAGATGCCTTAATAGAATATTACTCAAGTAAAAGCTGAAATACTACTTGAGTAAAAGTATTTTGAGTAAAAGTATTTGTTTTTAAATATACTTAAATATCAAAAGTAAATGTCATTTCTAAAATATACTTACATATCAAAAGTAAAAGTAAAAGTTTAAATAATTTCAAATTCCTTATATTAATCAAACCAGACAGCACCATTTTTTTCTTGTTTTAATTTACGGATAGCCAGGGACACACTCCAACACTCAGACATCATTTACAAATGAAGCATTTGTGTTTAGTGAGTCTGCCTGATAGCAGGCAGTAGGAACGACCAGCGATGTTCTCTTGATAAGTGTGTGAATTAGACCATTTTCCTGTCCTGCTAAGCATTCAAAATGTAACGAGTACTTTTGGGTGCCAGGGAAAATGTATGGAGTAAAAAGTACATTATCTTCTTTAGGAATGTAGTGAAGTAAAAGTGAAAGTCTAAAATATAAATAGTAAAGTACAGATACCCCCAAAAACGTTTTAAGTAGTACTTTAAAGTATTTTTACTTAAGCACTTTACGCCGCTGCCTGCCTCTCTCTCTCTCTCTCTCATCCCGACTCCCGATCCCTGCATTATTATGGGACAGATGGAAATCGATTTTGAATATTGAAACAATGTTGAAAGTGTCGAAGAGACAAACAGCAAAGTTTATACAAATCTCCACTGTTGAAAACTAAATGTTAGTCTAAAAGAAATGTGAGATAATGTCTAGATGCTTTTTATAGTAGAGATCAAGTTTATGACTTGCCTGCCTGGGCAGATGAGACAGTGGATTGCACAGTCAGATGTAACAGAATAAATAAGCATTTTAATGTCATAGATTTATTTATCCGGTGTTAACCTGTGGAATAGATACCAGTTTGAATGCCTTTTTAACCAACCAGCGTTAAGGATTAGACGCACCCATAATTTGGAACAGTGACCACATTATGACATCACGCGCATACAAATTCACACTGGGGAGGCCTTTAGAGATTGGAATTCAAGCATGAAAAGGTTAAGTAACATGAAAGTTCACATGTTCCCGGAGTAATTTCTAACAAAAAAAAACGCATTTTGACAAAAAAAATAATGTTTACGTTCAAATGCCTCTCCTGTGAAGTAGTGACTTGCGACATACGCCTAGTTTCCTGAAACGGGTCACATATCGGACATGGTACAGGTGTCTTATTTTTATCTTGAGGGTAGTGAGACGCTAGCGTCTCAAGTGGCCAATTGCAGAGCGCCAGATTCAAATAAAACGCTATAAAACTCAAACTTTCATTAAATCACACATGCAAGATACTCAATTAAAGCTACACTCGTTGTGAATCCAGCCAACATGTCAGATTTTAAAAATGCTTTTCAGCGAAAGCATGAGAAGCTATTATCTGATAGCATGCACCCATCTGAACCAGTTGTAAACAAAAGAACTAGCGTAGCAGGCGCTACACAAAACGCTGAAATAAAATATGAAACATGCATCACCTTTGACGAGCTTCTTTGTTGGCACTCCAATATGTCCCATAAACATCACAATTGGTCCTTTTTTTTATTAATTCCGTCCATGTATAACCAAAATGTCCATTTATAAAGCACTTTTGATCCGGAAAAAAACAGCTTGCCAAAAACACAACGTCACTACAAAACATTTCAAAAGTTGCCTATAAACTTTGCCTAAATATTTCAAACTACTTTTGTAATACAACTTTAGGTATTTTTAAATGTTAATAATCAATCAAATTGTATACGGGGCAATCTGTATTCAATAGAGCATGTAAACAAACCATGCACCTTTTTTCGTCTTGCGTAACTCTCAACAGTGTAACATTGTTCCAGGATGTGCTTCTTCTTCGTTGCACCAATGATTAACTTCAACCAAATTCCAAAGACTGGTGACATCCTGTGGAAAACGTAGGAACTGAAAAATTGTTCCTATCAAATATACCTTGGCAAACACAGCTGAGGGAACGGTCAGAGGCAAAATAAAAGAAAACATCTGAACAGTTATTCCTTGGGGTTTTGCCTGTTATATAAGTTATAGTAAATGTTATAGTCACAGACATGATTGAAACAGTTTTAGAAACTTCAGAGTGTTTTCTATCCACACCTACTAATCATATGCATATAACATATTCCTGGCATGAGTAGCAGGAAGTTGAAATTGTGCACGCTATTTATCCAAAAGTGAAAATGCTGCCCCCTATCCTTAAGTAGGCCCATAACCATGTGTGTGGGTGTATACTTTTGCTTCAAAGTAGATTTGTTTAAGAATACCTAGAAATACTGTGTGACCCTGATTTAGCCCACTGCGGTAAAAGTTTAAGCAAATGTAGGGTTTTCTATATAGTTATCTAATATTAGTGAGGCATACACTGAGTATACAAAACATTAAGAAGACATGCTCTTTCTATGACATGGACTGACCAGGTGAATCCAGGTTAAAATAGGATTTTTAAGCCTTGAGACAATTAAGCCATGGATTGTGCATGTGTGCCATTCAGAGCGTGAATGTGGAAGACAAAACATGTAAGTGCCTTATAACAGGGTATGGTAGTAGGTGCCAGGGTCCACAGCTTCTGTCAAGAAGTGCAACACTGCTGAGTTTTTCATGCTAAACAGCTTCCCGTGTGTATCAAGAATTATCCACCACCCAAAGGACATCAAGCCAACATGGAACAATTGCGGGAAGCATTGGGAAGCATCTCTGTGGAAGAAGCGGGAAGCATCCCTGTGGAATGCTTTCGACACCTTGTAGAGTCCATGTCCCGACGAATTAAGGCTTTTCTGAGGGCAAAAGGGGAGGGTGCAAGTCAATATTAGGAAGGTGTTCCTAGTGTTTGATATACTCAGTGTACTACTCTGTTTTAATGTAACTACTGTGATATGATAAATGACACTATGATAAATAACATAGTTTTACTTGAGTGTACTTTTATCAGAGCTGAGATTTACTTTGAAGAGTAAAGTGTAACAGTTCAGGTGCAACTATTGTAGTTCCACAGCCTTTTTAATGAAGATACCCAAATAAAACTTTCTAGTTTAATGAACATATGAGACAAGTTGAGCAAACACATCATTTTAAGTTGACAGAATTTTGGTCCAACTATACATTTCAACTTCAGGTAATACTTTGACTGAAAAGTTGAGTAAACTAAAAAAGGCTGTGGAACATTTGTTTTACAGTGCTCTTAGTTATGGGCTCCTAGGTATGACAGGAACCCATAGCACTCAGCTTGATCAGTAGTACTTAATGAGTAATGGATGCACTACAGAATGACCCCAGTGTTTGTTAGTGGTGACCTTGCTGTTGTGATTTCATCATGGTGTTTGGACTGATAAGAAAGCACTGCTTGTGTGATGGCTTATTTGGCTTGGTGATGAGATTGTGGCTGTGTGATTGTTGTGATAGATGACAACCCTGGCTTTGGCAAGTTATCCTCATCACAAGTTTACCATTCTGCCTGCCTATCACTCTTTCCCTCTACCTCTACTTCTCCCTCTATTACCTCCTCTTTCTCTCTATCTGTCTTTCTCTCTCTCTCTCGATCTCTCTCTCTCTCGCCACCTCCATTTCTCAACGCTTCACTCCGGACATCCAATTACTCCCGGGTCATAGCATAGTGATTTCATTCAGAGCAGCGACATTCACCCCTGCCTCAAACAGCCATTCAAATGACCACCTCTTCCTCTTCCTCTCCCTCTCCCATGCCACAACCTGCAAAATGTTGTTTTCAGACATTCTTCATCCGCCACCTAATCTGATCCCTCAGACATAATTGAATGTCAGTCGCCACATAAAGATTCCTTCCTCTCCTCAATTAGCAGCTGGTTCCCTGTGTTACCACCATGAGACAAAGCAGACAGGAAAGTGTTTACTCTTTCTCCAGGTAGGGTAGAGAGTTGTTATATTATGTGATCTATATGCAAATACAGCTGCGACATCATTTGATGAAATGTCATTATTGCAGATCTGATGTGTGCACTCTGGTTTATGAACTCCCTTTCATTCCCCTATTATGATCCAGAGATTGTTTGAGAAATAAAATCCTGGTGCTCTAAAAGGAGCAGTGATGAGCGGGAGAGAGGGAGTAACATGGGGTTCGTAGATAGAATGGAGGGACGGATTCATTTTCTGCTGCCTTACTCTTTCCTTTCTACCTTTTCTCTCACCCCTCTTTCTCTCCTTTCATCTTCTGACATCGCAATGCACCTTTAAATTGGCTTTTTGTGACTCTCTATGCTTATAGACTGCCTATGATCAGAATGCCAGTTCCAAAGAATAAGAAGGACTTTTACAGAGATGTACTTTTTACAAAGCTGATTATTTCCAATCAAATGCCCAAATATTCTCCTAAAGTGTATATTGGAAGGGATGTTTATGGCCTTGTATTGTTGTTGACATTTTTGAGAAGGTCGGCACAAACAGCAGATTATGTGGAAGATAAATGAACTGATCTGAGAGAAGAATGACCTCCTACTTTAAGAGGACTACAACTTTACATCAACCTCACACTCAACGTCAACAAAACTAAGGAGATGATTGTGGACTTCAGGAAACAGCAGAGGGAACACCCCCCTATCCACATCGATGGAACAGTAGTGGAGAGGGTAGTAAGTTTTAAGTTCCTCGGCATACACATCACAGACAAACTGAATTTGTCCACCCACACAGACAGCATCGTGAAGAAGGCGCAGCAGCGCCTCTTCAACCTCAGGAGGCTGAAGAAATTCGGCTTGTCACCAAAAGCACTCACAAACTTCTACAGATGCACAATCGAGAGCATCCTGGCGGGCTGTATCACCGCCTGGTACGGCAACTGCTCCGCCCACAACCGTAAGGCTATCCAGAGGGTAGTGAGGTCTGCACAACGCATCACCGGGGGCAAACTACCTGCCCTCCAGGACAACTACACCACCCAATGTTACAGGAAGGCCATAAAGATCTTCAAGGACAACAACCACCCGAGCCACTGCCTGTTCACCCCGCTAACATCCAGAAGGCGAGGTCAGTACAGGTGCATCAAAGCTGGGACCGAGAGACTGAAAAACAGCTTCTATCTCAAGGCCATCAGACTGTTAAACAGCCACCACTAACATTGAGTGGCTCATGCCAACACACTGACTCAACTCCAGCCACTTTAATAATGGGAATTGATGGGAAATTATGTAAAATATATCACTAGCCACTTTAAACAATGCTACCTAATATAATGTTTACATACCCTACATTATTCATCTCATATGTATACGTATATACTGTACTCTATATCATCTACTGCATCTTTATGTGATACATGTATCACTAGCCACTTTAAACTATGCTACTTTGTTTACATACTCATCTCATATGTATATACTGTACTCGATACCATCTACTGTATCTTGCCTATGCTGCTCTGTACCATCACTCATTCATATATCTTTATGTACATATTCTTTATCCCCTTACACTGTGTATAAGACAGTAGTTTAGGAATTGTTAGTTAGATTACTTGTTGGTTATTACTGCATCGTCGGAACTAGAAGCACAAGCATTTCGCTACACTCGCATTAACATCTGCTAACCATGTGTATGTGACAAATAAAATTTGAATTGATTTTGATTTGAATTAGTATCTAAGAGAAATGGGTCAGGTTGAAAGCCACTGCACATTCAACAAACACACTCTCTTTGATTTACCCTTCCTCGTTCTATTCTTTTCTCACGCTTCCACACTCCTTTTCTCTGACACACAAGCATACACTCTTTTGGACAATCATTTAGAATCTTTTGCTCTCATACTATTTGCTCTGATACTGGTGCTCTAGACTAAGTCTAGAAAAGTGAAATACTATTCTGAATCTATTCAATGTATTCCATGTAAACAGATGCTTCACTTCAAGGTCATGACCATACAAAGCTTTGCCTGAACTGATCCCAGGGCTATGGTGTGATGTTTGTGTGAAAGTGAGATGGCACATAGCCAGTGTACCAGTGGCTGTGGACAATGACCCCTATCTAGATATCCCATTCACTCTGCTGGAATGAAAAAGGTGGACACAGTTCACAGACAGTGATGACACCTCCCTCCCTCCCTCTCCTCTGGGCCCTGTTCTCCTCTTATCCTCCCCTCTTCTTCCCTCCTCCATCACGCCTCTGTCCAGATGCTTTAGTGTGGAAATGAGATTCCACTAATTAATTAGATCTCAGTGCTAAAGATGAAGATTACATCCCAATGGAGGTTAGGAGTGTCAGTCACTTTTTTTTCAAGCTGTGAATTACTGTAGATAAATTGAGCCCCCTGGGTATCATGAGTAAAACATTCAAGTAGTTAATATTTTTTTCCTGTTATTAATTGAGTCTCACAGACAGTTTGGCTAAGTCAATGAGGGTCTGGGAAAACAGAGGGAACAGCCCAGATGAGCATTGCCTTCTCCAGAGGAGAACAGAGAACATGGATGGAACAGAGAATAGGGAAACAGAGAGATGAAAGATGAAGTCATTAAGAGACAGATGGGAGAAACTGACAACCCCAATGTGTTCTCTCCTCTCAGCTGTATCTGGGAAGTCTGACCCTACTCCAGTAGAGGAGAGTGGTATCAGTATTAAGTAGTTGTTAACCAGGACACTAGGTAGGAGAACAGTGCTAGCTTATACATCTCATACACTTTGTATACCTCTGACATGAGGTAATGCTGACTTACACCATTAATTATGTCCTTAATTTGAGTTTTCTCACCTGGTGCTTGTCTTGGTAGGGATTGTGGTTCAGTCTACAATATTAGAAATAAGGGTTCCAAAAGGGTACTTCGGCTGTCCCCGTAAGAGATCCCTTTTGGTTCCAGGTAGAACTCTTTTGGGTTCCATGTGGAACCTTCTGTGGAAAGGGTTCTACATGGAACTCAAAAGGTTTCAATTTGAAACAAAAAAAACAACGTTTTTTTTCAAAGGGTTTTCCTATGAGGACAGCCAAATAACCCTTTTAGGTTCTAGATGGCACCTTTTCTAATGTGTAGTGTTCCTGCATGGATGTATGGCTAGAGTTCAGGACTAAGAAGAGATTGGCTATGTGACAGGATTAGAACTACACTCAGATGACCAGTGAACTGAGAGATGGTCCTCTGGCTTGACCAGATAGGAAGAGTGAGAAGGAGAAACATCCACCTACTGCCCTGTGGACACACTGATAGAGTCCCACTGATAGACCCTTCTGGGTTAAAAGGCTATATCGGCCTGCTTTACCACCCAGTGGTACAGTGGATCGATGACTCTCCTTAACCACAGCATTAGAGAGATGTTTGTTTCTATGCATTTGATCCGACATGCGTTTATAGTTGATTATTCACATGTATACAGCTATAGGTCCAGTCAGGTTTCAGGGAAATATTGAGTCAGTAGTCAAAAGGGTACTGTAGGTGTTACTACTTTAATTCTCGCAAGGCCAGGACATTACCGTTGAGGTGTTGTTCTCTTCCCTCAATGCTGGTCTTCGTTAATGTGTTTAATACAATGTTTATTCTCACAGACAATGTTTAATAATTTGATTTTGATTATGTGTACTTTAGACACCCATAATGAAAGTGGAGATTGATTACGTCTTGATGAACATAATTAAGTGGTTGAGTATAAGAACAGCTCCTAAAATATATATATATATATATTCGATATTCTGCAAAATATCATAGAGACCTTTTCAAAATTCTAAATTCAGAAACAATCTAGTTGCTATAGCCGGTCGACTTTATCTCTGTCATAAAGAGCGACTGAAAATGTAGTGGAGTGGGAGATCAAGACAGGGGATGGAGATAAAGGGAGGAATAATAACTAGGTGTGTATCTGGAGCATGCATCAGGCTGCTTTAAGTGGCATTGAGTGCCTCAGCAGAGTCAATATGGTTATGGTGAGGTGGCTTGCCGCAGAGAGAGACTGCACGCCCCTTACCTCACCTCTCTCTCCTTCCATTTCTGTCCTCACTGACCTGACAAAGAGGGAGGATCTGTCAATGGCCTTATTTCTCCTGTGTACTTCCGTACCTCCACAAAAGTCTTCAAGTTAGGAACCATTTGGATGTCTTGAAGAACAAGTGTATTGATACGTCAAGTGGGTTGTTGGGTCACCTCAGGTGAAGTTGGCATATGGCACTGCAATCCAAAGCATATTTGATCAGGTGACCTCCCCTCTACCAGCCTATAACAAAGGTTAAAGGCTCAATAGGCTCTAATTATCTACCCGTAAAGGTACACTCTTCAAAATCTCCCCTCAGTGTTGTTGCTAGCACTTGAGCCCAAAAGTGTACTATCTGGGTTAACTTGGTTGAGTTTCAAAAACAGATCAGATATAGGTCATTCTCACTGACTGGGGTCTACCATACAGGTGTCATCCCAGATTCAATTTTTTTTTAAAGTATAATTAATGTATCCGTTACCCATTATGACAACCTGGACCTCCTTGCCATCCAAGTGAGAGGATAAACCCACAAGTACACCACAGAGTCCATGTACTATCCCCAAGTACAATGTCAATACTAGGTGTTACACAGGATTTAGCTAGTTAAAAAGAAGTGTATCTTGAGGTGTACTTGTAATTAATGTGCATTTAAATAGTACATTACCCATCCTGACATCCTGGCCCTTACTTTAATGATATTGGAAGCGCCATCCAAGTGGGAGGATAAACACTAGTACGCCACAGAGTACATGTAATATCTGCATAAATACAATCTAATTACTAAGTGTTTCAAAGGATTTAGTAGAATGATATGTATCTTGAGGGGTACTTATTTGTAATTATTGTGTATGTACAAAGTACGTTAACCATTCTGACAATCGAATCATCAATTTCAGAAAGCACCATCCAAGTGAGGAAATAAACACACTAATAATGCTCTGATCAGGCCCTACACCCAAGCAAGGGCACTGCGTTCATCCACCTCTGGCCTGCTCGCCTCCCTACCATTGAGGAAGTACAGTTCCCGCTCAGCCCAGTCAAAACTGTTCGCTGCTCTGGCCCCCCAATGGTGGAACAAACTCCCTCACGACGCCAGGACAGCGGAGTCAATCACCACCTTCCGGAGACACCTGAAACCCCACCTCTTCAAGGAATACCTAGGATAGGATAAGTAATCCTTCTCACCACCCCCCTTAATGATTTAGATGCACTATTGTAAAGTGGCTGTTCCACTGGATGTCAGAAGGTGAATTCACCAATTTGTAAGTCGCTCTGGATAAGAGCGTCTGCTAAATGACTTAAATGTAATGTAAATGTAATACATCACAGAGTACATATCTGTAATATTTGGATAAGTACAAGGCTAGTTGTTACACAGGATTTAGCTATTTAAAGTGAAGTGTAACTGTCATGGCTTTCATCTGTAGAAGGAGAGGCGGACCAAAATGCAGCGTGGTTGTTATTTATTGTACTTTAATAAAGAAACTGTACACGAATAAACCAACAAAACAACAAACGTGCGAAAACCTAAAACAGTCCTATCTGGTGCAAAACACAGAGACATGAACAACACCCACAAACACACAGTGAAACCCAGGCTACCTAAATATGGTTCCCAATCAGAGACAATGACTAACACCTGCCTCTGATTGAGAACCATATCAGGCCAGACATAGAAATAGAAAAAAAAGTCATCCAACATAGAATGCCCACTCAGATCACACCCTGACCAACCAAAACATAGAAACATACAAAGTAAACTATGGTCAGGGTGTGACAGTAACTTTATAGTTACCTATGAGCAATTTCTGTCCAATAACATTTTACTCATTACCAAGTGAAAATACCTATAAACAATTTTGAAGAATCTCTTATACAATGTATATTAACCCCAGGTGTAAAATTATAAATAATGGCTACTTCTCAAAAAGTATTAAACTGTCAAGAAGAGTAGAACAAGTTTGTCAACTGTCAGCGTATCTATTTGTTATGGCCATTGAAATAGCTATTAAAATCAGATCCAACAATAATATAGAGGGGCTAAAAATCCAGGACTTAAAAACAAAGGTTTCCTCTTAAATCCATAATATGGATCCCTGCACAGCTTCATAGAGGATCTAGATAATTTGTCTAACCTCTCTGGATTATAACCAAATTATGATAAGGGTATTGTATTACATGTTGGATCGCTAAACTTTTACAGTACCAAAACCGTTTACAGTACCATGTAGTTAACCAATAAAATGGTCTGACGGGTTTATGTGGACATACTACAACAACGGTTTATGGAAAGTTAGCAAAAATAGATAATATCTTTCTACCATGGAAAGTTAAATACCTGTATATTTGTGGAAAAAATCACCCTGATTAATTCCTTACTGATATCTCAGTTTACCCATTTACTTATGGCCCTGCCTGTGCTGAATTTATTTTAAATTATATGAGCAAAAGATATTTCACTTTATTTGGAACAACAAGCCAGACAAAATGAAACTTTCATATTTATAGTAAATTATGAATTTGAGTTTGTGGGGGACTCAAATTATTAAATATTAAAGCATTAAATCTCTCACTAAAAGCTTCAGTCATACAAATGTTATACTTAAACCTGAACTGGTTCTCCAGTAGATTAGTGAGAAAGGGCGATATTTTGAAAAGGGTGAGCCAATCTAAAACAAGCCATGCAAAGCTGGTTGCAATTCCAGTTTCATCCTCCAGAAAAGATCGAACCAATTTTGCAACAAATCTTAGAGTTAAACTCAAATATACTAATTGATTTAAAAAAACATTCTTTATGGAATTTATATTTTGGTAAGGTGGTGCTATGCAGTTAACAAAAATATATAGAAATGCTTGCTCAATCCAAAATTGCAACCAACTGATTGCAGCATTACTGCAAAAAATGAAGGAGGCGTAGTGGATGGAGGAGAAGATAGGGAACTTGTTTGTCTGTCCTTTATTAAAGACCAAGATTGGTTTTTAAAACTAATTGATGCACCCATCCCGTTAGCGGGATCATTTTCATCAACATCCGCTGAATTGCAGAGCGCCAAATTACATTTACATTACATTTAAGTCATTTAGCAATTCAAATTAAATTACTAAAAATATTTAATTTTCATGAAATCACAATTGAAATATAGCAAAACGCAGCTTAGCTTGTTGTTATTAATCCACCTGGCGTGTCAGATTTCAAAAAAGCTTTTCGGCGAAAGCATACCAAGCGTTTATGTAAGGACATCTTTCTCAGCAGACAAAACATTACAAATAGCTAGCAGCCAAGTAGATTGGTCACGAAAGTCAGAAAGGCAATCAAATGAATCACTTACCTTTGATGTTCTTCGGATGTTTGCACTCACGAGACTCAGTTACACAATAAATGTTCCTTTTGTTCCATAAAGATTATTTTTATATCCAAAATACATCCATTTGGTTGGCGCGTTATGTTCAGAAATCCACAGGCTCGAGTGGTCACGACCGGGCAGACGAAAATTCCAAATAGTATCCGTAAAGTTTGTAGAAACATGTCAAACATTTTTTAGAATCAATCCTCAGGTTACTTTTACAATATATAATCAATAATATTTCAGCCGGACTGTACCTTCTTCAAAAGGAGAGAGAGAGAGATGTCTGCTCCAAGCTGTTGTGCATGCAAAACGCTGCTGGCACCCAGTCATACAATGACGTGATGTGATCTTTCTCGCTCATTTTTCAAAATAAAAGCCTGAAACTATGTCTAAAGACTGTTCACAACATGTGGAAGCCATTGGAAAACGAATCTGGTTGATATCCCTTTAAAGGCATGCAATGGAACAGAGAGTTCCAGGAAAAACAGCACTTCCGGGTTGGATTTTCCTCAGGTTTTCGCCTGCAATATCAGTTCTGTTATACTCACAGACAATATTTTTACAGTTTTGGAAACTTTAGAGTTTTCTATCCTAATCTGACAATCTGACAATCATATGCATATCATATTCTGGGCCTGAGAAATAGGCAGTTTCATTTGGGTAGGTTTTTCATCCAACATCAAAATACTGCCCCCTACACTCAAGAGGTTAAAAATACTGCCCCCTACACCTCTTGGAACTACTCATCCCGGATCCGGGAGAATTGTCAGCAACTACACTAATTAGCATAGCGCAACGGTCAAATAATCTTACTAGAAAATATTCATATTCATGAAATCACAAGTGAAATATAGCGAAACACAGCTTAGCCTTTTGTTAATCACCCTGTCGTCTCAGATTGTGAAATTATGCTTTACAGCGATAGCAAGACAAGCGTTTGTGTACGTTTATTGATAGCCTAGCATAGCATTATGTCTAGCTAGCAGCAGGAAGCTTGGTCACGAAAATCAGAAAAGCAATCAAATTAACCGTTTACCTTTGATCTTCGGATGTTTTCACTGATGAGACTCCCAGTTAGACAGCAAATGTTCCTTTTGTTCCATAAATATTATTTTTATACCCAAAATACCTCCGTTTGTTTGTCACGTTATGTTGAGAAATCCACCGGAAATAGCGGTCACGACAACATGGCAAACGTTTTTTTATAATCAATCCTCAAGGTGTTTTTCAAATATCTATTCGATAATATATCAACCGGGACAGTTGGCTTTTCAGTAGGATCAGGAGGAAAAATGGCTACCTCTCTCTTTTACGCAAGAATCACTCTGAGAGCCATCAGCTGGCCACTTGTGCTTGTTTACGCTCATTCTTCAACATAAAGGTATGAAACTACGTCTAAAGGCTGTAGACACGTTAGAGAAGACGTAGAAAAAGGAATCTGGTTGATATCCTTTTAAATGGAGGATAGGCATGCAAAGGAACAGAAGGGTTTCAAAATAAGAGGCATTTCCTGATTGGATTTTCCTCAGGGTTTCGCCTGCAATATCAGTTCTGTTATACTCACAGACAATATATTTTACTTCTTGAGCCACTCCTTTGAAAACATTAGAGTGTTTTCTATCCTAAGCTGTCAATTATATGCATATTCTACAGTTTACTTTGGGAACGATATTTCCACTTTCAGTTTCACTTACTTAGCCAGCAAATGCAGCTAGCTAGTTTAACTTACTGGAACACCCTGCTCAAAGTAACTGAGGGATGCTATGTTAGCTAGCTGGCTATGACTTTCCAACACAACACTGGATCTCTTCCAAGTCAAGGTAAGCTTTTGGTATTACCAATATATTGCCAACTGGGCTCGCTGGTGTAACTGCTTACTGACTGTACACTGAAACGTTACTGCATTGTTGAAACGGGCTTACTAACGTGTTAGTTCTTTTAGCTATGTTGACTATGACACTAATATGGTGACAACGATGTAGGCTGTGTGTATCGGATTGGCTTAGAAAGGATTTTTCACCTGTTCATATACAGCTGATGTGTTGTGCATTGAAGTCCACAAGCGAAGCGAAGCGAAGAGATGAGAGGAGGAGAGATGTGAGAAGGAATACAACTTGCCTGCTATGACAGTGAACTGTGATACGCGTGATCAGGGGTGTATTCATTCCGAAAAAAGTTTCTTAAATGGAAGCAAACGGAACAAAATGGGGATAAACATACCTGAATTTTTCCAATAGAAACTCTGATTTGCAACAGTTGGACTAATGATTACACCCTATATAAGCTAGATGCAGTCAAGAGTGTATCTCAACCTGTGTGCACCTACATTGTAAACTTTCATTCATAGGCTAGGTTATAGCAACCTCATGATGGGTAGAGGGAAAATTAGAGTATCATGTAGTAGCCTAAACCTATTGCTGTTACAGTGACCTGGGTGAATGGAATATGAATGAGAGTCGTGCAATATGCTGTTATAGAAATAAGGCCATGCTCATAAAAATATGGTCCTCCCTCATCTTAAACAGCACTGACAGCCACTGGTACTCGCAGTCGGGAGGAACCACATGACATATTTGAGTCTGTATGCCTGATGGTTGTCAACCTTCAAGTTGAAGATAGAGAGAGAATCAAAGATAGAAAGAGAGAGAGGTGAGAGCGGTGCTGCTGGCCCTGCTCGCGGTTCCATAGCGCTCCCAGGGCTGGTACTATAGTGTCTGTGGTGCTGTGTGGTGTGGTGCGGCCGGCCGGCCCTGGGGAGGAGAGCTACTGCAGCCTCTCCGGGAGACTGACCTTGATGAATGGATGTGATAAGAGCTAGGGCCTCTGGGCCTCCAAGATAAGCACAGCCCACTCACAGAGGAAAGCTGTAACTCACCCCACCATCCTCCCGCTGCACCACACCGAGCATTCTGATTATCTGTGTCTCATCAGCCATGCGACTCAAATGTCTCAAATGTCTGAAATTCTGTGAAAGAGGGAGAGAGGGGGGGGAGAGAGAGGGGGAGAGGGAGAGAGATATTGAGGAAAGGAATGAGGTATGGGAGGATGAGGAAAGGATATTATATCTATGTACTGAGTGTGTAAGAGAGGAAAGGGGGAAGCTTCTGTGTGGTATCCGTGAGGGTCATTACAAACTGTATTCCCTGGCATTATGACATTATACGAAACCTTTTCTCTCCTCCTTGCGAGAAGAATATTGTAGAATCGATGAACATGCCAGAGCATGGGCCTGGGTACAGCCCACAGAGCTTTGGACAAAGCCAGCATAGCATTGGGCTTAATCACAGTACAGTCCCTAGCCATAAGCAAAACTTTCCAGACACTCATTATACTGTCACCAAGGTAAGAATATCTGCTGTCATAAAGTTGTCAATGCCTCCTGTAGATGTTCAGACAACGCTTGTTGAGTAGGCGGTGAGTGTTTGGGTTCAGATAAACTAGGGGATTGGGAGGCTGTGTGTAGTCAGACATTACTGAGGTGCCCTGCTGAGAGGGACAAAGATCCTCCATCCTCACCCACCCCTACTAATAGAATTGTGTTGTATCATTAATGAGTTTAGTTCACAAATTATTTATTTAAGATTAAGCATGCCAAATCTGCTTGTTTGATTTCCCTAATACTGCCCTGTAAATAATTGTTTTGTACATTGCTATTAGAGACTGAAGGGCTGGTGGATAAACTCAGGAGTATATTTGTTTTGCGTATGGTAATATCTCCAAGCAGGTGACATTTACGCTTCTTATCTACTGAAGTGATATAGGGTAAATAATGTGCTCCCTCAGTACCCATCATGTCTGATGTATTATGTCTATTACAACACTCAACAGATGGTGGGTGTCATAGTTAATGCTTACACACGGGCATAGCATAAACCCCCCCAGTGTCCGCAAGGGGCGGGACACATGTCTGTTCTATGCCTGAAAATGCCCTTGTCAAAGGATCCCAATTTCAAACTCTCCAAAAAGTGTAAAAAAAATAAATAAAAAAATAAATGGCAATAATGGATATTAATAGATTGTATGTAGTTTCTTGCAATAGCCCATTGTGACTTTAAAGAACATTTCTCTCATCCTAAAAGAGATTTGTCTAAAATCCAAATCCACCTTCTCCACTACTGTCCCATCGATGTGGATAGGGGGGTGCTCCCTCTGCTGTTTCCTGAAGTCCACGATCATCTCCTTTGTTTTGTTGACGTTGAGTGTGAGGTTTATTTCCTGACACCACGCTCCGAGAGCCCTCACCTCCTCCCTGTAGGCCGTCTCGTCGTTGTTGGTAATCAAGCCTACCACTGTGGTGTGGAGCCCATCTGATGTTTATGAAGCGTGTGGCAGCTTGATGTACAAGTACATCCCCTGAACAGGATGCTAGTCTATCTCAGGGCCTTACCCCCAATCTATCTGCTTCATACTGTGTGCCAAGCAGAGATGCCTGCAGTCTTTGGTATGACTCGACTGGACTCCCAACCTTCCAATCTCAGGGCGGACACTCTACATGATCCTTTGCTCTAACCACAAGGCCACTGAGTTGGTCAAACACATGTATACATCTGTCTTAAACTCTCTTCCCAGTGCCTGGAAGTGAGAAACACTCGGTTTATTTTACCAGTGAGATAGCAGAAAAATAAAAGGGAAAAGGAGAACCCCATTAAAATAGAGAAAAATATATGCTAACCAGACAGCACATGCACAGTTGATTTTGTCCTACACCAGATGCGATCAGGACACGCATGCTGAAATATCAAAACAAACTCAAAAACAACTATATAATTTGGGGGACAGGTCGAAAAGGATTAAACATTTATGGCAAATTAGCTAAATAGCTTTCTGTTGCTAGCTAATTTGTCCTGGGGTATAAACGCTCGGTTGTTATTTTACCTGAAATGCACAAGGTCCTCTACACCGACAATTAATTCACAGATAATAGGGTAAAAGTTTGTTTATAGTAATCTCTCCTCCTTCCGGCTTCTTCTTATTTTTCTTTGGACTTTATATGGCAGCTGGCAACCATCTTTAAGGTGCATTACAACTACCAACTGGACTGGAGTGTGGACCTCAGTTCATCTTTCATTCACCCATGTGAGTATATGCTCCTAAAAACCATTGAGGAGATGGGAGAGGCAGGATTTGCAGCACGTCAAGCATGAATGGATCATCTACATGCTCTCTAGCAAACTTCAGACGGGCCTGGACATGTACTGGCTTAAGCACGGGGACACGTCTGGCACTGCAGGATTTGAATCCCTGGCGGCGTAGTGTGTTACTGATGGTAGGCTTTGTTACTTTGGTCCCAGCTCTCTGCAGGTCATTCACTAGGTCCCCCCGTGTGTTTCTGGGATTTTTGCTCACCGTTCTTGTGATCATTTTGACTCCACGGGGTGAGATCTTGCGTGGAGCCCCAGATCGAGGGAGATTATCAGTGGTCTTGTATGTCTTCCATTTCCTAATAATTGCTCCCACAGTTGATTTTCTTCAAACCAAGCTGCTTACCTATTGCAGATTCAGTCTTCCCAGCCTGGTGCAGGTCTACAATTTTGTTTCTGGTGTCCTTTGACAGCTCTTTGGTCTTGGCCATAGTGGAGTTTGGAGTGTGACTGTTTGAGGTTGTGGACAGGTGTCTTTTATACTGATAACAAGTTCAAACAGGTGCCATTAATACAGGTAACGAGTGGAGGACAGAAGAGCCTCTTAAAGAAGAAGTTACAGATCTGTGACAGCCAGAAATCTTGCCTGTTTGTAGGTGACCAAATACTTATTTTCCACCATAATTTGCAAATATATTCATTAAAAATACTACAATGTGATTTTCTGGATTTTTTTTCTCATTTTGTCTGTCATAGTTGAAGTGTACCTATGATGAACATTACAGGCCTCTCTCATCTTTTTAAGTGGGAGAACTTGCACAATTGGTGGCTGACTAAATACTTTTTTGCCCCACTGTGTATATGTGCTTTCTTGAGCAGGGGGACCTTGCAGGCGCTGCAGGATTTCAGTCCTTCACAGTGTAGTGTGTTACCAATTGTTTTCTTGGTGACTATGGTCCCAGCTGCCTTGAGATCATTGACAAGATCCTCCCGTGTAGTTCTGGGCTGATTCCTCACCATTCTCATGATCATTGCAACTCCAAGAGGTGAGATCTTGTATGGAGCCCCAGGCCGAGGGAGATTGACAGTTCTTTTGTGTTTCTTCCATTTGCGAATAATGGCACCAACTGTTGTCACCTTCTCACCAAGCTGCTTGGCGATGGTCTTGTAGCCCATTCCTGCCTTGTGTAGGTCTACAATCTTGTCCCTGACATCCTTGGAGAGCTCTTTGGTCTTGGCCATGGTGGAGAGTTTGGAATCTGATTGATTGATTGCTTCTGTGGACAGGTGTCTTTTATACAGATAACAAACTGAGATTCGGAGCACTCCCTTTAAGAGTGTGCTCCTAATCTCAGCTCATTACCTGTATAAAAGAGACCTGGGAGCCAGAAATCTTTCTGATTGAGGTGGGGTCAAATACTTATTTCCCTCATTAAAATGCAAATCAATTTATAACATTTTTGACATGCGCTTTTGTGGATTTTTGTTGTTGTTATTCTGTATCTCAGTTTTCAAATAAACCTACCATTAAAATTATAGACTGATCATTTCTTTGTCAGTGGGCAAAAGTACAAAATCAGCAGAGGATCAAATACTTTTTCCCTCACTGTATGTGTGAATATATTTTGCAACATGAGTGGTGTAGTCAGCATGTAAAGGCAATTATTTGAAGTATATATTCCATCAGTTCTCTCATGTTCTTGGATGTGAGTGAAAAAAAGGAATGCAACACCAGATGAGGGACTGAAAGGAAAATGTGTTTTTATTAGTTGATATCGATATTAGCCTTAGATGTAATCTCATTGGCCAAACCATTATGGCATTTTCATGACTGGCATTTAGAGTGGGGAAAGCACGCCCATTTCAGTCAGTACCTTCCCAACTGAATGTGACATACTGATGATGTGCCTCGTTGTGAACAGGTTATATAGCGGTAATTCAGTAGTTGTTCATAGGAATTTATGTGTCCACAGAAACTACAGGCTGTGTAGTATACCACTGAAATTGTTAACATCTCATGGTTAGGATATTTTGGGATTGCCTGAATATTGATTAGTCAGATTGCCCCAGCGTAAAAATCTATTCAACTAAATCATTTTGTTGTGCTGTTGTTGAAAGTTGTTGTGCTGTTGCTCAATGGGCAGACTTGATATGTTTTCCTAACTATTAATCTATTCCTGTGCATTAGTATTCCTATCTAGTATTTCAGCAGATTTGAGTGTCACATTGTTCAGTAACAGCAGATGAGCAGAAAGACAGCTCTCAGCATCTGTGACTGTTTCATTAGTCTCTCAGACGGGGGCCTTGTCCTCGATATTACACCCTGCCACACATTCACACACCCAGCTGGGCCTGGCCAGCTTCAACGCTACACTAATATTAGCATGCATATACTTTAGAGCAAAACACTGCTCTGAACACCTACCTACCTAGCATCCCCACTTAAACTCACCATCCACACCGACAGCAGTGTGTTAACTTTACTGTAGTTATGAAAGTGGTATTTAGCAGAGGAATGATAGCGTGCAATATTTGTCTGTACTCCACTTATTAGAACAACTTGATATATTTCCACTCCTGCTAGGAATTTACATATGTTTATGTGTTGAAATTGAGTGGAGTCGTATTAGTGGTACAATACCATGTGGTGCCTCATTAAATATTCACTCATCAAGAGGCTTTTTTTATTTGGTTTCCCTTTGTGGAAGTACAGATGTAGGATCTGTTGCAGGATAACATTATTAAAACTAGTCTATTTGAGGTTTAAAAATGTTTCAGAAGTTTTAATTTCCATTTTGAAATTTCAGACTTGATTTTTCCTTTACGAAAAGTGTATCAACCCCTACAAAAATGTCCATTAATTATAATCCACATCATAATTCACATTTCCTGTTGCTGCAGGATGATTTTCCTGCTGTAGCAAACAGACTCAAATTAAGATTCTGCATCTGTACTATTAATTTCCAGCAATTATGCCCATGCCATCAATACTTCCCAAGGAGTTTAAATGACAAGATGTGAACACCTTCCTTGCCGAGAGAGAGAGAGAGAGAGAGAGAGAGAGAGAGAGAGAGAGAGAGAGAGAGAGAGAGAGAGAGAGAGAGAGAGAGAGAGAGAGAGAGAGAGAGACAGAGAGAGAGAGAGAGAGAGAGAGAGAGAGAGAGAGAGAGACAGAGAGAGATACAGAGAGAGAGAGAGAGAGAGAGAGAGAGAGAGAGAGAGAGAGAGAGATACAGAGAGAGAGAGAGAGAGAGAGAGAGAGAGAGAGAGAGAGACATACAGAGAGAGAGAGAGACATACAGAGAGAGAGAGAGACATACAGAGAGAGAGAGAGACATACAGAGAGAGAGAGAGACATACAGAGAGAGAGATACAGAGAGAGAGAGAGAGACATACAGAGAGAGAGAGAGATACAGAGAGAGAGAGAGAGAGTATTTAATTAATATTTTGTATTTAATTTTGTATTATTATTTACTACACTTTTATATTTTATATTTGCTATCATTTACCAATGTTTTTCATGCCAATAAAGCAGTTTGAATTTGAATTTGAGAGAGAGAGATACAGAGAGAGAGAGAGAGAGAGAACAACCCGCTTGTCGAGAATCAAAGGATTTAACTCCAATCAGGACCCTATTATTCTCTCCCGTTCCTTGCCAGAAATGACTGCATACTCCACAACACACTTTAATCTGTGTGGGTCTGTGTAACCGTGTATAAATGAGTGTGTGTGCATGTTGGTATTTATGTTTTATTTGTCACAAGTACAGTGAAATGCTTAACTTGCAAGCCCTACCCAACAGTGCAGTATTCAATATCTAACTAATACAAACGAAAAATTTGAAATTAGAAAAAAGAGAGAGAACTACAGTATACTGTATACAGGGTCAGTGCCAGGACCACATTTAAAAATGTTTTTACATTGTTGAATACTCGTGCAGGCACCAAAACTATGAAATAACACATATGGGATCATGTAGTAACCAAAAAAGTATTAAACAAATAAAAATATATTTAGATTTTAAATTCTTCAAAGTAGCCACCCTTTACCTTGATGACAGCTTTGCACACATAGATTAAGATACAGTGGAATAGGACAGAATACAGTATATGCATATGAGATGAGTAATGTAAAATATGTAAACACTATTTCGTGACTAGTGTTTCAATTATTAAAGTGGCCAGTGATTTCAAGTCCATTTATAGGGCAGAGTTGGAGGTGTGCGTGGCCATGCAGTCATGGTTGAACAGGGAGTACAGGAGGGGGATGAGCACGCATCCTTGTGGGCCCACACTTTTGAGGATCCACGAAATGGAGGTGTTGTTTTCTACGTTCACCACCTGGGGGCAGCCCGTCAGGAAGTCCAGGACCCAGTTGCACATGTCGGGATTCAGAACCAGGGTCTCGAACTTAATGATGAGCTTGGGGGGGCACTATGGTGTTTAATGCTGAGCTAATGTCAATGAACAGCATTCTTACATAGGTATTCCTCTTGTCCAGATGGGATATTTCAGTGTACAGTGCGATGGCGATTGGATCAGTTGGGGCGGTAAGCAAACTGAAGTGGGTCTAGGGTGTCAGGTAAGGTAGAGGTGATATGATCCTTGACTCGTCTCAAAAAAGCACTTCATGATGACAGAAGTGAGTGCTACGGGAAGATAGTCATTTAATTCAGTTACCTTTGTTTTCTTGGGTAATGGTGGATATATTGAAGACTGGGATAGGGAGAGATTGAATATGTCTGTAAACACTCCGGCCAGCTGGTGTGCACATGCTCTGAGGACGCAGCTAGGGATGTTGTCTGGGCCGGCAGCCTTGCGAGTGTTAACACGCTTAACTGTCATACACTGCCAGCGATGTGGGCCATGTCAGTGGCACTGTGTTATCGTCAAAATGGGCGAAAAGGGTGTTTAGCTTGTCCGGAAGCAAGACGTCGTATTCCGCAACGTGGCTGGTTTTCCCTTTGTAGATCGTCATTGTCTGCAGACCCTGCCACATACATCTCGTGTCTGAGCCGTTGAATTGCGACTCCACTTTGTCTCTATTTTGACCTTTTGTCTGAGTTTTTGCCTTACGGAAGTATTAACTACGCTGTGTGTATTCGGCAAAATTCCCAGTCACCTTGCCATGGTTAAATGCCATGGTTCTCGCTTTCAGTTTTGCGTGAATGCTACCATCTATCCACAGTTTCTGGTTAGGGTAGGTTTTAATAGTCAGTGGGTACAACATCTCCTATACACTTCCCGGAACATATCCCTGTCCGCAAGATCAAAACAACCTTGAAGTGTGGATTCGGATTGGTCAGACCAGCCTTGATTAGTCCTTAGCACGAGTACTTCTTGTTTGAGTTTCTGCCTATAGGAAGGGAGGAGCAAAATGGAATTGGGATCAGATTTGCAGAAGGGGGGGGCGGGGGAGGGCCTTGTAGTCATCCCGGAAGTTGGAATAGTAGTCGTCAAGTGTTTCAGCTATGTGAGTTAGTGTGTTGATAAAACTACAGTATGTATGCAAGCTGTATGTATGAATGAAAATTTGTTTTCTATCTGTCCTCTCCTTGTAAAGGAGGTGGACTTGACAGATCACAGATGAGATGCCATGGAGAGAGTAGTGTGCCTCTATAATCCTAAGGTGTCACAGCTCCTATAGACTGTTCTGTGATTGAACATTTAGAAGTTTCACAGCTCCAATAGACTGCTCTGTATGTCCCAGGTACTATAGACTGCTACTCTGACTGTGTGTGAACATCTGGGAGGGTCCTGTCTGTTTATATTCTCCTGGGGGAGGCATGAGAGAAGCTCCAGCCTGTTTGTTCCTCTCACAGAGAAAGCAGCTCTGCTCTGAAGAAGAGCCTGGAACAGACTTGATTATGTCAGACAGATTTTTGCTCTCAGTGTGTGGTCTTGGCTTCACTTTCCTCTCTCCTCTCTCTGTTGATAAAGTTGCACCCACTAAAGAGAGAGAGGAAAACAAATACAGTTCTGCTTCTCTGTAGACTGGTCTTGCAGATTTTGGTGTGCTTTCTCACTGCTGCATCAAGATACTGTGTAGCCTCCAGCTCTAGAGTTTAGACACACCAATAGTTTGCTGGCCGGGAGTACTTAGCAACTCTGAATGTAATTTGTGTGCATGGCAGTGAAATTAAGGTCAATATTCTGATTATTTAAGCAGCCTCTGGTTTATGGTCATAAACTCTGATTTATTGTCCTGTTCTACACGTTTATGGCTATAGTAATGATTATTAGAACAGCGCACAAGTTATAGTCACCATTCCTAATGTGCTAGCACCTTCTGGCCCCCTTCAACAGCTGTGTAGTTATGACCCCTCCGTTTGTCTCCACTCTTTATCTTCAGTTAAAAATTACATAATCTCTCACACACAAATAGCCGCACGGAGGCATGGTTTCACACATCACATGCAGGTACACTTGCACACACACGGAATGACACAGCAGACACCTACACACTTCGGTTCAGCACATTGACTGTCCCGATACCTATAGCATCTCTATAATGTTCTTTCAGGTCCGCTTGGTAAATTGGGGCTGTGAGAGAGGACAGCCTTCCCGGGGGTTGAGACAGGGGCTTTGCCAGTGCTCAGTCACGCTATGTGAAACCAGGTGAGCAGACACTGATACCACATCAAAGCTAATACCTGCAAAGCCAGACCTGTCTAGCACGACTTGCAGACTGTGCAACCATGTTAAGCTCTTTTCCTTACAAACACACGCATGCACACATACAAACACACACACACTCACACATGCACAAGCATGCCATAAAGATACACTCACATATATGCATGCACAGAAGATCACAAATACTATATCAGCAGAGGATTGAGATGGTGCAGTTCACTGCGCCGTTACTGTGGCAATTAACTCATGAGAAGGGAGGAAGAGCCAGACACACAAACAAACAAACAAACCAGGAACCTTTTGTGTTGGATGCTGCAGAATAGTGCTATCCACATCAGAGCCATTGTTTTGCATCAGATGGCGTCACTCCTACACAATGCTCGTCCCTCAACCGATTTGTCTTGTAGGATGTGGAACTCATATTCAAAATGTGAATGTTCCTGAGCATCTGCCATTCAACAATGGAAACATAGTTCCACATTTTTTTTTATCACTAAGCTCTCATATGACTCTCCATGAAATACACCAAATAACTAGCTAAAGTAATAAAAACTGTAATTTAATAATTTGCAATTGTGAGAAAATTAAAACAAAGCTATCTCCTGCAAAAATTATGGGCCAAGACGTCGGTCGTCAGTGCAGTGACTTGATCAGCTTCTTAGCTGTTTTAGCTAGCTACCCACGCTACTTTGTATTGTTGGGTCAGATGAGCACAGCAGATGCCTCGGGAAACCACTGAAAAACTCATAGTAATGTTAACATTTGCACTACTACAGTAGTGCTACCTAGCTTTTGTTGGAAGCATTCAACATTGTATATGCACTAAGTAGGTTGCTGTTTGGTTAGCAGCATCGTTTCAGCAACTGGCTCAGCATGCTAAAGTTGGACAAATTTATTCTAGCTTACGTGCCCATTGTCAAACTTCAGTTCCGCTTGGTGAAGCACAAGACTTTTTAGCTAGATGTAAAATGGCATGACTAATATTGTTGACAGATTTATTGTTTTAGCTTAGATTCATTTAGACTGTTTTCAGGCAGAAATGGGCTTCAATGGGCAGACAATGTCACCTAGGTGATATTTTCAAATGTGAGACAGCGCATTGTAGCCAAACTACTTTCGATCTTTCAGATTAGTATTTGGGAGAGACAAGACAGATCAGTGCAGGCGGAATCAACATTCTATCTGACTTAAGACAATGCATCAGAGGCTGATAGAGTATGTGGCGTGCCATTGATGTGTAGTGTCATTGATATGGCAGTCCCTGTTCTGTGTGACATCTGCTCTGGGAGATGTGTGTTTGTTTTCTAACTTTGAGGAAGGTGGGTGAATTTGGTTAGGGGTTCCCATGGTTTCACTCCTCTTGCTCCAGCTCCTGCTTCTGAGAACATGTCCCATATCTGTAGCATCACCACGCCTCAACAGGACCCACACAAACACCACTGAGTTCCTCAAAAGAGTTAGGGCACAATACATAGAAGGAAAAAAACTCAGGCCTGTCATGGCTAGTTTGTCAGGCACAGCTCAGACACTCCACGCTTTAAAAATATGATTTTTCATTTGTATGCTATTGTTGTGCCTGTTTTGATCCAGCCAGCCCTGTAGACACGCTTCTCCTTGGTTACCACCAGAAAGGTTGATGCAATCCAGGATCATTGGAACATCCCTACCCTAAACCTTAATTAACCTTTACCATAACCATAACCCTTACCTAACCCTCACCTTTACCTTAACCATTTTAACTTTCAATGGGGTGAATTCAGAGTTGGGATGTCCCAAGGGTCCCGGATCGCATGGACCCCACGAGAAAGATCTGGCATCAACTTAGGTTGACCATCAGAAAGCCTCACCATGCTATTGCATGTGAACCTACAAGGCTCCATCCCAGCTTCAGGGAATCCAATACAATTATTCCATCAACTGATTAATTCATGCTAATAGGTGGTTGAGGAGAAGGGGTTGGACCCCCAGACCCTGTGGGATACCCCCTCCACCTTCGCTCTCTGGCGAGCGACGCCCCCGTTTGATCTGCACCACTCTAATTAATACACAGGAACACCTGTGCTCTTCACTAAAAGTGCTGCTGCCACATCCCAGCTGGGCCTTTGATGGCTGTGATGGTGGTGGGCGATGAGGGAAGGGAGCTGTTTCTCTCTCTCTCTCTCTCTCTCTCTCTCTCTCTCTCTCTCTCTCTCTCTCTCTCTCTCTCTCTCTCTCTCTCTCTCTCTCTCTCTCTCTCTCTCTCTCTCTCTCTCTCTCTCTCTCTCTCTCTCTCTCTCTCTCTCTCTCTCTCTCTCTCTCTCTCTCTCTCTCTCTCTCTCTCTCTCTCTCTCTCTCTCTCTCTCTCTCTCTCTCTCTCTCTCTCAACAGGGGTTCACCGTAGCCTAATGGAGGCTATTCCCTAATGTCTCTAACTGGTGGGTAATTGACAGTGATTAGGCTGTGGTCTGATGATGCACCTGATTAGATTACTGTAGGTATTTTTTTGCTCGGTTTCACCACACCCAACCTTGACCGCAATTAGCCCCGCACTCATCAAGAAGAGCTGGGGGACACCAGCACCTCACCATTCTTAGCATCCGCCACCTAATTGGGCTGATGAGCCACGATAAATATGGTCAATTGCGCTATGTAATCCCCTGATCAATGTGCATGTATAGGTGTGTGCTTATGTTTCTTCATATGAGGAGGATTCAGAATGCATCCATTATCTCATCTACTATTTCTGAACTTTTCAAGGAAAATGCACTGCACTGTATGCGCAGGTAGATATTATTCTGCTTTCATTATTTTGGCTTGCTCACCTCTTGAATAGCTAGCTTTCCACAAAGTTAATTAAAAGAGGAAAAGACTGATTCTTTATCCTTCAAGCTCTTATCAAGTCAGAATTGTCTGGCAGTCTTTCACGCTGGTGAATTTACAGTGTGTGAATCCTACATACTTATCCCTGAGAGCAGTTCCCAACTTCTGACAAATCAAGGTTTTGCATCAAAATAATGTTGATTAACAACTACTTTTATCTTGCAATATATATATATATATATATATATATATATATAATATGAGAACCTTTTGAAGCCAAGTCTTGGAGTGTTCTGAGTTTTATCGTCGCCTGTTTAGCATCTGGAAAATGGACTATTCCACTAACTGCTGGGATAAAAGGATGAGTCCTCTTATAAGAAAGTCCTATCCAAGGAAAGAACTTGAAATCAATACTAGTCATAGATCACAGAGACTGAGGAAGGAAACAACAAAAGCAAAGAAAGGAGAGATTTTTTGAGCAGCCTTTGTACTAGTGATGATTGTAATATGTCATCCAACACTTAATCTAAAGACTTACTTATGAATAACCAGACACTGATGATGATTTATGGTTGATGAGAAGCAAAAAAATGTATTGATAATAAAATTTGAATATTTATCATGTGGAATATATTACCTGAATGAGTTTCCTTTTTCATACCTTTGTGGAAGTTGATTGTTTATTGGGTAATTGGTAGGGTTTGTGATGCATTCTGGATAATGGGTATTGCGACAAGAAGCATGTCATTTGTTTGGTTGTTACATGAGACAAGACAGGAAACCGGTTGACATGCTGCTGGGTTTTCAGGCGTTGTTGTAGCGTGGGTTTTGTTTGAAGAGCTCAATTTGATCTAGTTAACTTTTTTTGTATATACTTTTCCCTGGCTATATCTTCACGTTTGCTAACAAAAGCCTCACTCTGCTGTTCTGCATTGTTGTGTCCTCACTGTAAAATCCAACTGCTGGGTCTATCTCACAGTCTCTATGTGCCACTTGAATGTCAGGCTTGCTGGGAAATTGGGACTTATTTCACCATCTTAAGAGTTCAATGGCCCTCTTATTCTCTTGAGAGGGATCCTTTAATCTCACTATCATCTTCTCCCACAGATGTTTTTTACCAAGCACCACATTGCCCAAATAGCATTTTAAGTTTACAAGTGTTTAAACTGTGCAGTATTAACAATCATAATAAGTGTCTGATAGCAGCAGTTCTGATGTGTGTTCAGCATGACTGTATATACAGCATGTGTGTATGTCTTTGTGGGTGTGCATGAGTGAGTGCATGTTGCTATTGTGTGGAAAATCAGAATAGGTCATCAGTCAAGTTCGTGTTCAGCAGTCTGATGGCTTGTAAATAGAAACGGTCTCTGAGCCGGTTGGTATCAGACGTCATGCTCTGATACTGTCTGTAAGGGAGTGAACAGCTTGTGGATGGATTTGGGGGGGTCCTTGATGATGATGCGGGCCTTAGGCACCATTTTGAGTAGATGTCCTGGATGGGTGGGAGCACTATCCCAGTGAATTACTTGGCTATCTTCACCATCCACTGGAGGGCATTGCGGTCGTGGATTGAACAATTCCGATACCAGGAAGTGATGCAACCGTTCAGGACGTTGATGTGGAACGGGGCATTATCTCTTCTGCTTCCTGAAGTCAACATTCAACTATTTTGTTTTGCTGACGTTGAAGGAGAGGGAGAGGTTGTTGTCATGACACACAATGCTAGTATACTTACCTCGTCCCGATAGGCTGAGTCGTCGTTGTTGGTTATCAGGCCTACAACCGTGATGCCATCAGCAAACTTGATGATGGAGTTGGTGTTGTGCAAAGCCATACAGTCATGGGTGAACAGGGAGTACAGCAGAGGGCTGAGGACACACCCCTGGGGGGGCCCATGTTAAGATCAGTGTGGAGGAGGTGTTATTGCCAATCCTCACAGCATTTGGTCTGCCCGTTAGGAAGTACAGGATCCAGTTGCAGAGGGTGGTGTCCAGAACCAGGGCTCTGAGCTTGGTGTAAAGCTTGGAGGGAACAATAATGTTGAATGCTTAACTGAAGTCAATGAACAGCATTTTCACAAAGGTGTTACTCCAGTGTGATACCCTTCATGATGACTGGGGTGAGTGCGATGGGGTGATAGTCATTTTGGGCATGTCACCTTAGTTTTCTTGGTCACTGGGACGATGGTGGTCACCTTGAAGCAGGTGGGGACTATAGCCTGGCACAGAGACAGCTTGAGAAGTCTCAGAGAGTGGAAGCACGTGATCGTCCGAAGAAGCAACAATCTTACTGGATTGGTTGGTATTGTCTGCCTCGAAGCGAGCATTGTATGCTCATCTGGGAGGGAGGCGTTGGTGGGCACCACATAGCTGGATTTATCTTTGCAGTTTGTGATAGTCTGTAGTCCTTGCCACGTGTTGTGAGTCTGAGTTGTAGAACATGAATTCAAGTTTGAGTCTGTATTATCTTTTTGCATCTGAAATGGTTTGCAGATGTCGTACCTGCTTGCCTTGTATATGTTGCGCATTATCAAGGTTTGTTCTGCTGACATGGAATGCTGCAGTACGGGCTCTCAGCATGGTACAGACATATCTGTTGATCCAGGGTTTTTGGTTGGGGTTTGTTCGGATTTTTATTTTTATTGAGTCTGCATCCTGGTCCGGCCCCTCACTTTTTTATGCCTTGTTGGCTCCATTTTGAGTTGCTACTTGTAGGCGGGGTGTAGGAAAAGAGAGATGATCGGATTGGCCGAAGTGTGGTGGGGGATATTGATTTTGCATGAGTCACAGATGTTTGTATATACAGTGTATATACATACAGTGTATATACAAATATCTGTGGATTCAGACCCCTTGACTTTTTCCACATGTTAAGTTACAGCCTTATTCTAAAATTTATGAAATTACACATTTTCCTCATCAATCTGATATGCCTGGGGCGGCAGGGTAGCCTAGTGGTTAGAGCATTGGACTAGTAACCAGAAGGTTTCAAGTTCAAAACCCCGAGCTGACAAGGTACAAATCTGTCGCTCTGCCCCTGTACAGGCAGTTAACCCACTGTTCCTAGGCTGTCATTGAAAATAAGAATTTGTTCTTAACTGACCTGCCTGCTTAAATAACAAAATACCCCATAATGACAAAGTGAAAACAGGTTTTTATAAATGTTGGTAAATTTATTAAAAATAACAAATGTAAATAGCGTAATTACATACATTTTAAGACCCTTTGCTATGAGACTCGAATTTGAGCTCATGTGCGTCCTGTTTTCATTGATCATACAGTACTTGATATGTATCTACAACTTGATTGGAGTACACCTGTGGTGAATTCAATTGATTGGACATGATTTGGAAAGGCACACACCTGTCTGTATAAGGTCCCACAGTTGACAGTACATGTCCGAGCAAAAACCAAGAGGTTGAAGTAATTGTTCGTTGTGCTCCGAGACAGGATTGTGTCGAGGCACAGATGTCTGCAGCTTTGAAGGTCCCCAAGAACACAGTGGCCTCCACCATTCTTAAATGGAAGACGTTTGGAACCACCAAGACTCTTCCTATCGCTGGCTGCCTGACAAACTGAGCAATCGGGGAAGAAGGGAGGTGACCAAGAACCTGGTGGTCACTCTGACAGAGCTCCAGAGTTCCTCTGTGGAGACAGGAGAACCTTCCAGATGGACAACCATCTCTGCAGCACTTCACCAATCAGGCCAGATGGAAGCCACTCCTCAGTAAAAGGCACATGACAGCCTGCTTGGAGTTTGCCAAAAACAGGCCTCTTAGACCATGAGAAACAAGATTCTCTATACTGATGAAACCAATATTGAACTCTGACTGGAATGCCAATCTTCACATCTGGTGGAGACCTGGCACCATCCCTACATTGAAGCATGGTGGTGGCAGCTGTAAACGCTGCCAAAGGTGCTTCAACAAAGTACTGAGTAAAGGGTCTGAATACTTATGTCAATGTTTTATTTCAGTTATTTATTTTTAATACGTTTTCCAAAATATCGGGGGGAAAAACTGTTTTTGCTTTACCATTATGGGGTATTGTGTGTAGATTGATGGGGGAGGACGATTTAATCCATTTTAGAATAAAGGCTGTAACGTAACAAAATGTTGAAAATGTCAAGGGGTCTGAATACTTTCCGCATACACTGTACATGGTCCAGCACATTGCTTTCTCTAGTGGGGCAGAATACATGTTGGTGATTTTTAGGCTGTTTTTTTAATGTGCTTAGATAAAGTCCCCCGCGACAATAAAGACGGCTTCGAATAAGAGGATTCTCGCTGGTGTTTGCTGGTGGTGGTATGTACACAGCTGTGAAAATAACAGAAATTAATTCCCTCGGAATATAACACAGGCTCATTCCCTCAGAATGTTGAGGTATTGGCATTTTAGCATCAGAAACTCCAGGTCTGGTGAACATGAGCTCGAAATGTTTTCACCTTCTGTACACCAGGAATTGTTGATGTGGACATACCCCTACTCCCCTACTTTTACCAGAAGCCTCCGTTCTAACCATACGGAAAATGGAAAAACCGTCTGGTTGAACAGCAGAGTTGAGTGTATCGTCTGTAAGCCATGTCTCTGTAAAAACAAAGCCACAGAATTCCCTGATGTCCCTCTGCAATTGAAGCCTTGCTCTGGGTTCATAAAGTTGTACTTTCAAGCTATTGGACATTAGCCATCAGGATACTAGGAAGAGGAGGCCATGTAGCTAGGATTCCACCTTTTTGGATTCCACCTTTCCTTCCCCTTGTTTGTCGTCTTCAGTCATCTTGGTCAGCAGAAACTGGTAGGCCAGCTGTGCGGGGAACAAAGACACATGTAGTATTCCATATCTGGGAAGCTGAGAGAGAAGTATGTAGCTTCTAATTAATGATCCAGAAGTGTTTGTCAGTCGTGAGTAATAACTAACACAAAAATAGCCATCAAGAAGCCACGTCGAGCAGTAACCGGCAAGACCCACGCCCTCCTCTGCACTGCAATCTCATCATCTTATCTACTCCTTTGCAGTCTGGGCACCATGGCACCATTGCAACAAATAGACACAGTCACCGTTTGTCATTAATCATTATGGATGGTATATTTACATTTTGCTGTATTATTGTATTATTGTGTCAGAATTGATTTCTACCTCTCACATTTTCTTTGTGTAACTAAACACTCCTGGTCTCCCTGAAAAGCAGATAAGAGAATCGGGTCACATTCTAAGTTTAAGTGCCCTAGCAAAGAGCCATATGATGTTCCGCTCACCGTAATTGAAGGCCCAGTGTAGTCAAAAGCTAGATTGTCCTGTGCTTTATATACACTGAGTGTACAAACATTATGAACACCTGCTCTTTCCATGACATAGACTGACCAGGTGAATGCAGGTGAAGGCTCTGATCCCGTATTGATGTCAAACAGTGTAGATCAGTGGTCACCAACATTTTCTGAGTTCAACCGCTCAGAATTAAAAACAAAGATTACTTAAAAAACACAAGCCTATGCAACATTAACCTACTAAAAACACTTCTGTAGCAATGAGTTTTGTGCAGTAGGTTGTAGGCTGAATACATTATCACTGCATATTGGCAATGCTTGAATTGCCCTGCCAATGTTGTCCTTCTCAGACCATTTTGAAATTATTATTTTTTTTAAATGATATATGAGCACACTGGTAATAGATAATGTGTTGTAGCCTAATGGCGGCAGGTAGCCTAGTGGTTAGAGTGTTGGACTAGTAACCAAAATGGTTGCAAGTTCAAATCCCTGAGCTGACAAGGTCAAAATCTGTCATTCTGCCCCTGAACAAGGCAGTTAACCCACTTTTCCTAGGCCGTCATTGAAAGTAAGAATTTGTTCTTAACTGACTTGCCTAGTTAACATCACTGCTCTAGATGAGATCTGCACGGAGGAATGGGCCAAAATACCAGCAACATTATGTGAAAACCTTGTGAAGACTTAGAGAAAAGATTTGACCTCTGTCATTGCCAACAAAGGTTATATAACAAAGTATTGAGATCAACTTTTGTTATTGCCCAAATACTTATTTTCCACCATAATTTGCAAATAAATTCATTAAAAATCCTACAATGTGAATTTCTGCATTTTTTTTCAAATTTTTCCTGTCATAGTTGAAGTGCACATATGATGAAAATTACAGGCCTCTCTCATCTTTTTAAGTGGGAGAACTTGCACAATTGGTGGCTGACTAAATACTTTTTTGCCCCACTGTATATTATCACCTTGTCACGACTTCCGCCGAAGTTGGCTCCCCTGCCTGTTTGGGCGGTGCTCGGCGGTCGTCGTCACCGTCCTAATAGCCACTACCGATCCGTTTTTCGTTTGTCTGTTTGTTTTGTCTTATTAGTTTCACCTGTGTGTATTTTAGTTTAATTAGCATCCTTATACAGTGCCTTGCGAAAGTATTCGGCCCCCTTGAACTTTGCGACCTTTTGCCATATTTCAGGCTTCAAACATAAAGATATAAAACTGTATTTTTTTGTGAAGAATCAACAACAAGTGGGACACAATCATGAAGTGGAACGACATTTATTGGATATTTCAAACTTTTTTATCAAATCAAAACCTGAAAAATTGGGCGTGCAAAATTATTCAGCCCCTTCACTTTCAGTGCAGCAAACTCTCTCCAGAAGTTCAGTGAGGATCTCTGAATGATCCAATGTTGACCTAAATGACTAATGATGATAAATACAATCCACCTGTGTGTAATCAAGTCTCCTTATAAATGCACCTGCACTGTGATAGTCTCAGAGGTCCGTTAAAAGCGCAGAGAGAATCATGAAGAACAAGGAACACACCAAGCAGGTCCGAGATGCTGTTGTGAAGAAGTTTAAAGCCGGATCATCCCAAGGAGCACTGTGCAAGCGATAATATTGAAATGGAAGGAGTATCAGACCACTGCAAATCTACCAAGACCTGGCCGTCCCTCTAAACTTTCAGCTCATACAAGGAGAAGACTGATCAGAGATGCAGACAAGAGGCCCATGATCACTCTGGATGAACTGCAGAGGTGGGAGTCTCTGTCCATAGGACAACAATCAGCCGTATATTGCACAAATCTGGCCTTTATGGAAGAGTGGCAAGAAGAAAGCAATTTCTTAAAGATATCCATAAAAAGTCTTGTTTAAAGTTTGCCACAAGCCACCTGGGAGACACACCAAACATGTGGAAGAAGGTGCTCTGGTCAGATGAAACCAAAATTGAACTTTTTGGCAACAATGCAAAACGCTATGTTTGGCGTAAAAGCAACACAGCTCATCACCCTGACCACACCATCCTCACTGTCAAACATGGTGGTGGCAGCATCATGGTTTGGGCCTGCTTTTCTTCAGCAGGGACAGGGAAGATGGTTAAAATTGATGGGAAGATGGATGGAGCCAAATACAGGACCATTCTGGAAGAAAACCTGATGGAGTCTGCAAAAGACCTGAGACTGGGACAGAGATTTGTCTTCCAACAAGACAATGATCCAAAACATAAAGCAAAATCTACAATGGAATGGTTCAAAAATAAACATATCCAGGTGTTAGAATGGCCAAGTCAAAGTCCAGACCTGAATCCAATCGAGAATCTGTGGAAAGAACTGAAAACTGCTGTTCACAAATGCTCTCCATCCAACCTCACTGAGCTCGAACTGTTTTGCAAGGAGAAATGGGAAAAAATTCAGTCTCTCGATGTGCAAAACTGATAGAGACATACCCCAAGCGACTTACAGCTGTAATCGCAGCAAAAAGGTGGCGCTACAAAGTATTAACTTAACTTCTTGAAACTCCCCATCCCGGATCCGGGTTTGTGACTAAAGCCTCAGGCTCATTAGCATAACGCAACGTTAACGCAAATAAAATGAAAATAATGCGTCTGCTCTCAAGCTTAGCCTTTTCTTAACAACACTGTCATCTCAGATTTTCAAAATATGCTTTTGAACCATAGAAATTGACTAATTTGTGTAAGAGTATGCAAAGCTAGCATAGCATTTTGAGTAGCATTTAGCACGCAACATTTTCACAAAAACCAGATAACCAAATAAATAAAATCATTTACCTTTGAAGAGCTTCTGATGTTTTCAATGAGGAGACTCTCAGTTACATACCAAATGCGCAGTTTTTCCTGAAAGCGTCTGTGTGTAGGAGAAATCGTTCCGTTTTCTACATTGCGTCTGGCTACCGAAACGAACCGAAAATTCAGTCACCTACAACGTAAAACTTTTTCCGGATTAACTACATAATATCGACCGAAACATGGCAAACGTTGTTTGGAATCAATCCTCAAGGTGTTTTTTCACATATCTCTTCATTGATATGCAGTTCGTGGAAGCTTGCTTTCCTCTCTGTATCCCATGGAAAAATACTGCCAGGTGACTTTTGCGCACCAATTTCGGCGCAGGACACCGGGCGGACACCTGGTAAATGTGGTCTCTTATGGTCAATCTTCCAATGATCTGCCTACAAATACGTCACAATGCTGCAGACACCTTGGGGAAACGACAGAAAGGGCAGGCTCATTCATCTCGCATTCACAGCCATATAAGGAGACAATGGAAAACAGAGCCTCAAAAATCCTGCTCATTTCCTGGATGCCGTCTCATCTTGGTTTTGCCTGAAGCTCACGTTCTAGGGCACACACAGAAAATATCTTGGTAGTTCTGGACACGTCAGAGTGTTTTCTTTCGAATGCTATCAATTATATGCATAGTCGAGAATCTTTTTGTGACAAAATATCTTGTTTAAAACGGGAAAGTTTTTCATCCAAAAATGAAATAGCGCCCCCAGAGCATCAACAGGTTAATGCTAAATTGTAATTATTTAGCCTCTATGGCCTATTTATTGCCTTAACTCCATACTCTTTTACATTTGAACACATTGTATAACATTTGTTTATATGTTTGTTTATGTGTAACTCTTTGCTTTATTTTTTTTTGGCCAGGTAGCAGTTGTAAATGATAACTTCTTCTCAACTGGCCTACCTGCTTAAATAAAGGTTTTTATGTTTTTTTTTTTAATGATCAAAGATATGATCAAGAGCCTCTCAACACAGTATATTGTTTGGTCATTGTGCTGCCAGAGAATTGAATTGTGGGCAGGCCTCAAAAAAGCTTTATATACCAGAACTGTGAGAAAAAGTTATATATATTATTGAAACAATGTTGCGATGGTTTGTGAGAATGCCAACAGATGTGGTTCTCGTGGGGGAAAGATTCTATTGGGGAAAGGTTCTTTTGGGGGTTGCCATGCAAGCCAAGAAGGGGAGTGAGGTGTGTGTGTGTGTGTGCTCAAACACACATGCATGTGGAGGTCTGGGAGAGGAAGTGTGTCCATCTGATGAGTGGGCATGTGCCTGAACTCAATTTTAAACACTAATTGTAGTCTCACCCATTAATTTCTAATGACCGGTCATTTTTGACCGGGAACACCACAGGTGTACAAACAAACAAACACCAAAAAATGTAATAAAAATAAGTCTCAAGTCAAGTCCCAAGTAGAACGGGTCAAGTCTCAAGTCGAGTCCCAAGTAGAACGGGTCAAGTCTCAAGTCGAGTCCCAAGTAGAACGGGTCAAGCCTCGAGTCAAGTCCAAGTTATGCATTCTAAAAGCAAGATGAGTCGAGTCACAAGTTTTTCCAAGTTAAGTCTCAAGACAATTTAAAAATATATATACAATACATGCAATGACTTGTTTAACTACAAAAATGTTTCACATATAATAGATCTTTAGATGTTTCTTCATATGTCTGTAATGTTATATTTCTGAAAAAGTACATTTTAAGTAAAAAAAAAAAAAGGGAAAAACAAAAAAGTTCTATCTGCATAAACCCATTTGAACTTGGTGCTATAAGGTTCTATCTGCAATACTCTGATGAAGACAGCTTGTCCGTCAAAACTTTGGATATTAGGTTATTCAATTATTGCATCTGAGCTCCTGGAGTGTACGGCTCTCCTTTAATTTGTCAAGTGTTCAATTCCACAAGCCAGCACCTCACCTAAATAGGTGTGTTTATTTCGCCTCTAGATCTTTCTGCAATCCATTCACAAGCCTGAACAAATACAGACAGACCAATCAGAACACATGTCTTTGCCATCTCCCTCTAAGTATGGTCTAGGCTAGTCTAGCCAGCAATAATTGCACGCAAGCAAAAAAAACACTGTCAGAAATCTTAAAGTAAGTGATGTCTAATCATTGCTAAGTGATGACAGTAATTTGTCTAATGATCACAATGCATTTCTTAATGTATTTAATGTGTTCTGACTCTATATGGTAACAGTGTTATTCTATCATTTATTTATTCAGATAGCTCAAATATTTTTTTTTTACTGAAAATGTCTAATTCAGAAGTGTCAGAACCCAGATGGACATTTCAGAGTCATAAGGTTCTATCTGCTATTGCACCCCCCTAAACATGTTGATACTCTGTTCTTTAGGTACCTTTAAGGTAAGGACCTTAATGGGTTCTGAAAAAATATTTCACAACAAAACAGTTCTGAGATCTGGGATGTGAAAAATTATGCTCAACATCTCAGAACTTAGTGCATGTAGAACCTTATAGTCCCAAGGTCACGGAATATGTGTCTATTTATTGACGTGTCTATTTATTGACTTTCATTAATTTGTCTACAACACATTTTGATTATGCAATAATTAATTTTAACAACAAATTCCAAATGGAAGCTTCATAACCAAATTATCAAAGACCAGTAGGCCTATGCTAGTAATTGTTCCTTGATGCTTCATTGCTGGTGAGAATGCAAAGTAAACCGTTCATATTAGTGATCACCAAACAACTTTTGGACCTGCATATTTATTTCTGTCTATTTTTGTCAATCCTCTCCCTACATTTAGATGTTTGTCCTGCACCCGATTCTATAAAGCTGTACAGCAAATCAGCAATCTGTTTGCTAGCTCAGTTGTTCTAAAACATTTTTACCCATGACCCCCAAAAAGGAGCGGTTCAAAGCTTGCGACCCCCGCGCTTGCACATGCACGTGCGCACATGTACGCGCGCACAGTTGATGCTGTTTCAAAATGTTAGATACAGAAATAAACTGTGCTTTACACCTTCATTTTGAGCTGAAAGTCATTTATGTTACCAGTCAATTTCAACTAGGGACTTCATGTCACATTTTCACTTCTCTCAAGTCCGGAGCAGGCAGGATCATATGGCCTAGCTGTATGCAGGGGGCTTGCAGGATCAGATGGAAAGCATAATCGTCTGTTGCCTTTTTTTTCCTCACAAATTTCGTAATTAATTAGCTGGAATATGTTACATCTTCATCCCATAAGTATTGAAGGTAGTGCGATGTTACAACTATCTTTATAGCCAGTACCACCACTGTGGTATATAATCCATCCAAACTAGGCCTATTTGAAATCTGAAAATGATTCATGAAATCACCAGCCTATTTTTCTGTCAAAAATGAATCCGTAGCAGATTGCTAAACTGAATTGTATATGGATAACATCAAAGTAGGTAGGCTACTCTTTATTTGCCAGGCAAAACCAGAGAAAATAAATAAGTGCTTCTGGTCACTAATATGGATATGTGCACCTGCCTTTGTGCGCCAGTGCTGATGACTGGTCATTGGTCAACAGTCAAGACGCGCAACTTTTTGGTTCTGAAGCACAGATTCCAAGAATTTGGAGCAATGTCGTCGGCCTATGTTAGTGACCAGATCAAATAAGCAAAAGTATAAATATAAAATACAAATGGTAGGCTATATCTAGCCTAATCAAATATGTATGATATTTTTATGTATTTTTCTCATTCAGTTTCACACTCGTGACCCTCGAGTGTGCATTTCACTAGCCAATCTGTTTTGTTTTTTTTCAAATGGAGAGAGACTCTGTGCCACAAAATGAGTGACAAAACATTACAAAACATGGCCAGATCATTTCAATTCATCAGTATCAAGTCTATGTCAAGTCCCAAGTCTTGAGGCTCCAAGTTGAAGTCAAGTCTCAAGTTGTTTCATTTTCTATCAAATTTTCGACTCAAGTCAGACCCGAGTCCAAGTCATGTGACTCGAATCCACACCTCTTAGTGACACTATTTCTCTGTTCTTCAGAGAGTGAGAGAGACAGCGAGATAGAGAGACAGAGAAAGAAAGAGTGTGTACATGTGTGTGTCTTATAGTGAAGGAGAGGCAGCCTTTGTTTTCAAAGGCCCCTCATTACAGGCAGATAGTGCAGAGTGCCAAGTGTGCTCTCCTGGGTAAACATCCAGCAACTTTTCTTTTTTTGCTGTGGATGGAATCAAGCCCACATCAAGGTTGTGAGAATGTTGTGTGTTAGCTGCCAGGGTCCAGAGTGATGTGCCTAAGCTGGATCCCCTGGTGTGATCCGCTCACTGCCTAGCAGGCTGGCTCCACTCTGAGCAGACACAGACAGAGGGCTGCAGGCTATATGCCATGATCTGATGATCTGATGAACTGAGCTCTGAGCTGTGATGTGTACTGTATTGTCCATTAATGCCTCTCTAACAGCCCTGGGCCATTGGCAGAAGCTTTGTTATAGATGAGATAAAACTATAGGTTGATTGATTAAAACATTTTTCTGATGTGGTGCAAGTAGTAACTTGAGAATGGGATTTGTTCTCAGAACATTCCTCCCATTCCCATTCTAATTCGTATCAAGTTCAGAGAGAGAAAGAGAAAGCGACTTTGTGTGTGTTTAACAGTGAACTGTAGTTGATATGCATGAATGTCAATAGGTCCTTTGTTGCTGTGCAAGATAGCACAATTCTCGCAGAGGGAGAAACAGGCAGAGATATGTACTTACTGCACCCTCTCTCCCACTCTCTCTCCCTGCTGCTTAATCTACCAGAAGGAAGGACAGTGAAAGTGTTTTACAGTCTTAAAGTGCTCCCATATCAACAGAGATACAAAACTCTCTCTATCCCTCTGTCTACCACTTTCCTACCTCAGTAAGGCTTCAGGATAAATGTGCTTGGTTAACTACAAAACTGAAAAAGAGGGCATTATTAATTGATTGAGATTTTTTTTTGAGGATTCGTTGAAAGACGTTTGAAGATGTCAATGAAGATATCTGAAAGACTAACAGAAAGTATACACCCTGTTTAACCTAAATCATACAGAACACATGAGGGAGTAGGAGACATTCAAAGAGAGACAGTAGGTTGAACAGTGGTGCAATCACAGCCAGGGAAAGTAACGAAAGGGAATGGGATATGATTTTTTTTTTAAAGAACAACAAAAAAAGAAAAGCATCATTCAATAGCTTAGAACAAAGTTGAACTTGGGCTTTCTTTGGTGAGATGGTGAGAGATAGGAAAGAGAGTCATGAAGAAAAACAATAAAAATGAGAGGTGTAAAGGTGGAAGAAAAAAGTATTGCTTTGTGAGAGAATGTCATAGGGCTTATTCTATATGACTACCACCCTGTAGCATTCACTTCTATCATCATGAAGTGCTTTGAGAGACTAGTTAAGGACCATATCACCTCCACCTTACCCGACACTCTAGAACCACTACAATTCACATATCGCCTCAACAGATCCACATACGACACAATCATCATTGCACTGCCCTACCGCACCTGGACAAGAGAAATACATATGTAAGAATGCTGTTCATCGACTACAGCTCAGCCTTCAACACCATAGTACCTTCCAAGCTCATCACTAAGTTCAGGGCCCTGGGTCTGAACCCCTCCCTGTGCAACTGGGTCCTGGATTTCCTAACAGGCCGGCCCCGAGTGGTGAAGGTAGGCAACAACAGACCCATCACGCTGTCCCTCAACACGGAGGCCCCAGCCCTCTCCTGTACTCCCTGTTCATCCAGGACTCCTACTCAATCATCGAGTTTGCTGACGACATAACATTGTCAACATCTTATCCAAATGTATCTAAGAGGGGCACCATTAAGGGTTTTGATATAGAGAGATACCTTGAATTAACTCTATCATTAACTGTTATACCATTCATTCAAAATCAACAATAGTCTTAATCAGCTGTCAATTTACTATATTCTCATTCTGAACGGTCATCGAGCTCGGAAACTTCAATAATCCAATCGCTTGTAAATTAACTCAACGCCACAAATAATTAATTCAAGGTTTTATTTACTAGACTAAATAAGTTGGGAAATGTGGAAATTAACAGATACAATATAGAGGCAGGGTATATTGGATACAACACAGTTATTGAGGTGACAATCTCCACAGTTCAATATAAATTAACTTCCGTACACAACTCAGCAAATACAACAGTACATACCGTACGTTCATCAGACTTTTGAGGGTGAGATGGTCATCAATTGAGAGGGAAACATGAGAGGCTCCACCAACATATGCTTTCACAACCGTGAAATGATAGTTTCATCAACCAGGAATCGCCAGTGGGGCTATTAGTTCACATGTGAATGTAAACAATGCAGAGACGGTACTGATCATGGGTTGGTAAATTAGACCTTCTGTCTTACAACTGCTCAATAACTTCCAACCACGTTACACACACATTACATTTACATTTAAGTCATTTAGCAGACGCTCTTATCCAGAGCGACTTACAAATTGGACAATGCCACTTTCATAGAATTGGAACAATGTAACAGGGAAATACTTGTGTGTCAATGTTTTCTGTCAGTGGGATTCTGTCAGGATGAGATGAGTGGTTGGAGGGTGGTGGTCTCAGTCTCTCTCTCGCCAGTGGAGCTGAGCCCAGTGAGATGGAAATAGCTCACAGCCGAAGGAGTGATTCCCACGTCTTTCTCTCTTTGTTCTCACTTCTCAGTCCAGAAAAGTAAAGTCTATTAGAGTTGATTTCATTCTTTCTTTGATCCCCGGGGTGTATTACAAACTCAGTCTGTCGGTCTTGAATGAGCAACAGTCTGCTCCGCAGGGTCCTCTCTGGTGAATGTTTTCTCTGAGCAGGATAAGGCTTCCTCAATTGGTGTTTTGGATTCCAAGGAGATGGGGTTGTTTGTAGCCTTGTCTTGCGGAACTTGATCTCCTTACTGTTTAGTAAGTACTCTAATTTATGTGGAGACTCACAGAAGGCTGACTATAATGGCCAGACAGTGTGACACTGGAACAACCCGTTGGTCTTAAGAACTCAACACATTTAATGTTCATATGAAATAAACTTTCGATTTCCTCATAAGTGTTCACAGAATGTTAAAAAATATTTTGTACAAGACAAACAATCTCTAAGATGAAGTACACAGCCAGTAGATATCTCTAAGATGAAGTACACAGCCAGTAGATACCTGTAACGAATCTCTTCGTCGTCTGAGGAGGAGTAGGAAGGATCGGACCAATATGCAGCGTGGTAAGTGTCCATGTTACTTATTTATTAGACTGAACACACGAAACAAAATAACAAAGTGAAAGTAAGAAACGAAACAGTTCTGTCAGGTGAATACACAAAACAGAAAACAACTACCCACAAATCATAATGGGAAAATGGGAAAACACTAACTAAATATGGTTCTCAATCAGAGACAACAATAACCAGCTGCCTCTGATTGGGAACCTTACTAGGCCTAAACATGAAACACAACACCGAGACATACAACATAGAATACCCACCCACATCACACCCTGACCAAACTAAAAATAGAAACATACAAAGCAATCTACGGTCAGGGCGTGACAATACCAAACACTTCTTGAGTAAAATCCATACATTTTATGTTACAGTGAAATACCCATTATATGTAATTTTATAACAGAATGATCAGAAGAGAAATCTCACATTATGTTTCAGGTTATATCAACATGTCATGAATATAACAGTTTAATACATTGATAAGAAACGTGTTTAATATGTTCTGGCATTATTGGAGCCCTTTTCTCTTAGTTACGGAGAGGAACAAAAAGTCCCCGTGTTTTCTTTCACAGCTCTGGCGCCAAAGTCTCTGATAATCACCTCCCCACTCGTGTAATAACCCAGGGAAATCACAAGGTGATCTGCTGTTTTTAAGTTGTCTTTCTCCTATCTCCTGATCTCCTCAGGGTCGTAAATAAAGGGCGGTGCATATGAGCTATTGTCCCTGGTGGCCTTTATGGACCAACCATATCATGGAGCCGGCATTCTGGCTCTGGAAAACCCCTAAGGATGACCCTGGTTCCTGTGTTAACCTGTAATTGTAAATCAACCAAAGGTTTGGCAAGGGGAGCCATCTTCTTTTGAAGGGCCCAGAGTGAAAAGAAAGAGCTAATTGAATTTTGATTATGGCATCATACCTATTTAGGAAGGTAATGTAGTATCTGAGACAGTGGAACACAACCCCTCTGCCTGACTCTACGCTCCCGTCTCTACTTACTTTGTGATGGCATTATTCCTGAAAGCTGTGGAATTATTTTAAGAGAAAATCGGATAACCACAAAATCGGATGACCACATAATGGGATACATATCTTTAAAAGCCTGTCATTTAATTTGAGATGTTCAATTTAATTTAAGTTTTGTTCAGTCCCGTGGCTGGCTGCGTTTACTGCAATTATGCCATGTTATTCTTTCGTTCTGTGAAAAGATGATTAATGCACTTACAGAGAACATGTTATTCTCCACTTTGGTGTAATTGCTGGCACACTGCGATCTCATTTGTGAATGCTCCTTGACCCTCATATCATGGAAAATATTGCATGATAGTGAAGTATTCCCAGAGTTCTCTAATAGCGTAAACACGAGAGACACTAGTCATTAAGACGTTGTCACGCCACAGGAAGACTCTGTGGAGTTCTGTGACGCCAGTGAGATGAAGTGTCTCTGAGCCCAGCTCTCTTCCAGATGGAGCTGGGTTTTTTCTCAACTCACAGGTCTGTGGAAGACCATCTGTTTATGAGGGTTTGATATATCCTCAGTTGGCTGTCACAGACACCTCTGTCACCCAGTATCTGTGGCGTAAACACCTACTGTGCTGCTGCTTCCTGTATACATACTGTGTATCTGAAATGGCACCCTATTCTCTATATAGTGGTATACTTTTGACAGGGACACCCTTAAACAGCTCAGTTCATGAGTGAGGAATTAAGATTTGTTTCTGGCGTAGGGTAGAGCATTGTGCGTGGGAGTAGAAGGGAGTGGAGGAGAAGAGTGGAATAGGTGGGGCGTGGGGGTCAAAGGAGCTTAGATTTACTTCACATTGATGTAAAGAGTCTCCCGCTGTGCTGAGGATGTCTCTGTGGCGCGGTGTGGCGAGGCCCAAGAGAGAAAACACAGGGAGATGTAATGAGGTACAATGGTAAGAACACTCCTGTTGCATCATACTGTATTCATGGGAGAGCTCAGTGTTTGTACTGTGTATGCATAATCACGGCTAGAGGACTGGACTCCAGGATATTCATATATTGCACTGTACTGCTTTCTCTAATGTTACAGTGCTGTATGAATGCCACAGTGAAGTATTTGGCTGATTGTATAATGTAATAGTAAAGCAGCTTATGCTTCAGCATAATTGAGAAACATGTGAACTTCCAGACAGACTTTATGTACTGTAGCCTACTGTCTCCAGTATCTATGTTACACTATCACTCTGTGTTGACATGATAATTAAAATGTGCCTGAGGGGCTTCAGGCATTGATCGTCTGGTCTCCCCCTACCTGGGGTCCGATCGATCCCAATGTTATCAGTGATAGGAACAGCAGAGAGGAGAGAAATGGAGTGGGCCCTCCTCACTGCCTACTGCCTCCTCTCCTCTCTTGGTCTCAAAGATCCAGCCTGGCCCCCTTGTTGATAGGCCCTGTTTTAGGCTGTTACTCCCACAATAAAGAGGCTATGTGGGAGAGATTTGAGATGTGAAAATAGAGAGTTTTAAAGGAGAAATAGAATGGAGGCAGAGAGTGTGGAGGACACAGGTGATGTCACACTCCTGTCTACTGTTGTTGAGCCACTACAGCGGGACCTGGTGTGTTTGTGTGCGTTTGCGCATGTGTGTGTAAGACTGTAACTGTGTGTGTGACTGTGTGTGGTTTGCAAAGAGCATCTCTCTAATGAGACCAGTAGAACAGGAGAGACAGTAGAGGGGTTGGACAAGGTTGGTGATGTGGGCAGGGTCATTACACAAATGGTCAATTAGAAGAAGTATTAGTAGTTCCATTTCCTCGTCTCATGAATCTATATTCCATTACAGAATTGACTCTAATAGAATAATATTGTGATGATGTCTTTGCTTTGAAACATTTCCGTGATTATGGGTAAAATTGAAATATCTTTCAGTATAGATTATTTCACTTGCACAGAATAAATTGTATAGATTCATCTCATAGTGCCTACCCACTAGGCACAGCTGGTTGAATCAACGATGTTTCAAAGTAATTTGTCAATTTATTGGGATGTTGAATCTAGATTTTTTTAAATTAAGTAATCAACTGTTGTTTTGAGGGTGAAATTTCAACCTCGTGATTATGTCATAATTGTAACCAATTTTCAACATTGACAAACCATGCATAAAATATGTTGAATTTGTAACAACATCAGCTCTTTATCGTTGTATACGCTATAAAAAACAATAGGCTGGAACTGATCTACGGCTATTAATTTGTGACCGACCGGCTCGATTCGGTGTTATGTAGCAAAATTTGAAATTGTGCTTTCTTACATTGGATAAAAGTAGAGAGGTACTGTATATCATACACTACAGTTGAGAAACAATGAGAAACTAAATCTGCTTTGAAAGTTGATACACTTGTAACCACACTTTTGAGAAAATGGCTCTTGAATGTTTTGGTACACGTACTGGATAGCTCTTCTTTGTCTACACCCATTCAGCATCGTTCACACCCTCTTAAGCAGTGGCGGGAAGAGTACCCAATTGTCATACTTGAGTAAAAGTATAGATGCCTTAATTAATAGAAAGTTACTCAAGTAAAAGTGAAAGTCAGCCAGTAAAATACTACTTGAGTAAAAGTCTAAAAGTATTTGGTTCTAAATATACTTAAGTATCAAAAGTAAATGTAATTTCTAAAATATATATATCAAAAGTATAAATCATTTAACCTTTCTAGCACAGGGATTCCACTAGCAGAACACCTCGACAACATTCAGATGAAAAGGCAGTGCGCAAAATTCAAAAATATTTTTTAGAAATATGTAACTTTGACACATTAACAAGTCCAATACGGCAAAGGAAAGATAAACATCTTGTTAATCGACCCATCATGTCCGATTTCAAAAATGCTTTACAGCTAAAGCACAACATATGATTATGTTAGATCACCGCCAAGTCAAAAAAACACAGCCATTTTTCCAGACAAAGATAGGAGTCACAAAAAGCAGAAATATAGATAAAATGAATCACTATCCTTTGATTATCTTCATCAGATGACACTCATAGGACATCATGTTACACAATACATGTATGTTTTGTTCGAAAATGTGCATACGGAAAAAGCATATTCTGAGAACGGCGCTCAGCACCCAACAGCCAGAGAAATAGCCACCATTTTGGAATAAACAAAGTTAGAAACAACACCATAAATTTTCACTTACCTTTGATGATCTTCATCAGAAGGCACTCCCAGGAATCCCAGTTAGACAATAACTGACTGATTTGTTCCATAAAGTTCCATCATTTATGTCCAAATAGCCACTTGTTGTTAGCGTGTTCAGCCCAATAATCCATCTTCATGAGGCGCGAGCATTTCATCCAGACAAAAACTCGAAAAGTTCCGTTATAGTCCTTTAGAAACATTTCAAACGATGTATGGAATCAATCGTTAGGATGTTTGTAACAACTCCGCAAACTTGATGATTATGTTGGAGGCGTGCGTGGCCATGCAGTCGTGGGTGAACAGGGAGTACAGGAGAGGGCTCAGAACGCACCCTTGTGGGGCCCCAGTGTTGAGGATCAGCGGGGTGGAGATGTTGTTACCTACCCTCACCACCTGGGGTCGGCCCGTCAGGAAGTCCAGTACCCAGTTGCATAGGGCTGGGTCGAGACCCAGGGTCTCGAGCTTGAAGACGAGTTTGGAGGGTACTAAGGTGTTAAATGCTGAGCTGTAGTCGATGAACAGCATTCTCACATAGGTATTCCTCTTGTCCAGATGGGTTAGGGCAGTGTGAAGTGTGGTTGAGATTGCATCGTCTGTGGACCTATTTGGGCGGTAAGCAAATTGGAGTGGGTCTAAGGTGTCAGGTAGGGTGGACGTGATATGGTCCTTGACTAGTCTCTCAAAGCACTTCATGATGACGGAAGTGAGTGCTATGGGGCGGTAGTCGTTTAGCTCAGTTACCTTAGCTTTCTTGGGAACAGGAACAATGGTGGCCCTCTTGAAGCATGTGTGAACAGCAGACTGGGATAGGGATTGATTGAATATGTCCGTAAACACACCAGCCAGCTGGTCTGCGCATGCTCTGAGGGCACGGCTGGGGATGCCGTCTGGGCCTGCAGCCTTGCGAGGGTTAACACGTTTAAATGTTTTACACACCTCGGCTGCAGTGAAGGAAAGTCTGCATGTTTTGGTTGCGGGCCGTGTCAGTGGCACTGTATTGTCCTCAAAGCGGGAAAAAAAGTTATTTAGTCTTCCTGGGAGCAAGGCATCCTGGTCCGTGACTGGGCTGGTTTTCTTTTTGTAACCCGTGATTGACTGTAGACCCTGCCACATACCTCTTGTGTCTGAGCCGTTGAATTGCGATTCTACTTTGTCTCTATACTGACACTTAGCTTGTCACCTTGCCCTGATTAAAAGCAGTGGTTCGCGCTTTCAGTTTCACGCGAATGCTGCCATCAATCCACGGTTTCTGGTTAGGGAATGTTTTAATCGTTGCTATGAGAACAACATCTTCAACGCACATTCTAATGAACTCGCTCACCGAATCAGTGTATTCATCAATGTTGTTGTTTGACGCAATACGAAACATATCCCAGTCCACGTGATGGAAGCAGTCTTGGAGCGTGGAATCAGATTGGTCAGACCAGCGTTGAACAGACCTCAGTGCGGGAGCTTCTTGTTTTAGCTTTTGTCTGTAGGCAGGGAGCAACAAAATGGAGTCGTGGTCAGCTTTTCCGAAAGGAGGGCGGGGCAAGGCCTTATATGCATCGTGGAAGTTAGAATAACAATGATCCAGGGTTTTACCAGCCCTGGTTGCGCAATCCATATGCTGATACAATTTAATAATGGGAATTGATGGGAATTGATGTAAAATATATCACTAGCCACTTTAAACAATGATACTTAATACAATGTTTACATACCCTACATTATTTATCTCATATGTATAAGTATATACTCTACTCTATATCATCTACTGCATCTTTATGTAATACATGTATCACTAGCCACTTTAAACTATGCCACTTTGTTTACATACTCATCTCATATGTATATACTGTACTCAATACCATCTACTGCATCTTGCCTATGCCGCTCTGTACCATCACTCATTCATATATCTTTATGTACATATTCTTTATCCCTTCACACTTATGTGTATAAGGTAGTAGTTTTGGAATTGTTAGCTAGATTACTCGTTGGTTATTACTGCATTGTCGGAACTAGAAGCACAAGCATTTCGCTACACTCACATTAACATCTGCTAACCATGTGTATGTGACAAATAAAATTTGATTTGATTTAAAACATCAATAATGTTCCAACCGGGAGAATTCCTTTGTCTTCAGAAAATCACTGGAACGAGAGGTAACTCTTGTCGGGAGCGCGTCATGAGACCGAGGCACTATTCCAGACCACTGACTCAAACAGGTCTCATGAGCCCCTCCTTTATAGTAGAATCCTCATTCAAGTTTCAAAAGACAGTTGACATCTAGTAGAAGCCCTAGGAAGCCAAAATCGTCCATATCTCAATGTGTACTCTTTAGGCAAATCTTTGAAAAACTACAAACCTCAGATGTCCCACTTCCTGGTTGGATTTTTCTCAGGTTTTTGCCTGCCATATGAGTTCTGTTATACTCACAGACATAATTCAAACAGTTTTAGAAACTTCGGAGTGTTCTCTATCCAATACTAATAATAATATGCATATATTAGCATCTGGGCCAGAGTAGGAGGCAGTTCTCTCTGGGCACGCTATTCATCCAAAAGTGAAAATGCTGCCCTGCCCCCTATCCCAAAAATGTAAGCAGAGCAGACGACACCATTCTCTTGTTTTTAAAATGTATGGATAGCCAGGGGCACACTCCAACACTCAGACATTATTTACAAAATATGTATTTGTGTTTAGTGAGTCTGCCGGGCCAGAGGTAGTTGGGATGACTACGTGTTCTTCTCTTGATAAGTGTGTGAATTTTCCTGCCCTGCTAAGCATTTAAAATGTAACGAGTACTTTTGGTTGTCAGGGAAAATGTATGGAGTAAAAAGTACAATGTTTTCTTTAGGAATGGAGTAAAAGTTGTCAAAAATAAAGTAAAGTACTGATACTCCAAAAAACTACTTAAGAAGTATATTTACTGCTCTTAAGCCTTGGCCCTATCCATCTCTTTAAGGATTCACATGCATGACATCAGCAACCTGGTGGTCCAAAACTTGTGTATTTTAACAGCAATAAACTCATCTGGTTCAACATCTATTTAGTATATGTCAATCTAGCAAACCAGGCTACTAAAAGCAATGTTCTAAACATTATTTCTAGCTTGTTAGCTAGCTAACAGTAAGTTAGGTGGCTAGCCAGTTCAAATAATGACCACATCATATAGCTGACATCGTCTTAACTTGAGCTAATTTGTATTCATTATTACAGGAAAATAAATTCACTACAAGATAATTATTTATCAATTAATGGCAAGCTAATTGCAGAAAATAGCAGACAAAATAAAAGCAGGGCATTCAACCAGAGAATGTTTTAACTTTGACACTGTCTCATTGGCCTAACATTATATCCTAATTTGACTTTGGTGCAGGTCATATTGCCCTTCACATTACCATCTCTGGTAAACACACACTAGCTATATCAAATAAAATCAAAGTGTATTTGTCACATGGTATCTTGCATAGCGGAGCATTTTGTTTAGACATGTAGCTAGCTAGCTAAACAATGAACTATAATCCCAACTCATAGCATTACTACCCTGCATGAATCTGCAGGTAGCTAACCAACTAGCTAGCTAGCTAACATTAGGCTATAAGATATGAATAATATTACTACACAGATCATTCATGTGACAATAGCGAGCCAGCCATCCAGCTAATATTAGCTAGGTAGCTAACAGTACACTTTAACTTGCAATGAAAACTACTTCCTGACAAAATTAGAAACGTTTAATATCTGAAAACATAGCTAGCTCGACTCTCTTATCCATATACTCGTATACATGGATAAATGCTTCTCCCTCTCTGTCACGGATGGCAATGGTTTTCCTTAGTTTGAAGGTGTTTTATACAACAACATCTCCAGCTCATACTGCGTAGTGGGGAGTGTCTGGAGGGACACACACACAGACACACACAGTGTCATAAACTCTGTCATTATCACACATCCATTTCAGGGGTTACACTGATAATAATATACAACCCCCTCTGTGTTCTCTTTGTGACCTCCTCCGCATCTTTGCAAACAAACGGTAGAATATCCTTAGCTATCATATTCTGCTTCCACCGGGCTTCCACCACTGATTTAAAAAATCTGTCCTCCAGGAAATAAAGAGCAACACTTTTGTAGTAATTCATGATATCTTTCAGAAAACCCGTGTTAGAAAGGATTACTTACATGTACTATGCAGCCCTTTGTTATAGAGAGAGGTGTGCTACAAGGTAGACCAATCTGAACTATTACTTTCTTTTTTATGTAACCTTTATTTAACTAGGCAAGTCAGTGAAGAACAAATTCTTATCTACTATGACAGCCCGGGAGCAGTGGGTTAACTGCCTTGTTCAGGGGCAGAACAACAGATTTTTACCTTGTCAGCTCAGGGATTTGATCTTGTAACCTTCCGGTTACTAGTCCAACACTCGGCTACCTGCCGCCCCATTATCTCAGCCAATCATTGCTAGCGGGAAGGTTTATGTATTTTTACGGGGCAAAGCTAACTTGGCTCATAATTTAACAAATGTATTCATATTTACAGATGGCATACACGTTTGTTAATAAGGCACATACAGTGCCTTGCGAAAGTATTCGGCCCCCTTGAACTTTGCGACCTTTTGCCACATTTCAGGCTTCAAACATAAAGATATAAAACTGTATTTTTTTGTGAAGAGTCAACAACAAGTGGGACACAATCATGAAGTGGAACGACATTTATTGGATATTTCAAACATTTTTTAACAAATCAAAAACTGAATAATTGGGCGTGCAAAATTATTTAGCCCCCTTAAGTTAATACTTTGTAGCGCCACCTTTTGCTGCGATTACAGCTGTAAGTCGCTTGGGGTATGTCTCTATCAGTTTTGCACATCGAGAGACTGAAATTTTTTCCCATTCCTCCTTGCAAAACAGCTCGAGCTCAGTGAGGTTGGATGGAGAGCATTTGTGAACAGCAGTTTTCAGTTCTTTCCACAGATTCTCGATTGGATTCAGGTCTGGACTTTGACTTGGCCATTCTAACACCTGGATATGTTTATTTTTGAACCATTCCATTGTAGATTTTGCTTTATGTTTTGGATCATTGTCTTGTTGGAAGACAAATCTCCGTCCCAGTCTCAGGTCTTTTGCAGACTCCATCAGGTTTTCTTCCAGAATGGTCCTGTATTTGGCTCCATCCATCTTCCCATCAATTTTAACCATCTTCCCTGTCCCTGCTGAAGAAAAGCAGGCCCAAACCATGATGCTGCCACCACCATGTTTGACAGTGTGGACGGCGTGTTCAGGGTGATGAGCTGTGTTGCTTTTACGCCAAACATAACGTTTTGCATTGTTGCCAAAAAGTTCAATTTTGGTTTCATCTGACCAGAGCACCTTCTTCCACATGTTTGGTGTGTCTCCCAGGTGGCTTGTGGCAAACTTTAAACAACACTTTTTATGGATATCTTTAAGAAATTGCTTTCTTCTTGCCACTCTTCCATAAAGGCCAGATTTGTGCAATATACGACTGATTGTTGTCCTATGGACAGAGTCTCCCACCTCAGCTGTAGATCTCTGCAGTTCATCCAGAGTGATCATGGGCCTCTTGGCTGCATCTCTGATCAGTCTTCTCCTTGTATGAGCTGAAAGTTTAGAGGGATGGCCAGGTCTTGGTAGATTTGCAGTGGTCTGATACTCCTTCCATTTCAATATTATCGCTTACACAGTGCTCCTTGAGATGTTTAAAGCTTGGGAAATCTTTTTGTATCCAAATCCGGCTTTAAACTTCTTCACAACAGTATCTCGGACGTGCCTGGTGTGTTCCTTGTTCTTCATGATGCTCTCTGCGCTTTTAACGGACCTCTGAGACTATCACAGTGCAGGTGCATTTATACGGAGACTTGATTACACACAGGTGGATTGTATTTATCATCATTAGTCATTTAAGTCAACATTGGATCATTCAGAGATCCTCACTGAACTTCTGGAGAGAGTTTTCTGTACTGAAAGTAAAGGGGCTGACTAATTTTGCACGCCCAATTTTTCAGTTTTTGATTTGTTAAAAAAGTTTGAAATATCCAATAAATGTCGTTCCACTTCATGATTGTCTCCCACTTGTTGTTGATTCTTCACAAAAAAATACAGTTTTATATCTTTATGTTTGAAGCCTGAAATATGGCAAAAGGTCGCAAAGTTCAAGGGGGCCGAATACTTTCGCAAGGCACTGTAGAAGTTCACATGTTCCAGAATGCATTTCAGCCCCAAAAAAACACATTTGCCACTGACTACTATCAATGTGCTATTGTGAGAATCATTATTGATAAACCTCTTAGATAATTAAATAAATTGCTATTGAAGTCATTCCAAAGTATAGGTTTAACAGAGCAAATAAAATGTAATCATACTTTATAAGTCATATCATCAATGATAGTATTTAGGCCTATATAGCATTTGCAAATTCATCAACAGCTTTTTTTCAAATATACAATGCATAGGCCTAGGGTTTCAAGCTTTGGTTATATGTTGGATTTAAATCTCCATCTCAGCCAAGAATCAAAGTTAAAGAACAGCACTAGATCAAATCCAACTTTATTCCTGGTAGACCGTTTTGCAGTCCATGTAGAACCCTTTCTACAGAATGTTCTACAGGGAACCCACAAGGATTCTACCTGGAACCAAAAAGGATTCTACCTGGAACCAAAAGGGGACTGAAGACTCCTTTTGGAAAAAAAAAAATTCTGTAGTCTGCAGGTGAATATTAACCATGGCTTTAAACACAACACAGTAATCTATGCTGTAAGCAGAGCTACATATTCCAAATTGAGCTTGGCATTTAACCTGCACTGCAATCACACTCCACTTCTCCAACATACACTAATGCCTGGCCAGCTTCTGTCCTCCAGGGTCCCTCCGCACTGCCTTCCCTCGTCTTAGAATTATCCGAGAGAGCCAAGCTCCAAAGAGGATCCTTTCTCTTTTAATGTAGCACATCAGGAAAGCTGGGAGAAAAATGTTAATAACGCCGCTTGCATGTCTGCCAAGCATACAAACCTTGATCTTATGTCTTCTGAGCCATTGAAGAGGAATTATTGAAGCAACTCACCCCCCCTAGGTATTTAAAAATGGATGAACGTAAAATACTGTGTGTCGTACTGCCATACGTCTATTCATAATCTTGTGTGCTGAGAGGTGTTCTACACAGACTGTAAATACATTTGTTTGGGGATTTTTTTCATCTGGTTTGCAAAAGACCTGGATGCCTGATAGATGCCAATAGTTGATGTGGGTGTTTGTTGGTTTCTATAATGTGATAAGCTTATGTTATAACAGACATTTGACATCTGTTTAGTTATATTTAAATGTCTAGAAATGGATGTCATATTTAGTAGACTACAGAGTACTGCACTACCACCCCCAGACAGGGGACCATGCCGTAGCAACACTCTTTTGTTTGTTTTGTGTGTATGAGTCACTTGGGCTATGTGACTATGTGATCATTACACTCCAGTACCTGTCTGGCTCTATGCCTCCAAAAGTCTGGTGCTTTGTTCCTGAGCTTTCTAAGAGGCTTGATAGAAATGTACAAAGTGTAAACATAATAAGACGCCAAGGGGGTATGTTTTTATTAGAATATGTTTACTCCGAAATGAATCCACACTGGTGTAACAATCATTCAGTCTAAATTGCTTTTTGTCAGTCAGTTAATCATTTGTTATCATTTGTATTCAGTGGATTAATTTGATCTCCCTAAACAAATCCTGTGTCTAATGATGATTGTGTTGTGTGTAACCCCTGAAATGGATGTGTGATAATGACAGACTTTATGACACTGTGTGTGTCTGTGTGTGTGTCCCTCCAGACACTCCCCACTACGCAGTATGAGCTGGAGATCGTAGCCCAGGACATGAAGGGAAGAGACGTGGGACTAACAGGAACATCCACGGCAACCATCACCATCACAGACAAGAACGACCACGCCCCAGAGTTTACCCACTCACTGGTAAGTACCTGCACCCCTGCTTGTTCCCCTGACTCCTGTTCTCTGTCTGTCCTCTCTGTCCCCTGACCCATGTTCCCTGTCTGTCCTCTATGTCCCCTGACCCCTGTTCTCTCTCTCTGTCCCCTGAAATCTGTCTGTCCTCTCTGTCCTCTGTCCCCTGTACTCTGTCTGTCCTTTCTGCCATATCCCTGTTCTCTGTCCCCTGTCCTCTGTCCTTGTCATCACTTTCTGTCCCCTGTACTCTGTCATCGGTCCCTGTTCGCAGATACAGCTGGTGACACACACACACACACACCAGTTATCCATGTTATCCATGTCCTCTGCTATCCAATTTAAAATGATAGTGTTATAATTCTCAGAGCCTGCCCGAGGAAAGGCTCAGCTCACAACAGTTGTCGTCCTGTGTGTGTGACCACATGTAATAAACAACACATCACAGTAGTCAGGTGGTAGGGGCTCACAAGCGAGATAAGGAAATATGTGTGTGTTTGTGTGTTGTGCTGCTATGATCATGGTGTTGGTTTCCTTTGTCAGCACAGCCTCAAGGATCTAGTAGAAACCCTGTATGGCACACGTAACCCAATATCCACCAGCCACACTATCTCCGTCATTCAGAAGAAATGCACTTAACAAACTTAACCTATTTGCCTGTTTGTGCCAACTCATGATGAGTCTTTCAAAAAACTGCAACTGTTGCTGTTTTTTTTCTTCTTGAGGTGAAGAAAAACACATCAGGCCCTGGAGGAGAGGTCGTAATGTTGAGTTGTGTGGTTTTTAATGGAAATGCCCAGAGCTGTTGTCAGGCTTTGAGACACATCAACCCCAACCTCCACTAGACGGGCTCCCATAATGCATTGCCATGTCAGAGCGTTGTGAGATCTTCACAATGAAATATTCTGGCTGAGTAGGCATGCTGGGGCCGTGCTGAGTGCACTCTGTCCATGTCCTCACTTAATGCCTCCATCTTTCTTCTGGTGATCCGTTTAACAGTGTGGAGAAATGTTCCTTTTAAAAACACAGCCATTTAAGGTGCTAAACTCCTAATATAAGTCCCCACCCACTCAGCAGCCACTAACATGGCCATGAATCATCTCTTATGACTTCAACTATTGTGGGTGTGGGTGTCCATGAGCGGACATGGTAATGTGAATGTGGGCACATTCATAGATATTGAATTCCACTTGGAGTGCAAATATTCTGCACTCTCTTGAAAAACCTTTTAAAATAACATACCCTTCTGGATGTTGAAAGTTTTTCAACTGAAAACTCTGTCTACAAACATAGAAGTGCATCTCTTGCATCGTGTATGTGCTGCATTCAAGCTGAGACAGACATGTTCAGCTTTACCTTTCATTATTCATCAATCATAGAGGATCTAGGCTTCCTACCCTGCAGTACACACAGGTGCTGATAGTGTTGGCGTGACTCCACATAACACTAGTCTACTTGAAGATGTGCTTAAGTCAACCAGTAGGGGATTCACAAAGTACCCTGCCTAGCCGCCGCACTCTTGAAATAGACTTTAGAACCTATGATTCCCATACAGAGTAGTGAGATATGATAAAGCTCCACAAAGGCAAACATGGTTTGTAAGGTATTACACATTCTCTAGTGCTATCTAAACACCTCTCAAAGAGGAAATTCTGTTGTATTTGTATTCCATATCTTCTCTCTCACACAGTGTGAAACTACTTGGAAATGCACTTAACAAGTTCAGGTTGACTTTAACTCATCAAAGATTCTGAGTGAAATGGACTCGCACAGGTCACCATGCAGTCCTGTGTAGCTGGAGGGCAGGGTGGGTTTATCATAGAACGGACTTGTTTCATGTCTGGTAAAGATGGACAGACTACAGTATATAACAGTGAGTCATTAGTAAATCTATCATAGTATTCTTGGTTTGTGTATAGGCATACAGATACTATATACACTGTCGAGCTGCACTATTGTTCTCCTTAGCAAGTTTCTCTGAGGGCCGTGTGTAATCTATCCACCCAACTTTTTAAATCTAAGGCTAAATTGCTCTTTCATACTTACGAATGTATTACATTCTGTGAAGCTTCTTTGGGGAATTGGGATCCACAATGCTTAACTTTTTTTGAACAAGTTCTAATCCCATTTTTATGAGAGTGGAAACAACAAAATATGATTTGGAATCCCCTTAAAGACAGAATATGTATAGTAGGACATTAATGCCAATCCTGATAAAAACCAACAGCAATAAACCACTGGCTTATATTGTCTTATTGTATTGATTTATTCTGCAATGCAATACTATGCTAATATCTTAGCATAATGATTGACAGATACTTCTGTTGGACCTTGTTCCTATTTGGGGTTCAAAATAAAGATATAGCACTAACCAATACCACTCCGTGCATTGACAACTAACTACACCCCACAGTGTGTGTTACTGTTCATTGTCTTTCTTTGAAATGTGTTTATTGACCACTGCTGTTAACTGACCAATGGACGGACTCTGACTCTTCCTGTCAGTCTACATATCAGCCTGTAGTCTAACTGCTGCTCCAGTACAGCTCTGACCACTGATCCACACCACTAAAACACACATTAGCAAAGCATGTCAAAGCAGGACCGAGGACCGTAACAGCCCCTATGACACAATTTCTGCTTGACCTGAAGTCTCCCAAATGAAAGCCTGTGATGACACAGAGAGGATAGGCTGGTGATACTACCTCCTGGTTCAAGTGGATAGTGTCCCACTCACCTGCAAACCACATCTGGCCCCCATCTGGCCCTGGGTGATAACTGGCATCTCATTTCTGACTAGCCCATTTCATAGTTTCTTAGCAGCCACTGAGACACAGGGAGCCTGACAGCCAATCCATGCCCTTGCTCCCCCATGGTGACGGGAGAATATGCATGCCCTCCAAATGATAATGATATCAAAGTCCCCATGCAGTCTTACATTGTTTATTTTATTTAAATCATCACTGCATGTCTAATAAATCACTGTGTGTTTTTTTTTTCTCATAGAATTAACTCCAAATGTATTTGTAATAATTTATTTCCCTGAGCCTCCTTTTGCCATTGAAATGCTCAGTCTGCTCATGTGGGCGTGTTGATACACATTTAAATATATTTGCATACACAGCCCTGATTAGCGGATAGGATCGTCTAGACCAGGAGCGTCAAACTCATTCCATAGAGTGCCTAGTGTCTGCAGGTTTTAGACAACCATGTGTGGCGAGTTACTTACTACTTCAGGCTCCTGAGTGGCGCAGCGGTCCAAGGCACTGCACCTCAGTGTTAGAGGCTTCACTACAGACCCTGGTTTGATTCCAGGCTGAATCACAACCGGCCGTGATTGGGAGTCCCATAGCGCAGTGCATAATTGGCTTAGCGTTGTACAGATTTGGTTGGGGTAGGCCGTCATTGTAAATAAGAAATTGTTCTTAACTGACTTGTCTAGTTAAAAATGAATTAGTGACCTTAATTCATCATGAGGGATGAGCAAAAAAACAACAGCCACTTGGCCCTCTGTGGAATGAGTTTGACACCTGTGGTCATCTGTGATCTACCCCGCTTATCCATTCGAAGTAGGAGGATACATATGCAAAAAGGAAGACAAGTCATTGGTCAGAATAATCAGAATTTTATTTCATGCTCTGGGCCAAAAACTCGATCCCACCTGAAAAGACGAATTCCAGGCAAAAAAATCTTACACTAAACGGGCATAATCATCATGTTTACAATTTGATAGTGTTATTTCGTCATCGTAGTGTGGAAATATTGTTTTTTTTTTAAACAGGAGATTGAGTTTTTGACTGCACTGCCCCTTTAACGGTGATAACTGAAACACTGAGGTCTGTCCTCAGGGCCAGGCTGTGCTAGGCTGGGCTATCTGTCAGGGTTGGGCTGGCTGTCTCAGTGAAGGCTGCCATACGCGTGCCGTCTGTTGCTTTGATGGAATGGGCTGTGTCCGTGTGGGAGGATAGTGATGGGGAGGAGGCAGGAAGAAACCTGGGGTTCAAACCATCTTTATTTCTGCTTGAATGCTTTGTGCTGACAAAATATATCCAAATAGATAAGATTTTGTGTGTTTTCCTTGTAACCTATCAAGGTACTGTATATCAAAGTGGCAGTAGTTTAGCTTAACCTTTCCTTTCTCTATCGTATTCAAATAGAAGAAGCCATTTGGTATGAGCGACCATGTGGTGTATAAACATGATCTTAAACCTACAGTGTCTGAAGAGGGCCAATTGCATTCCATATCTTTCCTCATGTCATTTAGATATTGAGATGAATAGGAAACCTCTCATGTTCGCCAGACACTCAGTGGTCCTGAGAGGGTCTGTGTAGAGTGTATGAACACTTGAGTGGTTTGTTCAGAGTAGTGCCACCCTTCAGGTCTGGAGAACACAAGACGTCTCTTCGGGGAGCACTGAAGAGTCCCCATTCAAATAGCTGATAGCCTTTCATGTTAAAGTACCATCCTACCACCAACAATACTTCGCTGTATGAAGTTACACATTATTGTATCTACTTTTCATTGAATGTACTGTATGACATTTCTGTCCATTGTCTTCCTCACATGGCCTCACCAGCTTCAAGTGACTGTTAATTAATGTAAGTGATCAAGTACTTTGAAAGTTAAAGCATTAATTTCACCAAATATGGGTTGTAGTAGCCAAATTGATATTTGTTTACATTTACATTTTAGTCATTTAGCAGATTCTCTTATCCAGAGTGTTTTACAGTTAGTGCATTAATCTTAAGATAACCACATATTGCAGGCATAGTAAGTCCACTTTTCCTCAATAAAGTAGCTATCAACAAAGTCAGGGGGGGGGCAAGTGGTAAAATGAATAGTTTATCTGCAAGAACCCAATCCTCAGCCAGATGCATTGTTGGGCTGCCATAACCTTGCATTATCTAGTTAATGCCATACATATACTGTCAGCCTAGGCCTTTTCACTTTGTCACAAAGCATGTAACATTGAGGGCCCTTTCTGTGTGTTACACAGTTGCGGCACCCTAGCACGATTCACTTTTTTTTTTGAAATTTAAAAACCTTTTGTTGTTCACACTAAGGGGAAAAATTTAGATTTTCCCTTAGAAATTAAAAGAAATTATTCAAAATTCCAAATAATTTGGTTGAAGGCAAGTGATTCTCATTTAAGTGTAATTTATCTCACCTGACCTGTGGTAAGTTGCAGGTGCTTACTGGGTAAAAATAGTCATTTAAACAGTTTTAAATACACTGCTCAAAAAAATAAAGGGAACACTAAAATAACACATCCTAGATCTGAATGAATGAAATAATCTTATTAAATATTTTTTTCTTTACATAGTTGAATGTGCTGACAACAAAATCACAAAAATTATCAATGGAAATCAAATTTATCAACCCATGGAGGTCTGGATTTGGAGTCACACTCAAAATTAAAGTGGAAAACCACACTACAGGCTGATCCAACTTTGATGTAAAGTCCTTAAAACAAGTCAAAATGAGGCTCAGTAGTGTGTGTGGCCTCCGCGAGCCTGTATGACCTCCCAACAACGCCTGGGTATGCTCCTGATGAGGTGGCGGATGGTCTCCTGAGGGATCTCCTCCCAGACCTGGATTAAAGCATCCGCCAACTCCTGGACAGTCTGTGGTGCAACGTGGCGTTGGTGGATGGAGCGAAACATGATGTCCCAGATGTGCTCAATTGGATTCAGGTCTGGGGAACGGGCGGGCCAGTCCATAGCATCAATGCCTTCCTCTTGCAGGAACTGCTGACAAACTCCAGCCACATGAGGTCTAGCATTGTCTTGCATTAGGAGGAACCCAGGGCCAACCGCACCAGCATATGGTCTCACAAGGGGTCTGAGGATCTCACCTCGGTACCTAATGGCAGTCAGGCTACCTCTGGCGAGCACATGGAGGGCTGGAGGGCTGTGCGGCCCCAAAGAAATGCCACCCCACACCATGACTGACCCATCGCCAAACCGGTCATGCTGGAGGATGTTGCAGGCAGCAGAACGTTCTCCACGGCGTCACAAGACTCTGTCACGTCTGTCACGTGCTCAGTGTGAACCTGCTGTCATCTGTGAAGAGCACAGGGCGCCAGTGGCGAATTTGCCAATCTTGGTGTTCTCTGGCAAATGCCAAACGTCCTGCACGGTGTTGGGCTGTAAGCACAACCCCCACCTGTGGACGTCGGGCCCTCATACCACCCTCATGGAGTCTGTTTCTGACCGTTTGAGCAGACACATGCAGATTTGTGGCCTGCTGAAGTTCATTTTGCAGGATTCTGACAGTGCTCCTCCTGCTCCTTCTTGCACAAAGTCGGAGGTAGCGGTCCTGCTGCTGGGTTGTTGCCCTCCTACGGCCTCCTCCACGTCTCCTGATGTACTGGCCTGTCTCCTGGTAGCACCACTAATTTCCACCTGTTGTCTATTCCATTTGCACAACAGCATGTGAAATTTATTGTCAATCAGTGTTGCTTCCTAAGAGGACAGTTTGATTTCACAGAAGTGTGATTGACTTGGAGTTACATTGTGTTGTTTAAGTGTTCCCTTTATTTTTTTGAGCAGCGTATATCATACCGCAACTGTAGCCTTTTGTCATGTCAAACATTGGGTCAGGTGGTGCAAGCTCAGTTAGCTTCGTGTTCAGTTAATGCAGTAGTGGTTGTTATTGCATGCCTTTGAATCCTAGCTGATCCTTTCTATCTGAAATACAAAATATAACCGTTTCTCTGAAAGTGAACTAGAAAAAAAAACATTGGAACTTTTTTCATACTTACTTTACATACTGGATGCCTAGAAGGTGTTAAGGCTGAATCTTTAACTGAAACTGTGTACAATAAAAGGTTGTTGTCCATTCAATAATGACATCACTCTGAAGTGAAGCACACACTGATCACTTTTACTATACATGGTGGCAAACTGTAGTTGGCGACAAGCTGTTGTCACTAGAGGACTTAATTGGTTGTAAGGTTATAATTGACTGTGGAACCTGTTTTTTGTGTGCCCATCTTTTCCCGTGAAGTTAAGAGTTGGCAGTAGTGTGTACATCATTTTCTCTGTGGGTTCAAGGTGCAAACAAAGCTATTTACATTGCCTTCATAGTATATGTGCAAAGCAACCTGCATAGCAACACAAGTCTGTTATTGCTGTCAGCCAGGTTGTTATTTTCAAGTTTGGTTGAAAAGTATTGATATTATTTCACTGTCTAGGTTAATGCAATGATTAGAGTCCATTTTACTGTTATAGTTATATCAACTAATAAAGGCAGAGCTGGTTTTCTGTGCCACATGTTCAGCTGAAGTGTATCTATGGGAACAGCTTGTGCTGGATCTCTTCAAATTTAATAATGATGCAGGTAAGCTCATTACCTTCCTTGGCCCATGTATGTAAGATGTAGGAGGAATGGAGAGTGTGTGTGTGTGTGTAGGAGGATATTTTCTCAAAATGCTGCTAGCATGCTAATTACCCACATACGAATAAGAGCATGCACAGTTCAAATAAATAAACTTTCAAAAGTATCAAACCTAAGTGGAAAAATAATGAGAAAAGTTGCAGCATAGGATTTTTCTTTGGGGGCTTTTCAGTTGTTTTTGTGAAGTCGGGTCAGATGATGCCAGCAGGCAGAATGGGAGAGAGAACACTACTGTCTGTAGAAAGACATGTACCTTTGAGAGTTAGAATCTTGACTGTGATGGCAAGGCTCCTTAAGGGAATAGTGTTGTCTCCCCAGGGACTAAAGTGACATGCCACTGTGTGTTTGTTGTCAGCTCAATCTACGGGGCCACAGAAACGTGGCACAAAGCACTTTCCATTAAGATGAACAGTTGCTCTGCTGTATTCTGTGTTCTCTCCCTGCATGGCTGTATCTCTGTCAGACCAACCAAATCAAACCACATTTATATTCATAAGCCATTATGTCTGACGGTCGGGGATCTCTGCACTTTTATCTCTCTTCTCTGCGGCCTGTCAGAGGAAGAGGGGGCTGCCGCCGAGAAGGATGGGTTGAGGTGTAAAAAGATGTGTATGATGGACGTGTGATGGTACAATTTCTATCACTGTGAGAAGAGAGAGAGGTGGAGATAGAGAGATGTTCATTCTCCTCTTCACTCCACTTAACATTAGTGCAGGCTGAGAGGAAGGCCAGGGACTGACAGACAGGCAGTGTAGACACCACTCATTGGCAGCACATAGAGAGGACATCTCAACTGAAATAAAGCCAGGGTCGCTGCCTTCCAACAGGCTCATAGTGCCAGGTGGCATTGCATGATGAATGAAGGGGGGAATGGGTATTTTCCAAAATGGTGTTAATGAGGTTTGATATTTACCCCCTGCTCCAATTATACAGCCAGATTAGATCAATATGCACGCATTGTCAGAAACAAATGGTGAGTGCACGGAGAGATAAGACAGGACATTTTTACAGTTAACAAGCAATATGTGTTTTAGCGATGGCCCTTTTTTTCAGACACACACATAACCACACACACACACATTGTAGAAGCACACATACCCAGGGGAGCCTGAGTTGGTGGTTATTTCCCCCATTCTCTCACACAGCTGGTTGCTTTGTACAATCAGTGGTATTGGGGTCTTATCAGTAGCAGGGCAGGGCTAAGTAGCAACAGCCCAGACATTGAATACATTCATCTGACAGCATGGCTGAGATGAGAGACTGAGGTCTGGTTTGTCGCTATAGCAGCTTGTTAATCAGTGTGTGGTGTAAGAGAGGAGACATAGAACAGGATGTCATGGTGCTCAGCAACCTATCATGTTCTCTTCCATTGAGGGTCCCATTTGAGGTTTAACATCAGGACAGGGTCTCTCTCTCTCTCTCTCTCTCTCTCTGTGTGTGTGTGTGTATTTGTCTCTCTCTATTCTATCTCTCAATTCAATTTAAGTGCTTTATTGGCATGGGAAACATACGTTAATGTTGCCAAAGCAAGTGAAGTAGATAATAAACAAAAGTGAAATAAACAATAACAATTTACAGTAAACATTTACACTCACAAAAGTTCCAAAACAACATTTTAAATGTCATATTATGTGAAAATAGTAAAAGCGCAAAAGGGAAAATAAATAACATAAACATGGGTTGTATTCCAGTGGCATCCGGTCACAAATCTTGCTGCTGTGATGGCACACTGGTATTTTGCCCAATAGATATGGGAGTTTATCAAAATTGGGCTTGTTTTCAAATTCTTTGTGGATCTGTGTAATCTCAGGGAAATATGTCTCTCTAATATGGTCATATATTTGGCAGGAGGTTAGGAAGTGCAGCTCAGTTTCCAACTCATTTTGTGGGCAGTGTACACATAGCCTGTCTTCTTGAGAGCCAGCTATGCCTATGGCGGCCTTGCTCAATAGCAAGGCTATGCTCACTGGGTCTGTACATAGTCAAAGCTTTGTTAATTATTTCCTATGTTTCAAGTAATTATCTTTTATTTTTCTCATTATTTGGTTGGGTCTAATTGTGTTGCAGTCCTGAAGCTCTATGGGTCTGTTTGTGTTTGTGAAGGGAGTTCCAGGACCAGCTTGCTTAGGGGGATCTTCTCCATGTTAATTTCTCTGTAGGTGATGGCTTTGCTATTTAGGATTTGAGAATCATTTATTTTTAGGTGGTTGTAGAATTTAACGTCCCTTTTCTGGATTTTGATAATTAGCGGGTAACGGCCTCATTCTGCTCTGCATGCATTATTTGGTGTTTTACGTTGAACGTTGAGGATATTTTTGCATAATTCTGCATGCATAGTCTCAATTTGGTGCTTGTTCCATTTTGTGAATTCTTGGTTGCTGAGCGGACCCCAGACCTCACAACCATAAAGGGAAATGGGTTCCTTGACTGATTCAAGTATTTTTAGCCAGACCCTAATTGGTATGTCGAATTTTATGTACCTTTTGATGGCATAGAGGTCCTTCTTACCTTGTCTCTCAGATCATTCACAGCGTTGTGAAAGTTACCTGTGGCGCTGATGTTTAGGCCGAGGTATGTATAGTTTTTTGTATGTTCTAGGGCAACGGTGTCTAGATGGAATTTGTATTTGTGGATCTGGCAACAGGACCTTTTTTGGAAAACCATTATTTTGGTCTTACTGAGATTACTGTCAGGGCCCAGGTCTGACAGAATCTGTGCAGCAGATCTAGGTGCTGCTGTAGGCCCTCCTTGGTTGGGGACAGAAGCTCCAGATTCTCAGCAAACAGTAGACATTTGACTTCAGGTTCGAGTAGGGTGAGGCCGGGGGCTGCAGACTGTTTTAGTGCCCTCACCAATTCGTTGATATATATGTTGAAGAGGGTGGGGCTTAAGCTGCATCCCTGTCTCACCCCATGGCCTTTTGGAAAGAAATGTGTGTGTTTTTTGACCAATTTTAACCGCACACTTGTTGTTTGTGTACATGGATTTTATAATGTTGCTATTTTTACCACTTTACCAACACCACTTTCATGAGAACACTTTGCCTTTGTTTTGCTTTGTTTGTTTGTCAAATAGGGTGTGCAGGGTGAATACATGGTCTGTCATGTGGTAAAAAGCCAATTTGACATTTGCTTAGTACATTGTCTTCATTGTGGTGGAAATGTACAAGTCTGCAGCTAATGATATTGTAGAGCATTTTCCCAAGGTTGCTGTTGACGCATATCCCACGGTAGTTATTGGGGTCAAATTTGTCTCCAATTTTGTGGATTGGGGAGATCAATCCTTGGTTCCAAATATTGGGGAAACTTTTGGAGCTAAGGATCTTGTTAAAGAGCCAATTTTAATTTGTGGTCTGTATATTTTATAATTTCTTTGAGGATACCATCAACCCCACAGGCCTTTTTTGTGTTGAACGGTTTGTGTTTGTCCTGTAATTCATTCAATGTAATTGGAGAATCCAGTGGGTTCTGGTAGTCTTTAATAGTTGATTCTAAGATTTGTATTTGATCATGTTTTTGCTGTTTGTTCTTTGTTATAGGGCCAAAAAGATTGGAGAAGTGATTTTCCCATACATCTCCGTTTTGGATAGATATCTCTTTGTGTTGTTGTTTGTTTAGTATTTTCCCAGAAGTGGTTAGATTCTATCGATTCTTCAATTACATTGAGCTGATTTCTGTTATGCTGTTCCTTCTATTTTCATAGTGTATTTCTGTATTGTTTTAGTGATTCACCATAGTGAAGGCATAGGTTCATGTTTTTGGATGGATTTTTTTATTTTGGGGATATATATGTATATCTTTATACCAGACAAAAGGGTGCCTCCTACTGGCCCTCCAACACCACTTCTAGCAGCATCTGGTCTCCCATCGAGAGACTGACCAGGACCAACGCTGCTTAGCTTCTGAAGCAAGACAGCAGTGGGATGAGGGTGGTTTGCTGCTGGTTTCTCAATTTATTTCTTAGGTTTTTGCATTCTTCATCAAACCATTTGTCATTGTTGATTTTCTTCAGTTTTCTATTTGAAATTTTTAGATTCAGATCTCTCTCTCTAAGTATTTGCTTCTCTATCTCTCTGTATTTGTCTCGCTCTCTGTGTTTATTTTTCTTTCATTCTCTTTCTCTCCTTCAGAAGAACATTTTGTTACCTTCCTCAATAGCCTAAATGACTGCGTTGTTTAAAGTGTGTTTTTGAAAATGGTTCTTGGCAAAAATCTATGTTTTTGCTCACGGTGTTGGGAGATCGAGTGGTAATCTATGACACAATACCATCCTGACAGAATACACTGTGATCTGGGATACAACACTTTCCTTTAACAGAGTGTTCTGTGTTTGAAATGTTAGACTGTAGGCTGTGATACAGTAATGGTCCTAACAGAGAGAGAGGGAATTGCTGTTGGCTGGATGCAGTAATGCTTCTAGAGTGTTCTGCTTCACAATGCACCATGCAACAGTGTTTGCCAAGCAGAATACATTTCTGATATAAATCTAATTAAGGGCTGCTACAACAACAGGGTCCTTTGTGTGTGTGTGTGTGTGTGTGTGTGTGTGTGTGTGTGTGTGTGTGTGTGTGTGTGTGTGTGTGTGTGTGTGTGTGTGTGTGTGTGTGTGTGTGTGTGTGTGTGTGTGTGTGCTTGCATGCATATGTCTGTATCTCTTTCTTTCCACACAAACTTTAAATTCAGGTGAGGTGAGCTATGGAATATTTTAGTGCTTCTACTTCACCCCGGATAGCCTCAGTACAGCCCTCAGACTTCTTAACCTGGCATTCACAGAAAGACAGATAGGGAGTCTGTGTCTCAAATGCAGCCGATGGACCCTGGTCAAAAGTAGCGCACTATAAAGGGAATATGGTGTCATGTGGGACACAACCAGTATTAGTGTCCCCTGGCCGCATGTTCTCTCTAAGTCAGATCATTCCCAAGAGAGGTGAACATCACCACGCCCCACCGCATCCCCTTGGGGCTGAATGAGGACAGCCTTCATACTGTGTTGAACAGGGATGATAGCAGGGTCTGGTCAGATGGGCCTGGTCAAGCCTAAAATAAACACTCCATCCACACCAACTAGCCTGGGAGATTGGCCTGGATGATGCCTTTGAAAGGAGACAATCTCTGGAACAGAGAACTGCTGACTGCTGATTGAAACCGACCTCTCATTGCTTGGAAGAGAGAGAAAAGTCAAAGAGAGTGTAACGACGTTCTTCGTTTGTCGAAAGAGAGTCAGACCGAAATGCAGCGTGTTTGTTACTCATGTTTATTAGTGAAAACAAATAACGCAACTATACATGAAATAACGAATAAATACAAAACAACAAAACGGAACGTGAAACCTATTACAGCCTGACTGGTGAAACTAACACAGAGACAGGAACAATCACCCACGAAATACAAAGCGAAACCCAGGCTACCTAAATACGGTTCCCAATCAGAGACAACGAGAATCACCTGACTCTGATTGAGAACCGCCTCAGGCAGCCAAACCTATGAAACACACACCCCTAATCAGCTACAATCCCAATAACTAAAAAACCCCACTAAATACAACAAACAATAAACCCATGTCACACCCTGGCCTGACCAACTAATTAACTAAAACACAAAATACTAAGACCAAGGCGTGACAGAGAGAGAGAAGAAAGAGAAAGAGAGAGAGAGAGACAGACAGGCCATGAGCAGATGAGCTCCTACATGTTTCAGCATGTTCTTAAAAAATATAGAGATTTAGAGTTAGACAAACTTTTATTTTTTTGTCAGGGACATATACAGAATGCTACACTCTACAACATAACCTTCACTCAAAATCAAAACTCCAAACCTACAACCTGATTTTGGATGGGATTACTGAATCACCTGGAAGGTTTACAACTACCAAAGATTATTATTCCAAAGCTATACAGCAAATGCTCTGGTAAACAACAGAAACCTGAAAACACCATCCAACCTGGAACTGAGTGAGTATGTTTAGTCTGAAGCTATATTTTATTTCCAAAAGCCAAGAAGAAAAATACATTACATTACTTTATAAGGACTGAATGCTAAATTAAGGCTGCCAAGCTTGATACAACTTCAATTAGCACTGAGGTGTCAAGTGGGAGGTCTCAAAGCTCTTTAGCCCAACAATGGCAGGAGAGTCTCACAGTCTACTCCAACCTAATGGAGAGGCTTTAGAAGCTGCCTTCCGCTGTTAATAGATAGTTAAAATACAGTGCCCTGTGTATGTGAAGAATAATAAGACAAGAAATGAGTACAAAATGAAGCTCCTTATGAAAAATCAAGAAACACTTTTTGCTGACTATTATAAAAATGGGAACATCAGCAACCTCATCTTCCACACAAACCATCCCCTGGCATGGCACAATGCTATGTCAACAAACTACCCCTCTGTTAAGAGGGAGGGTGTTACTGATGGGTGGAATTTCAAGATACTTGACAACGAGGACTCAGAGTCTGCTAATATACATTTCTATAGGTCTTCAACAGTATTGGTACAGGGCAACCCCAAACAGTTTCAGCTGGACTTCCATCTAATCAAATAATTAGCTCAGCAGGAGAAGCTCTCCCTTGAGAAAGATACCCCCACCCCGAGCAGGTCAGACCAGACCTCTTCATTATATAACCCCACAGACGAGCAAACCCAAGCGAAAAGTCAACCTCCCAGCACATAGTTCTACTCCCTTATTGAAATGAAGGATACATTTACCCAGCTGGAGGTAAGGCAGGTGGATCTGGAACAGCAGGTGATTACATTCCAGTCAGCACAGACCCAGATAACAGTCCAGCCCAACACCCCCTTAACCAGACCCGGAGTGCTGGAGGTGGAGAGAGACATATCTGCACTCTAGACTGTGGTGAGACAACTATAACATGATAATAAGCATGAGCAGGAGAAGAACAGAGCACTATAAGAGAGGATCAGACTTCTGGAGGAGAGGGTAAAGGGGATGGCGTGTGACAGAGAACAACCTGCTAGAGAGGTGGCCACCCATGCAGAGAATCCAGCAGAACAGCTCACCTCAGATCCCAACAATAGTCTTGACACCACAGCAGAACAGTCCACCCCAGAGCCTGACCATAGCCTCGACATCACAGCCTGACAGACAAATGAAAAATCCCAAGCACAGGGGATTTCACCCCCTCTGAGCACCACCCCATCAACCTTTTGTCCGATGACCAACTAGGTTCACCTAGCCACATAATAATCCACACAGGCACAAACGACCTGAGAGCCCAGCAGGAAAGGGTGGCCACAGCATTCAAGGGAGTGATAGAAAAAGCTTCTTCTACAGCGGGTAAACAGCGGGTAAACGCAAGTATTTCCTGTGAATGTGCCTCAAAACCAATTGTTTACCTGGCCCACCACCCCACCCTGGACTTGAACAGCCTTTATGACAAGGTCCTCCTATACAAGGCAGCAGTTCCCACATTCGCCTGGACCCTAAAGGACATCGCTCTTTAACGCAGCCCCAACACTTCACACAGGAGAATAGATCAATAGACACCCCGCCCAGACCAGCGAGACACTCTCCCAGACCCGCGGGGGTTGTAAAATCGTAAATATAGACATTGTCTACAAGAACCATGGTATAGAGGAGACGGACCCACTGGTTGCACTCTAGGTTACAGAGAGCTGGTAGTCCCATCCACAAAACTACCAGGTGTGAAACAGGGAAGGGACTCAGGGGGTATGCTAATTTGGTATAGAGCAGACCTAACCCACTCCATTAAATTAGTGAAAACAGGAACATTTTACATTTGGCTAGAAATTCAAAAGGAAATTATCTAAACTTCTTGAAACTCCCCAACCCGGATCCGGGTTTGTGACTAAGCCTCAGGCTCATTAGCATAACGCAACGTTAACGATTTCTGAAAATTGCAAATAAAATTAAAATAATGCGTTTGCTCTCAAGCTTAGCCTTTTCTTAACAACACTGTCATCTCAGATTTTCAAAATATGCTTTTGAACCATAGAAATGGACTAATTTGTGTAAGAGTATGCAAAGCTAGCATAGCATTTTGTGTAGCATGTAGCACGCAACATTTTCACAAAAGCCAGATAACCAAATAAATAAAATCATTTACCTTTGAAGAGCTTCTGATGTTTTCAATGAGGAGACTCCCAGCCACATACCAAATGCGCAGTGTTTCCTGAAAGCGTCTGTGTGTAGGAGAAATCGTTCCGTTTTCTACATTGCGCCTGGCTACCGAAACGAACCGAAAATGCAGTCACCTACAACGTGAAACTTTTTCCGGATTAACTACATAATATCGACCGAAACATGGCAAACGTTGTTTGGAATCAATCCTCAAGGTGTTTTTTCACATATCTCTTCATTGACATGCAGTTCGTGGAAGCTTGCTTCTCTCTCTGTGCCCCATGGAAAAATACTGGCAGGTGACTTTTGCGCACCAATTTCGGCGCAGGACACCGGGCGGACACGTGGTAAATGTGGTCTCTTATGGTCAATCTTCCAACGATCTGCCTACAAATACGTCACAATGCTGCAGACACCTTGGGGAAACGACAGAAAGGGCAGACTCATTCCTCTTGCGTTCACAGCCATATAAGGAGATCATGAAAGACAGAGCCTCAAAATCCTTGTCATTTCCTGGATGCCAAGTCATCTTGGTTTTGCCTGAAGCTCACGTTAAAGGGCACGCACAGAGAAGATATTTGTATTTCTGGACACGTCAGAGTGTTTTCTTTCGAACAGTAGCAATTATATGCATAGTCGAGCATCTTTTTGTGACAAAATATCTTGTTTAAAACGGGAACGTTTTTCTTCCAAAAATGAAATAGCGCCACCATAAGTGTAAGAGGTTAACAGAGAAAAATGTCCTCCTGTGTGCTACCTATATCCCCCCACAAAAATCCACATACTTTAATGGAGACAGCTTTTCCATCCTGGAGGGGGAAATCAATCATTTCCAGGCCCAGTGACATGTACGAGTCTGTGGCGACCTAAATTCCAGAACCGGACAAGAACCTGACACCCTCAGCACAAAGGGGGACAAACACCTGCCTGGAGGTAACAGCATTCCCTCCCCCATATGCCCCCCTAGGCACCACTATGACATCATGACCAACAAAAATGGGTCTCAACTCCAGCAGCTCTGTCGCCCATGGTGTATGTACATAGTCAATGGTAGGCTTTGAGGGGACTCCTATGGTAGGTACACCTATAGCTCATCTCTTGGCAGTAGTACTGTGGACTACTTTATCACTGACCTCAACCCAGAGTCTCTCAGAATGTTCACAGTCAGCCCACTGACACCTCTATCAGATCACAGCAAAATCACAGTCTACTTGAACAGAGCAATAGTCAATCATGAGGCATCAAAGCCAAAGGAACTGAGTAATATTAAGAAATGCTATAGATGGAAAGAATGTAGCATGGAAACCTACCACAAAAAAACAATAAGGCAACAACAAATTCAATCCCTTTTAGACAACTTCCTGGACAAAACGTTCCACTGTAATAGTGAAGGTATAAACCTGGCAGTAAAAATATTAGAAGTATATTTGACCTCTCAGCTTCCCTATCAAATCTACAAATTTCAAGCAGAAAACTGGAGAAAATTAACAACAATGACAAATGGTTTGATGAAGAATGCAAAAACCTAAGAAGGAAATTGAGAAGCCTGTCCAACCATAAACATAGACTCCCAGAAAACAAGGAACAGCACGTTCCAAAAAAGGTCCGGTCGTCATGACCACAAACACAAATTCCATCTAGACACTGTTGCCATAGAGCACACAAAAAACTATACATACCTCAGCGCCAGAGGTAACTTCCACAAAGCTGTGAACGATCTGAGAGACAAGGCAAGGGCATTCTATGCAATCAAAAGGAACATCAAATTTCGACATAGCAATTAGGATCTGGTTAAAAATACTTGAATCAGTTATAGAACCCATTGCCCTTTATGGTTATGAGATCTGTGGTCCACTCATCAACCAACATTTCACAAAATGGGACAAGCACCACATTGAGACTCTGCATGCAGAATTCTGAAAAAATATCCTCAGTGTACAACGTGAAATACCAAATAATACATCCAGAGCAGAATTAGGCCGATACCTGCTAATTATCAAAATCCAGAAAAGAGACGTTAAATTCTACAACCACCTACAAGGAAGTAATTCCTAAACCTTTACAAAGCCATCACCTACAGAGAGATTATTAACCTGGAGAAGAGTCCCCTAAGCAAGCTGGTCCTAGGGTGTTCTTTTCACAAACAGAAACAGACCCCACAGAGCCCAAAGACAGCAACACAATCAGACTCAACCAAATCATGAGAAAACAAAAATATACAGTGCCTTGCGAAAGTATTCGGCCCCCTTGAACTTTGCGACCTTTTGCCACATTTCAGGCTTCAAACATAAAGATATAAAACTGTATTTTCTTGTGAAGAATCAACAACAAGTGGGACACAATCATGAAGTGGAACGACATTTATTGGATATTTCAAACCTTTTTAACAAATCAAAAACTGAAAAATTGGACGTGCAATATTATTCAGCCCATTTACTTTCAGTGTAGCAAACTCTCTCCATAAGTTCAGTGAGGATCTCTGAATGATCCAATGTTGACCTAATGTCACACCCTGGTCTATATTTATTATGTTATCTTCATTTATTGGGTCAGGCCAGGGTGTGACATGGGTTTATTTGTAGTGTGTTTCGTCTTGGGGTTGTGTGGGGTGTATAGATTAGTCTATGGCTGCCTGAGGCGGTTCTCAATCAGAGTCAGGTGATTATCGTTGTCTCTGATTGGGAACCATATTTAGGTAGCCTGGGTTTCACTGTGTGTTTGTGGGTGATTGTTCCTGTCTCTGTGTTTGTTGCACCAGTCAGGGCTGTTTCGGTTTTCAACGTTTGTTTTTTTGTATTTTTCGTGTTTTCTTTATCATTAACCTCTTACATCTATGGGGGCGCTATTTCATTTTTGGATGAAAAACGTTCCCGTTTTAAACAAGATATTTTGTCACAAAAAGATGCTCGACTATGCATATAATTGCTACCATTCGAAAGAAAACACTCTGACGTGTCCAGAAATACAAAGATATTCTCTGTGCGTGCCCTAGAACGTGAGCTTCAGGCAAAACCAAGATGAGATGGCATCCAGGAAATGACCAGGATTTTTGAGGCTCTGTTTTCCATTGTCTCCTTATATGGGTGTGAATGCGAGAGGAGTGAGTCAACCCTTTCTGTCGTTTCCCCAAGGTGTCTGCAGCATTGTGACGTATTTGTGGGCAGATCATTGGAAGATTGACCATAAGAGACCACATTTACCAGGTGTCCGCCCGGTGTCCTGCGCCGAAATTGGTGCGCAAAGTCACCTGCCAGTATTTTTCCATGCGATACAGAGAGGAAAGCAAGCTTCCACGAACTGCATGTCAATGAAGAGATATGTGAAAAAACACCTTGAGGATTGATTCCAAACAACGTTTGCCATGTTTCGGTCGATATTATGTAGTTAATCCGGAAAAAGTTTTACGTTGTAGGTGACTGAATTTTCGGTTCGTTTCGGTAGCCAGACGCAATGTAGAAAACGGAACGATTTCTCCTACACACAGACGCTTTCAGGAAACACTGCGCATTTGGTATGTAACTGAGAGTCTCCTCATTGAAAACATCAGAAGCTCTTCAAAGGTAAATTATTTTATTTATTTGGTTATCTGGTTTTTGTGAAAATGTTGCGTGCTACATGCTACTCAAAATGCTATGCTAGCTTTGCATACTCTTACACAAATTAGTCAATTTCTATGGTTCAAAAGCATATTTTGAAAATCTGAGATGACAGTGTTGTTAAGAAAAGGCTAAGCTTGAGAGCAGGTGCATTATTTTCATTTTATTTGCGATTTTCAGAAATCGTTAATGCTAATGAGCCTGAGGCTTTAGTCACAAACCCGGATCGGGGTGGGGAGTTTCAAGAAGTTAAAGATGTATCTAACGAACCACGCTGCATTTTGGTCCGATCCTTGTTCCACCTCTTCGTCAGAGGAGGAGTTGGAAGAAACCCGTTACACCTAAATGACTAATGATGATAAATACAATCCACCTGTGTGTAATCAAGTCTCCGTATAAATGCACCTGCACTGTGATAGTCTCAGAGGTCCGTTAAAAGCGCAGAGAGCATCATGAAGAACAAGGAACACACCAGGCAGGTCCGAGATACTGTTGTGAAGAAGTTTAAAGCCGGATTTGGATACAAAAAGATTTCCCAAGCTTTAAACATCCCAAGGAGCACTGTGCAAGCGATAATATTGAAATGGAAGGAGTATCAGACCTCTGCAAATCTACCAAGTCCTGGCCATCCCTCTAAACTTTCAGCTCATACAAGGAGAAGACTGATCAGAGATGCAGCCAAGAGGCCCATGATCACTCTGGATGAACTGCAGAGATCTACAGCTGAGGTGGGAGACTCTGTCCATAGGACAAAAATCAGTCGTATATTGCACAAATCTGGCCTTTATGGAAGAGTGGCAAGAAGAAAGCCATTTCTTAAAGATATCCATAAAAAGTGTTGTTTAAAGTTTGCCACAAGCCACCTGGGAGACACACCAAACATGTGGAAGAAGGTGCTCTGGTCAGATGAAACCAAAATTGAACTTTTTGGCAACAATGCAAAACGTTATGTTTGGCGTAAAAGCAACACAGCTCAACACCCTGAACACACCATCCCCACTGTCAAACATGGTGGTGGCAGCATCATGGTTTGGGCCTGCTTTTCTTCAGCAGGGACAGGGAAGATGGTTAAAATTGATGGGAAGATGGATGGAGCCAAATACAGGACCATTCTGGAAGAAAACCTGATGGAGTCTGCAAAAGACCTGAGACTGGGAAGGAGATTTGTCTTCCAACAAGACAATGATACAAAACATAAAGCAAAATCTACAATGGAATGGTTCAAAAATAAACATATCCAGGTGTTAGAATGGCCAAGTCAAAGTCCAGACCTGAATCCAATCGAGAATCTGTGGAAAGAACTGAAAACTGCTGTTCACAAATGCTCTCCATCCAACCTCACTGAGCTCGAGCTGTTTTGCAAGGAGGAATGGGAAAAAATTTCAGTCTCTCGATGTGCAAAACTGATAGAGACATACCCCAAGCGACTTACAGCTGTAATCACAGCAAAAGGTGGCGCTACAAAGTATTAACTTAAGGGGGCTGAATAATTTTGCACGCCCAATTTGTCAGTTTTGGATTTGTTAAAAAAGTTTGAAATATCCAAAAAATGTCGTTCCACTTCATGATTGTGTCCCACTTGTTGTTGATTCTTCACAAAAAAATACAGTTTTATATCTTTATGTTTGAAGCCTGAAATGTGGCAAAAAGTCGCAAAGTTCAAGGGGGCCGAATACTATCGCAAGGCACTGTAATTACTTGACACATTGGAAAGAATTAACAAAAAAACAGAGCATACTCGAATGCTATTTGGCCCTAACCAGAGAGTACGCAGTGGCAGAATACCTGACCACTGTGACTGACCCAAACTTAAGGAAAGCTTTGACTATGTACAGACTCAGTGAGCACAGTGAGCACAGTGAGCTATGTGCACACTGCCCACAAAATGAGGAGGAAACTGAGCTGCACTTCCTAACCTCCTGCCAAATGTATGACATATTAGAGATACTTTTTTCCCTCAGATTACACAGATCCACAAAGAATTCGAAAACAAACCCGATTTTGATAAACTCCCATATCTACTGGGTGGAATACCACAGTGTGCCATCACAGCAGCAAGATTTGTGACCTGTTGCCGCAAGAAAAGGGCAACCATTGAAGCACAAACAACATGTAACTACAACCTATATTTATGCTAATTTATTTTCCCTTTTGTACTTTAACCATCTGCAAGTCGTTACAACACATAATACAACATTTTTAATGTCTTTATTCTTTTGGATCTTCTCTGAGTGTAATGTTTACTGTTAATTTGTATTGTGTAATTCACTTTTGTATATTATCTACTTCACTTGCTTAGACAATGTTTACATATGTTTCCCATGCCAATAAAGCCCCTTGAATTGAATTAAAGAGAGAGAGAGAGAGAGAAAGTCAGTCAGAGAGAGAGTGAAGAGTGAGTGAATGAGACAGAGAGCAGGGAGGGTATGAGAAGCAATCTCTCAAGTAAAGAGGGGGAGGTGTTAGAGAGAGCAGTTTGGGTTGCTCTTCTAGTCAAAGCCTGAGTTAAATTGTTCCAGCATTCTTTAATTTGAGGATGGTGTAGATTAAGCCAAAAAAGTTATCTTCTCTCCCCTTTCTTTTTAATCCTGGACAACTCACATGAGAAGCACAATTATTGAGTAATACTGTCAAAACAGACATTATCTTGCAGCCGCTGTGCGCGTACTTGTGTGCGTGTGTGTGTGTGTGTGTGTGTGTGTGTGTGTGTGTGTGTGTGTGTGTGTGTGTGTGTGTGTGTGTGTGTGTGTGTGTGTGTGTGTGTGCATGTGTGTGTACATGTGTGTGTACGTGTGTGTGAAGGGATGGGATGGAAGTGTTGGGAATGAAGGACAGAGAGACGAGTTTGACACTGGATTCATGTTCAACTGAATAGCTTTCGAGAAATGTGAATAATGCGAGGGAGAGAACATTGTGCGTTTAATAGCCTCTAAATGTAAGTCACTTCAAGTGAAGCGTGATTCACACTGGGTAATCTACCTTGAACAAAACAACATACACTATCCCTCACTTGTCAGCGCCAAGTCCACTGACGTGATGAAGAATGCAAAAACCTTATTTTAAACCTAACCGACACATTTCCAGATGCCCTTGTATGTGCTGACCAATAGTGTACTTCTGTCCCTCCAGCTCCAGACCACTGAATAGAAACCAGCTGTCTATATGTCAGTTGACCAGTCTTGTCCATCTGTCTCGCTCTTTTCCTCCAGTTCCAGGCCAATGTGGATGAGGGCTCCACAGGGGTGGTGGTCAACCTGACTGTGGATGACAGAGATGACCCTGCGACGGGGGCGTGGCGAGCCATCTACTCCATCATCAAAGGTGACCCCACCCAGAGCTTTGAGATCCAAACCAACCCTGACAACAATGAGGGCATGCTTTCCCTCATTAAGGTAACCACAGGGCCTGAAAGTTATCTCAATTATCTCTCTCAAATATCTCTCTCAATTATCTCTCAAATGTCTCTCTTAATTATCTTTCTCAAATATCTCTCATCTCTCTTGTTGATGGAATAGCTAATAAAGGTGTGTTTTTGGTGTCACTGTAACAGGCAGGTTGGATGGTGATATTATATACGACACGATTTGGCCAATTCACTGGAGATATGAACATACAGCTTGCACAGTAAAGAACCTGTCGCACCAACAGTTTTTATTGCTCTCATTATTCCAATAAATGTGTGTTATCATGCAATATAGCAATACAGGATACAGAAATACAGGATATTTGTAACCTTGGTAACGTTGTATGTTTCACTCTAGTACACTGCAGTTTGCCCCTTTACTCTCATGTGTAATTTTCTCCTACACTGTTGACATACTATAAGAGAAACCTGTTACACACTGAGAGTCCAAAACATTAGGAACACTTGCTCTTTCCATAGCATAGACTGACCAGCTATGATCCCTTACTGATGTCACTTGTTAAATCCACTTCAATCAGTGGTGAAGAAACAGGTTAAATTAGGATTTTTAAGCCTTGAGACAATTGAGACATGGATTGTGCATTCAGAGGGTGAATTGAGACATGGATTGTGCATTCAGAGGGTGAATGGGCAAGATAAAATATTTAAGTGCATTTTAACGGGGTATGGTAGTAGGTGACAGGCTCTCCAGTTTGAGTGGGGCAAGAACTGCAACGCTGCTGGGTTTTCACACACAGCAGTTTCCTATGTGTATCAAGGACATCCAGGCAACTTGACACAACTGTGGGAAGCTTTGGCGTCAACATAGGCCAGCATCTCTGTGGAACAATTCGACACCTTACAGAGTCCATGAGGCTGTTTTAAGGGCAAAAGGGGGTGCAACTCAATATTAGGAAGGTTTTCCTAATGTTTTGTCCACTCAGTGTGGAAGTGTTAACTACATGATTAACACTCTCATCTCATCTCCTCCCCTCCCCTCTCCTCCCCTCTCCACTCCTCTCCTCCTCCAGCCTCTAGACTATGAGAGCTTAGTGCTCCACACGCTGCTGATCAAGGTGGAGAACGAGGACCCCCTGGTGCCAGATGTGGGCTACGGCTCCAGTTCTACAGCCACCGTACACATCACCATCCTGGACGTCAACGAAGGACCAGTCTTCTTCCCCAACCCCCTTCAGGTCACCAAGATGGAGAACGTACCCCTGGGAAGCTTCGTGGCCTTACTCAACGCCACCGACCCAGACGTCCTCCAATCACAGAGCATCAGGTGAGTGATGAGGTCATCAAGCTGCAACAGGTAGAACATTCTGCAGCATTCGGAGTTCCACACATTCAGTGTGGATGTTAGGTCCACACTGACTGCCAGCTTGACAACAATGAGCTGTGTGCAGGTATATTAATGTGCAGTAAATCTCATCAGGTGTTGATTCCACAAATGCTCCCCTTTGTTATTGATTGAAACTGGTCAGGGCGGGCAGTCAGGGTTCAAAAACGATAATGTACAAGGAAGTTTGTTCTCTCTCTTTTCACCTCTTTACCATCTCTCAACTTCAGAGTTTGTCTATGGTATTGAAAGAGAGAGATTCTTCTCAGTGAGCTTCTCCATGTAAGTGTGACAAGGTGATTTAACAAAGACGACGTATCAGAGGTGTAGCCTGGCATGACAGCACACATCATGGTTTCCAGACATTTCTCCATCTGTTTCAGCTCTCAACTCTCTCTCTCTCCATCCCTCCATCCCTCAACTGTCCCGCCCTGTCTATCACCAGACACCCTATTTATCATCTTATGCATGTCAGCCAACCGCCTCTTATAAAACTGCCTGTCTGACTGTCAACTTTCTGTAAACAGTCCAATTATTCCTCTGTCACCAGGGTGGCCTATTACTAGAGAGGCGTGTTCAGGTCAACTCTATTCTCAGTGTCTAGGAGGTCTATTACTTTTTGCTGTGTGCAACAGTCAAATTGTTCCCTGGCAGCCTTGGGGAGCCATTACATTTAGGTGAACTTCTCTTGCTTTACAGATGGGGAAAGTTGTGATTGATTTATTGGCTTTAAGGAGAGATTTATGCTAAATGTGTGATGCTACAGCTCGTGAATTGTTGGTGTTTCATCAAATTTTTAAGATTTTAATGTAAATATATCAGGTCATAGATATCAGGCCCTCTGTGGAAAGGGTTTTACATGGAATCCAAAAGGGTTCTTCAAATGGTTCTCCTACGAGGACAGCCAAATAACCCTTTTAGGTTCTACAGTGGTTCCTCCTTTAAAAGTTGCGTCATACTGAACCACACCTTGGGGGCTGCTTCATTATTCTATGGCACGTTATTTAATTGTCAGCCATTTATTACATTAATGCAAGTTAGTGCTAGTTTGACCACCAGAGGGCATCTTTGAGAAACATTTGATATTCTCCCATATTGACGTTACTAGATAATTTAAAACCTTTTTGGTAATAACATAGTACATGGGAATGAAAGAAATGTGGCTTAATTCATTTAATTAATATTATGGTGTTTCTATTCCGAGAAAAATGAAACCCTCAGGGTTTCCGTGAGGATGGAATGGAAAATATTGCACTGTACAATGTGACGATCGGGAGTAGGCTACAGCATAAGAGGATTCTAAATTAATATCTAAGGGGCATAACATTTCCACACCCTAATTGTAGTGTAACCAATACTCATTTCGCCTATGGTAGGCCAATAGTATATCTAAAAAAAAAAGATTTCAATGACATGTCTCTCCACCAATAATTACATTTAGAGGATTGGAGGATTCTAAATTAATGTCTATGGGGCATTTTCTGTGAGGATCTGTGAGAATATCTGAGAAAATATACGTTGTTTTTTTACATCATTCTAAATGAATTAATAATAATAAGAATCACTTTGTTTATAAAGTAACAATATTTTGGAGATTTCATTTTCATTGAGCCTAGAGTGAGCGAGAAAAAGGCAGTCCTTGAACACGGGGTGAGACATTCTCACTCATTTGTAAATAAAACCAGTTTGTAATTTAGAATGATTTATTTCTGGAGAAACCTAACTTGATTATTTAGCAGACATCACTTGCTTATATTCAGTCAAGATATTCAATTGAAGTCGTAAGTTTACATACACTTAGGTTGGAGTCATTAAAACTCATTTTTCAACCACTCCACAAATTTCTTGTAAACAAACTATAGTTTTGGCAAGTCGGATAGGACATCTACTTTGTGCATGACAAATGTCATTTTTCCAACAATTGTTTACAGACAGATTATGTCACTTATAATTCACATAATCACAATTTCAGTGGGTCAGAAGATTACATACTCTAAGTTGACTGTGCCTTTAAACAGCTTTGAAAATTCCAGAAAATGATGTCATGGCTTTAGAAGCTTCTGATAGGCTAATGGACATCATTTGAGTCAATTGGAGGTGTACCTGTGAATGTATTTCAAGGCCTACCTTCAAACTCAGTGCCTCTTTGCTTGACATCATGGGAAAATCAAAAGAAATCAGCCAAGACATTAGAAAAAAATTGTAGACATCCACAAGTCTGGTTCATTCTTGGGGGCAATTTCCAAATGCCTGAAGGTACCACGTTCATCTGTACAAACAATAGTACACAAGTATAAACACCTTGGGACTGCAGACGTCATTTCTCTCAGGACGCGTTCTGTCCCCTGGAGATCAACGTACTTTGGTGCGAAAAATGCAAATCAATCCCAGAACAACAGCAAAGTATCTAGTGAAGATGCTGGAGGAAACAGGTACAAAAGTACCTATATCTCCAAGAAAAACAAGTCCTATATTGACATGACCTGAATGGCCGCTCAGCAAAACAAGTCCTATATTGACATAACCTGAAAGTCCGCTCAGCAAGGAAGAAGCCACTGCTCCAAAACCACCATAAAAAAGCCAGACTACGGTTTGCAACTGCACATGGGGACAAAGATTGTAGGTTTGTAGAAATGTCCTCTGATCTGATGAAACAAAAATAGAACTGTTTGGCCATATTGACCGTCGTTATGTTTGGAGGAAAAAGGGGGAGGCTTGCAAGCCGAAGAACACCATCCCAACCGTAAAGTACGGGGGTGGCAGCATCATGCTGTGGGGGTGCTTTGCTGCAGGAGGGTCTGCTGCACTTCAAAAAATCGATAGCATCACGAGGGAAGGAAATTATGTGGATATATTGAAGCAACATCTCAAGACATCAGTCAGGAATTTCAAGCTTGGTCGCAAATGGGTCTTCCCATTGGACAATGTTCCCAAGCATACTTCCAAAACTGTGTCAAAATGGCTTAAGGACAACAAAGTCAAGATATTGGAGTGGCCATCCCAAAGCCCTCAATCCCATATAACATTTGTGGCAGAACTGAAAAAGCATGTGCGAGCAAGGAGGCCTACAAACCTGACTCAGTTACACCAGCTCTGTCAGGAGGAATGGGCCGAAGTTCACCCAACTTATTGTGGGAAGCTTGTGGAAGGCGACCCGAACCGTTTGACCCAAGTTAAACAATTGAAAGGCAATCCTGCCAAATACTAATTGAGTGTGTGTAAACTTCTGATCCACTGGGAATGTGATGAAAGAAATAAAAGCTGAAATAAATCATTCTCTCTACTATTATTCTGACATTTCACATTCTTAAAATGAAGTGGTGATCCTAACTGACCGAAGACAGACAGGGAATTTTTACTATGATTAAATGTCAGGAATTGTGAAAAACAGAGTTTCAATGTACTTGGCTAAAATGTATGTAAACTTTCGACTTCAACTATATATCTTAAGAATATCATGGAATGTAGTTGAACATTTTAGTTTCTCCTCTGTGCTGAAATAGACGGCAAGGCTATATATAACCATATTTTGGAAATGATTTTGTTTTCAAAAAAATGAAAGTGAGCGATTGTAATCTGAATAAAGGCCAAAATAATATTTATGAAGGCCAAAATATAGCCCTGCTAATAGCTATAATGACGCTATACAACGTGACCATGTGTGTTTGATAGAATATTTTCCAGTAAGCAACTTTGTTCCAATATTTCTGTAATTCAGTGATATTTTTTCCCATAGTAATTTGTTATGGATCCATAACTAAATCCACATCTGCATTTATTAATGAAAGCATAAAGATGCTGATGAAGAAATACAGTACTGTACAGTATATGCTTTTACATTTGGATAATAAAACATTTAAAGCATTTTGAAGATATAAGCCACTTGCATTTGTTTATTAGGCTAATCTGTAGTCTGACAAGAAAACATAGCCTACAATACATACTGTAGTAGCCATGTGAAAGTGCCTAATTCCTTACTAATTACTTAATGAAGTGAAGATTATTGTTGAAATGAATTGCTCGACTGGTGTAGAATTTCTACTTTATCTTTAACTTTAACTCTGCATAACAAGTTAGCTATATTTTCAGCACGAGCCACTGTTCACCTCCTATTGATTGCACTGTGCTTGCCGCCAGTTGTTTTTTACATTTAACCTTTATTTAACTAGAAAAGTCAGAACAAATTCTTATTTACAATGACGGCCTACCCCAGCCAAACCCGGATGACGCTGGGTTAATTGTGCATCGCCATATGGCACTCCCAATCATGGTCGAATGTGATACAGCCTGTATTTGAATCAGGGACTGTAGTAATGCCTCTTGCACTGAGATGCAATGCCTTTGAATGGTCGAAACAAATTATTTGTTGCAAGTTGGGGAGTTTTTTTTTTCACACCTAGCTCGGCTATTGGACAATTCTTTAGTAAAGGTTGAGTAGTCTAATCTTCAGCTAATATCCCACCTCAGAAACGTCGTTTGCAGAATTTACGGCTTGCTACAGTACGCTTGTGAAAAACAAAATGCCTCCAGCTGTCGAAAAATAGAATATCTAAGGGGCTTTTATATAATTATAATGCAGGCTTAATAATAATAATAATAATATTTTTTCCCCTTTCCACTTCCTAAATAGCCTGGATTGTTACTCCCATCTTGTTCCTCGCCCTCTTCCACACGTCATTTTCCGCCTGAGTGGCTCGCTTGTGGAGATGCTGGCAGGATAGGGCAGCACCTTCGGTTGTGCGTCAGGAATTCGGCATATCAAGTTTGTATGAAGGTCTGGTTATTCACAGGCAAGTAGTAATATGCTCTAAACCGCTCTGGTGACAAAAAAACTTTGCTGCCCTGTTTCCAGTTGTCCACATGGCTGGGAGAACCTATTCAAGTAAGTGAACACATTTCAAAAATGTAAAAAAATAAATAATGTATTATTAGCTACAGTAACTAGCTACAGTGCATTTTAATTAAAATGAGCTGCTAATGTAGAGATAGCTCGCTAAGTTAAATACATTTGACCAGTTACCGAACTTCATATTAGCTAGCTATCTTGAAATATTTAACACTGTATAATACATGTGTAGGTAGCTAGCTAACAGCCATGGAGGAGGGTGAAAGGATAGCAGGCCCAGCTGTCAACGTGAGAGAGTAGGCTATTCTGGATAGAGCAGGTACTTTTGTGTAGTTTCAGTCCTTAGAAGTGAGGACAGAGAATATCATATTCAGTGCTGTCTAATTTGAATATAATGAAGTCTATTTCTTGTGATGTTTTCTGTCCTCAGATACAGAGAACTATGAAAGCCTGTCTGCAGATGAAGAGGTCCCAATGAAGAGCAGCGGTTCTCAGTCCTGGTCCTGGGGACTTAAAGGGGTGCATATTTTTGATTTTGCCTTAACACTACATAGCGGATTCAAATGATCAAGTCATCATCAGGCTTCAAGTGGTATTTATGTATTAATTTGTGACGCTATCCTTGATATGATCCTGCTATTGTCACATGCTACACATGTATCTGTCTATCCAATGTTGTCGTGATTTGTTACAGGGATATTATACTTTTGTAGTTCACAATGAACTGGTAATGGAAAATTATAATAATGACATTATCTTCTATTGTTTGTCCTCATGTGTCTGTTTTTCACCATAAAGTACTCTGTAGCCATTTAGAGTGGACATTAGGTGAGACTACACACACACAGATTCCCGTTGAACACAGTATCTTTAACTACCTTATTTTCTCAATAACAGTCTCTCTCCTTCACTTCATCCCTCACCCCCTTCACCCTAAATCCTCTAGGTTATATCAGCTGTGTTGGTAAATGTCACGCCTTAGTCATTGTATTTTGTGTTTTCGTTATATATTTGGTTAGGCCAGGGTGTGACATGGGTTTATGTATTGTATTTTCGTATCGGGATTTGTAGTATTTGGGATTGTAGCTGAGTAGGGGTGTGTGTTAAATAGGTTTGGCTGCCTGAGGCGGTTCTCAATCAGAGTCAGGTAATTCTCGTTGTCTCTGATTGGGAACCGTATTTAGGTAGCCTGGGTTTCGCTTTGTATTTCGTGGGTGATTGTTCCTGTCTCTGTGTTAGTGTTCACCAGTCAGGCTGTAATAGGTTTCACGTTCCGTTTTGTTGTTTTGTATTTATTCGTTATTTCATGTATAGCTTCGTTATTTGTTTTCACTATTAAAACATGAGTAACAAACATGCTGCATTTCGGTCCGACTCTCTTTCGACAAACGAAGAACGTCGTTACAGTAAACCCCTCCCGCATCTGACCTGACTGACATTGAGGGTACAGCATGATCATAGATGAGAGGTCACTTGGTCAGGTCAACAGGAAGTATTATTAAATAGTTACTTTACATTGAAATACAGATAGAGATGTAGTAGTTCCAGAGTTAATAATCCAAGGTCAGTTTAGAATTTCAACTCCTAATGATTATGATGACTGACTGTGTTAGAATTAAAAAGAAACATATCTAAATCATGCTCTCTCTATCAATCTGTCTCTAGTCTGTGGGTATGTTTTGATGTGAGAGAGGAAGCCAGTCCAGTCATCGCCACCTCACCCACTCTTAAGATAACCTTTGGGTCAACTGGCGGCCCAAGGCTGGTCAGGAGACACCGCTAGAGACACTATGTAATTGTGATGAACTGAGAAAATATTAGGGTAGCACTGTAATTCCTTAATCATATGCTTGTAATGAATACAAGTGGAGACAGAGAGATGGTTTCAAGCGCAGGGCGCCGCAGGTGTTTTTTGCAAAGGACCACAGGAGGAGGCAGGTAACTGGGTCCAGGGGCAGGCAGAAGGTCATATACAGGGGCTCCAAAAGTGGTAACAGTACAGGCAGGGAAAAGGTTAGTAAAGTCGTCTGGGAGATCAGGCAATACGTAGATAACAGGACATCTGATGTACAGGCAGGGAATAGGCAAAAGGTGTCTTTAGTGAGTAGATCAAGATATTGTCAATGTACACGATGAGGAACTGGTTGATCAAGTCCTGGAAACCTTCATTCATGAAGGACTGGAAGACTGCGAGAGCATTGTTGAGAACGTAGAGCATAACCAGGCATTCGTAGTGACCCCCAGCGGTGATGAACGCCGTCTTCCACAGAATATTACAATTATAATATGTATAATGCATATATTATGTATTTATAACACCTGGATAATGAAATTCCAATAAAGCATTTTACATTATCCACTGGGTGGAATTAAGTATCTCATTGAAATACTACACCTATCTTGTGTCCTCAGATTAATGCAGATGAAGGGAGTTAGATATGCATAGGAAGTGTGGTTTAATGTTTTCTTTTCTGTATATATGAATTACAAATCAGCCTTTACTTAAATCATGCTTCTAGTTTATTGTATAGTTACAATGTGTAATCACTGATGTCCCAGGAGTGGTAAACACTGTTGAAGTGTATAATTGTTATACATACATGCAGACACAGCATTATTCAAAGAATGGAGTTTGATACACTTGGTATTGGATATGACTGAAAAAGAATGTCTCACAGAGATTCATACCTAAACTGCACATTTATTTGCCAAAAAAGAGTACATGATCAATAAATATATTCAATGTACAGGCCACAATGGGGGGAACTCATGCGTGGTAATAAATACATGTATATAGGACTTGCATTCTTGGCACAATAAAGTTATTATATTCTACTCAATCCATAGGCTTCATTATTGCCATTCAGACTTTAAGTTGATACAACAACTATGATAGCTGAGGTTCATAGATAGGTTCTGAACTAATATTCATACCAAACGTTTTAGGGTCCATACACAGATCTGTTACATACTGTAGCTAGCTATACATCCATAGGCATACAGTTATTTTTATCCTCCGTGACACAATAAGCAAGTAAATAGCAAGTAAATAGCTAGCTATGATACTTCTACTAAAATATAAGCAAGGCAAGCTTACACAATTGTACATTCAATTTGCAATAAATGCTTTAGCTAGCTAGATTCTTTACATCCACTGTTCCACAAGAGGACAGCCTGGTTTTCTGGTTTTCTCAAGAGTCCCTAAAACATTAAACAACATGAATTACAATGTCATACTCATGTCATAACACTAGCTAGCTAGCTGGCTAATGTAAGCTAGTCAGCTAACTTGCTAAATAGCGATTTACGTAAATTAACTTCATGACAAAAAAATATGCACAATCGTTTCTCTACGTAACTAACATATTCCTCTCAATTGTACATTTTTAACTTGACTCGTAGTTACTTACATTTGCTTCAGCCATCTTCGCTGAAAAAAGTCAGCAGCGACTTACATCGAATTCATCATTGGAACCTGTCAATATTTTGTTTTAAAACTAATACCTTTATTTAACTAGGCATGTCAGTTAAGAACAAATTCTTATTTTCAATGATAGTCGAGGAACAGTAGGTTAAGTGCCGAGTTCAGGGGCAGAATGACAGATTTTTACCTTGTCCACTCAGGGATTCGATCTTGCAACATTTCAGTTATTAACCCAACGCCCTAACCACTAGGCTACCAGCCTCCCTGAAACCTTGGGACCCAATTGCATAATGAGTGCTCCAACTCCCCCTTGCAGTGGTCTGGAGCAATGAAGCCGTGACGCTGGGTAGCTCTAAATCCCGCGGTGTAAGCTAGCAACTTTTAAAGGAGGGACCACTGTAGATAACACCTTTTTTTCAAAGAGTGTACTTTACTGTCTTGCTCTCTCTTTTATCTGTGTCTCTGTATTCATTTCTCTCCCTCTCTCTTTTGGGGACTTTTATGTCTTTTGATCTGTTTTTGCCAGTGAAATGGACTTTGAAGTGCCACAGCTTTCACCTGAGGCTAGAGGAGAATGAGGACAGGGGAAGACGTGAGGTGGAGATGGAGATGGAGAAAGAGCGTATAGAGAGCAGTGAAAGAGAATTAAGGGGAGAAGGTGTGACAGTGTAAGTGTGTGTGTGTGCGTGTGTGTGCGTCAAATAAAATAAAACGTTATTTGTTGCATGCTTCGTAAATAACAGGTGTAGAGTAACAGGGAAATGCTTACTTACGGGTAATTTTCCAACAATGCAGAGTAAAATATTTTTAACAATTTTGACACAAGGAATAAATACACAGTGAACAACAAATAACAAGAATGAGTAAAAAAAACACAGCTATATACAGGGAGTACCAGTACTGAGTAAAAATGTAGGGGTACCAGGTAATTGAGGTAGCTACTGTGCTTTCAGTATTGGTCACTGACCTAGTCACAATACCCCATAATGTCAACATGGAATAATTGTATTTATTTTTAAATGAAAAGCTGAAATGTATTGATTCAATAAGTATTTAACCCCTTTGATATGGCAAGCCTAAATTCAGTTGAGGTCAGAAGTTTACATAAACTTAGGTTGGAATCATTAAAATTCATTTTTCAACCACTCCACAAATTTCTTGTTAACAAACTATAGTTTTTGCAAGTCGGTTAGGACATCTACTTTGTGCATGACACAAGTAATTTTTCCAACAATTGTTTCCAGACAGATTATTTCACTTATAATTCACTGTATTAAATTCAGTGGGTCAGAAGTTTACATAGAGTAAGTTGACTGTGCCTTTAAACAGCTTGGAAAATTCCAGAAAATTATGTCATGGCTTTAGAAGCTTCCGATAGGCTATGACATGACGTTGCCCTCTTTGGATGCAGCGAGCAGTACCCCCCCCCCCTCCCTCTGCACCAGCCCTTTTCTATGCACAATCCCCGTACCCCCTGTCTCCTACAACCAGGCTGCTGTGGTCAGAAAGGTTGTAAATTCCTGGAGGAGATTATCTCCTCATGGCCACAGTATAGAAAGAGAGTGAAGTTTCATAGAGAGAACAAAGGAATTTCTTCTACCTCACAGAACTTGAGGTCCGAACAACATTTATGTTCTGGAGAAGGTATAAAAGATCAGTGAAGAATCCGTTTGGTACAATGCTGTGAAACTCATGGGAGCCAATACGGCCACATTACCATAACACTGTTTATATAATAACCTCGGTCATGAGACGTACATCTAATTGTTGTATAAGATGAATGAGTGAGGATGATACTGTTTGTGAAATTGTGTAATGTGATTTTGGACTGTTTAATGAAGGAAACTCCAATTCCCTTTGGAGTTGAACTAAATCAGAGGACCGTCCATGAGCACAGTTATGGTCGGGCATCCTGGGACAGGTCCTTTTCTGCGCTTCCGAATAAAACCCCCACCCGGGTTTTCTATCACCAGACCATGTTTCTCTCAATGAAGAGAGGACAAAGATTGCAGACCAGCTTACCTTGATAACGAGAGGGCCGGTTTGAGACCAGACTGCTGAATCTTTTAACCATCCCACGTGGTTAAACTCTTAGACTATCGATACCGACAGAATAAGAACAAGTCTTTGATAATAATTACAAGTCTGCAGCTAGGAATTCGGTATCATTGAACACGAAGACCGACAACTGCCGAAACACCTATTCTATAATGATATGAATGAATGTCACTCTGAACTATCCATTCTAACCACACCAGAGAGAGCAAGACAGAGGACAGACTCTCCAAAAGAAACACATTTTTCAACAGAGATCCCGACCAAACACTCAGCATAAATATATATATTGATTGCAATTATTCCCGAATGAGTGAGCGTTCATGTGCAAAGGATTAGCATTTCAATTGTTATAATTATCAACTTTGTAGTGTCTCATCTCAGGTAACCCCCACTTCCCTTTTCGTCCACCAAGCTACGATACCGGTTTATCCCACTAGGGAAACTCCGTTATCATTTCCTTGTAACTATCTACTGTTTGTCTATGCCTTTCTGTGAATAACTTAGTTAGTAAATAAATTATTTAAGACAATTGATGTATGGGTGATTCATAGTTAAGACTGGGTTTGTGCAGATAACCAACAATTTACGATGTTTGGAATGAGACTAGACGTGAGGTGAGGTAAAATAAAGAATAAGTCATTAATCAGAAGACTAATTGATTAGATATTAACATATCTGCAAAGTTATATTAGGAAAATTTTTACTTTGTAATCTGAATATTTTCCTTGATGCCCAGACTTCCTATTTAATTACATTATTGCGTAATAATAATTACAGAGTTTAATGATGCCAAAGACATGACAGCTAATTGACATCATTTGAGTCAATTGGAGGTGTACCTGTGGGTGTATTTCAAGGCCTACATTCAAACTCAGTGCCTCTTTGCTTGACATCATGGGAAAATCAAAAGAAATCGAGCCAAGACCTCAGAAAAAAATCTGGTTCAAAGCCTGGTTCATCCTTGGGAGCAATTTCTAAACGTCTGAAGGTACAACGTTCATCTGTACAAACAATAGTACGCAAGTATAAACACCATGGGACCACACAGCCGTTATCCGCTCAGGAAGGAGACGCGTTCTGTCTCCTAGAGATGAATGTACTTTGGTGCGAAAAGTGCAAATCAATCACAGAACAACAGCAAAGGACTATGTGAAGATGCTGGAGGAAACAGGTACAAAAGTATCTATATCCACAGTAAAAAGAGTCCTATATTGTCATAACTGAAAGGCCGCTCAGCAAGGAAGAAGCCACTGCTTCAAAACCGCCATAAGAAAGCCCAACTATGGTTTGCAACTGCACATCGGGACAAAGATCGTACTCGTTGGAGAAATGTCCTCTGATCTGATGAAACAAAAATAGAACTGCCATAATGACCATCGTTGTGTTTGGAGGAAGAAGGGGGATGCTTGCAAGTCGAAGAACACCATCCCAACCATGAAGCACGGGGGGGGGCAGCATCTTGCTGTGGGGGTGCTTTGCTGCAGGAGGGACTGCTGTACTTCACAAAATAGATGGCATCATGGAGAGGAAAACTATGTGTATATATTGAAGCAACATCTCAAGACATCAGTCAGGAAGTTCAAGCTTGGCCGCAAATGGGTCTTCCAAATGGACAATGGACAAACCCCAAGCATACTTCCAAAATTCTGTCAAATTGGCTTAAGGACAACAAAGTCAAGGTATTTGAGTGGCCATCACAAAGCTCTGCCCTCAATCCTATAGAAAATGTGTGGCAGAACTGAAAAAGCGTGTGCGAGCAAGGAGGCCTACAAACCTGACTCAGTTCCACCAGCTCTGTCAGGAGGAATAGGCCAAAATTCACCAAACTTATTGTGGAAAGCTTGGGGAAGGCTACCCAAAAAGTTTGATCCAAGTTAAACAATTTAAAGGCAATGCTACCAAATACTAATTGAGTGTATGTAAACTTCTGACCCACTGGGAATGTGATGAAGTAAATAAAATCTGAAATAATTCATTCTCTCCACTATTATTCTGGCATTTCACATTTTTAAAATAAAGTGGTGATCCTAACTCCCGAATACAGGGAATGTTTACTAGGATTAAATGTCAGGAATTGTGAAAAACTGAGTTTATATGTATTTGGCTAAGGTATATGTAAACTTCCGACTTCAACTGTAAGTTCAGGAGAACCAGGGGATCAGGAGCGGACCGGTCACCCCCTGCTGAAGCGCAGGAACATGTCATGCCGGCTGAGGCGTGGGAACCTGTCGAGCCGGCTGGGGTGCGGGAACCTAACAGATCAGTTGAGTCAGGGGAGCCTGGCGATCTGGCTGAGGAATGAGAGCCTGACGAGCCGGTGGAAGCAGGGGAGCCTGGCGATCCGACAGAGGCATGATAGCCTGACGAGCCGGCTGAGGCAGGGGAGCGTGGCAATCCGGCTGATGTATGAAAGTCCGACGAGCCGACTGAGGCATGAAAGCCCGACGAGGCAGGGGAACCTGTAGAGGCTCCCGACACAAAAACAATAAACACTCCCTGATGCTTCCCTTAGGTGAGATGTTATTCTGTAATGAGTGCGCTGAAGGTCGGGAAGCAAGTACAGGGAGTGAGTGTTTTAATAAATAAACAAAACAATAAACATGGAACACAGGCAACACACCGACATGAAACTGAGTCAATAACACCAAAGGAAAGAACCAAGGGAAGTGACAGATATAGGGAAGATAATCAAGGACGTGATGGAGTCCAGGTGAGTGTCATGAGGCACTGATGCGCTTGACGATGGTGACAAGGACGATGGTGTGAGGGATATCCAGCAGCCTGATGACCTAGTGGCCGGAGAGGGAGTATACGTGACAATCATGTTATGGGTACGCTTGTAATCGTTAAGGACTGGGGAGTTTTTCAGGATACAAAAATAAAGGGAATGGAGCTCAGCACAGTCTAAATCCTAGAGGAAAACCTGGTTCAGTCTGCTTTCCACCAGACACTGGGAGATGAATTCACCTTTCAGCAGGACAGTAACCTAGAACACAAGGCCAAATCTGCAGTGAATGTTCCTGAGTGGCCGAGTTACAGTTTTGACTTAAATCTACTTGAACATCTATGGCAATACCTAAAATGATTGTCTAGCAATGATCAACAACCAATTTGAAAGAAGAATTTTGAAAAGAAGGATGGGCAAATATTGCACAATCCAGGTATGTAAAGCTCTTAGAGACTTAGCCAGAAAGACTCACAGCTGTAATCACTGCCAAAGGTGCTTCTACAAAGTATTGACTCAATGGTGTGAATACTTATGTAAATGAGATACAGTATTTCTGTATTTCATTTTCAAAAATGTGCAAACATTTCTAAAAACATATTTTTACTTTGGCATTCTGGAGTATTGTGTGTAGATGGGTGAGAAACATTTGTATTTAATGCATTATGAATTCAGGCTGTAACACAACAAAATGTGGAATAAGTCAAGGGGATGAATACTGAAGGCACTGTAATGACCACTTTGACACTGACAAACTGAGAATCTAAGATCAATAAAAGAAACCTTGTCTTGAATCCATCACTACCTAGGTGTATGATGACACACATATTGTACAATATGAGGAGGAAATTATAGTCCTAAAATAGTATTCCAGTTTCACTGACAAACACACGATGTGCTTGTGCCAAATGCCTATCTCTCTCTTGTTATACTTTGTAACATAGACTACTGTTCCCTTGGCCTATTTGGAAGTTGCTAAAATATTATGGTGGCCTACAGACAGATTCGAGTCTTCTCTTTTCAGCAGGAGCCATTTGCTTTCCAACCTGTGTTTTCCCACGGTTTTATTTGAAACATTTGAAAAATGCCTTTTTTGGCTGCATGCTGTTCACTGACAGATTTCCAAACCCTTGTGATTGGGCTACACACAATTCACAGCTCGGCTATTTATTTAAATATGCTGTTGATCCACTGCTAAATTAGGCCTATTGACATAATCCTGGTAGTATTCTGAATGGTTTTCTTTCTTTCTGAACAGACAGCAGTAGGCCTAACTCTATAACTTTTGCAAATGTATTAAAATGTATCACAGGTGCTGCAGCACGGTTCCCACAGGATATGATTCTATAAGGAAATAAATGATGAAGTGCTACGCTGGAGAGATGAGAGATACAGGCTCATGTCTATCAGAGCAGAGAGAGGGAGATCATATAAAGTGAATCGCATTCTAGCTCTGTGATATAATTTTTTGTTTCATGCCATGAGAGGTACCAGATCCTGGCAAATAGGCCCCAGAACGAAACAGTCCAAAACTAAGAGTTTAAGCACTGGGTAGGAGTAGGGGTAAAGTGACTAGGCAACAGGATAGATAAGACAAAAGCAGCAGCGTATGTAGAATAGTATAGAAAAACAGTATATACTGTACATATGAGATGAGTAATGCAACATATGTAAGCATTATTATGTGAATGAGATACCGTATAATAGTATAGAAAACAGTATATACACATGAGATGAGTAATGCCAGATATGTAAACATTAAGTCACTTAGATACAATAAAATACAGTATTTACATATGATATGTGTAATGCCAGATATGTAAACATTAAGTCACTTAGATACCATAGAATACAGTATTTACATATGATATGTGTAATGCCAGATATGTAAACATTAAGTCACTTAGATACCATAGAATACAGTATTTACATATGATATGTGTAATGCCAGATATGTAAACATTATTAAAGTGCCTATTGTTCCATTCCTTAATGTGGCCAGTGATTCTTAGTCTATACATGTAGGCAGCAGCCTCTAATGTAGTAGTGATGGCTGTTTAACAGTCTGATGACCTTGAGATAGAAGCTGTTTTTCAGTCTCTCGGTCCCAGCTTTGATGAACTTGTACTGAGTTTGTCTTCTGGATGGTAGTGGCTCAGATGGTTGATGTCCTTGACGATCTTTTTGGCCTTCCCTTGAAATCGGGTGCTGTAGGTGTCCTTGAGGGTGGGTAGTTTGCCCCTGATAATGCGTTGGACAGACCGCATCACCCTCTGGAGAGCCTTACGGTTGCGGGAGGTGCAGTTGCCGTACCAGGAAGGAAGGTTCTCTAATTCAGACCCTTTACTTAGTACTTTGTTGAAGCACCTTTGGCAGCGACTGCAGCCTTGATTCTTTTTGGGTATGACGGAACATGCTTGGCACACCTGTATTTGTGGAGTTTCTCCCCCCATTATTCTCTGCAGATCCTCTCAAGCTCTATCAGGTTAGTCGAGGAGCGTCATTGCAAAGCTATTTTCAGGTCTTCCAGAGATGTTAGATCGGGTTTAAGTCCAGGCTCTAGCTGGGCCACTCAAGGACCTTCAAGGACTTGTTCCGAAGCCACTCTTGCATTGTCGTGGCTGTGTGTTTAGGGTCATTGTCCTGCTGGAAGATGTACCTTCACCACTGTCTGAGGTCCTGAGCACTCTGGAGCAGGTTTTCATCAAGGATCTCTCTGTACTTTGCTCCGTTCATCTTTCCCTAGGTCCTGACTAGTCTCCCAGTCCCTGTCGCTGAAGAACATCCCCACAGCATGATGCTGCCACCACCATTCTTCAGCATAGGGATGGTGCCAGGTTTCCTCCAGAGGTGATGCTTGGCATTCAGGCCAAAGCTTTCAATCTTGGTTCCATCAGACCAGAGAATCTTGTTTCCCATGGTCTGAGAGTCCTTTAGGTGCTTTTTGGCAAACTCCAAGCAGGCTGTCATGTGCCTTTTGCTGAGGAGTGGCTTCCGTCTCGCCTTTATGGTAGAGTGGCCAGATTGGTGAAGTTCTGCAGAGATGGTTGTCCTTCTGGAATGTTCTCCCATCTCCAGAGAGGAACTCTGGAGCTCTGTCAGAGTAACCATCAGGTTCTTGGTCACCTCCCCAACCAAAGCCCTTCTCCCCTGATTGCTCAGTTTGGTGGTTCCAAACTTGTTCATTTAAAAAAATGATGAAGGCCACTGTGTTCTTGGGAACCTTCAATGCTGAAATGTTTTGGATCTGTGGATCTTCCCCAGATCTGTGCCTAGACACAATTTTGTCTCAAAACTCTACGGACAATTCCTTCGATCTCATGGCTTGATTATTGCTCTACGTGCACTCTCAACGGTGGGACCTTATATAGATAGGTGTGTGCCTTTCCAAATTATGTTCAGTCAATTTAATTTACCACGTGGACTCCAATCAAGTTGTAGTAACATCTCAAGGATTATCAATGGAAACAGGATGTGTAAAAAAAAGTATTTCTGTATTTTATTTTTATGTTTAAAAACTTGTTTCCACTTTGTCATTATGGGGTATTGTGTGTAGATTGATGAGATTTTGTATTTATTTAATTAATTTTAGATGTAATGTAACAAAAAGTGAAAAACGTGAAGGGATCTGAATACTTTCCGAATGCACCGTACATCGTTGGAATTCGGGGCTTCTTGCCTAAAGTTGAATTTGTTGGGTGAATTAAGTTGACAGGAATTTACTTCATCACATTCACCCCAGCCGCCAGACTGACAGGACATCCATGCAGCGCTGACTGTCCCCAGTGGAATCATGCAAAGAATCAACTCCTCTGCCTTACACAAACCCCTCAGACCATCTCCTATCCCCTAGCCCATATCATTTTAAAAGACATACTTGGGTTGTTTTTTCTTCCCTTGAAAGTACAGACCGAGTCTCAAACAGACCAAGTTATCCATAATTCAAAACGTTCCCCTCTCTTTGGCCATATTTAAGTTAAAAGTGCTGAGACTTTAAAGGAATGGAAGAGGCATGAAGAGTCTCTTTCTCCTCTATCCATCTCTCTCCCTTCAGCACTGCTAAGTCTGACTCCCTGCTGAGTCTGACTCCCCCTCCATGTAGTCAACACACACACACACACACACACACACACACACACACACACACACACACACACACACACACACACACACACACACACACACACACACACACACACACACACACACACACACACACAGAGAGAGAGCCCCATCACACGCACTGCTAGTGGAACTAGTAGACAGAGCTACATCTACAGCTGTGCAAGGCTCTGTAATAAGGGCTGTAATAAACACTAAAGTCCTGTGCCCATTGTAGAGGGATGATGGTGATCTACTGTAGCACTGCTGGTACTGTATCTGTCGAGACAAATCACACGAGAGCAGACACATAACATTATGATATAGTTATCCTATTGGGACTCGATGTGCTTTCTGTGATCCTGGGATTATGTAATGGACTGTGTAGAAAGACAGTCCAGAGACCTGGATCTGTGTCAGTGTGGCTGTGGTCTTGACTTGTTGACCCAGGTGAGAGCTGTGCTACAGGAATGCTAGCTGCAGGATGACAGACAGTCCTGCACTGTACCTGCTCCGACCAGGCCTTCTGCTGGTGTACTGGACTGGAGCTCCAGTGGCTCTCATGCCATCTGGACATTCTTAATGACACTGTAGTCACTCAACAGAAGTGGCTGCCCACCTGAAGTGACATCTTGGAACTATCTTTCCTGGAACTATTGAAGTTCCCCACTGTTTTATCATGGCTGAAGAGTACATAGTATTTACCCTTATTCTTCAGGCACTTGCACATAGTACCAGTATACTCTAGCTCAGAACACTGCATGCACTTTGGGCTTTTTGAGTGGTCTTAGAAAACTGGGTACTGGGTACCTGGTTTTAAATGCCCTTATAGTTGTTCTCCTGCAGTGACATTCTTCAGAGGGTTCATCTGTCCATGTTCTAGTGCAAATCCTTTTTGAGACTGTGAATCCTCAACTTCAAGTTCTAGTGCCATTATAGTGCAGGTGGCTTAGTGGTGCATCTTGACATTTTATCTTTGAGTGTTTCTCATATCCTTGTGTGTATTAAATGAGATATGAAACCTGAGCTTCTGATTTCCCCTGCTCTCTCTATAGATGACAGTCTACATATGAGAGGGGGAGTTCTGGTGGTATGAACACTGATGGAGGAGTATTCGTGTAAGTGGATGGAGAGCTCATGGAAACTCCCTAAAATGAATTAGAGATGGGGATTTAACAAAAGGATAGAGGTAGAGATTGAGAAAGAATAGAAACAAAGAATTGAGATGAGGATTGTAGAATGAAGTAGAGGTAGGTAATGGGAGAGGGGGATGAGGAAAGATACTGTATATAGTGAGAGACGAATGGTTAGAACGAGATGTACATTGCATTTGGAAAATATTCAGACCCCTTGACTTTTTCAACATTTTGTTAAATTACAACATTATTCTAAAAGGGATTAAATAATTGTTTTCCTTCATCAATCAACACACAATATCCCATAATGACAAAAAGAAAAAAAATGTATTCTTACAAATGTATTAAAAATAAAAAACATAAATACCTTATTTACATAAGCATGCAGACCCTTTGCTCTGAGACTCGAAATTGAGCTCAGGTACATCCTGTTCCCATTGATCATACTTGAGATGTTTCTACAACAGGATTGGAGGCCACTTGTGGTAAATTCAATTGATTGGCCAAAGGTGCTTGAACAAAGTACTAAGTAAAGGGTCTTCATACATTTGCAAAAATTTTGAAAAACCTTTTTTGCATTATCATTATGGGATATTGTGTGTACATTGATTGTTGTAAAAGAACGATGAGAAGAGAGTGATATAGTGAGAGGGACAGAGAGAGAATTATAGTGAGAGAAGGATGATGATAGTGGGGTATAGTGAGAGAGGAATAGAAAGAGAAATATGACAGAGGAATGCTTGGGTGGTTGGCTGTGTCTAATAATTCTACAATGCTAGTACAGCCAGCTGGAGGGTCATTCCATGTCATTTCAGCAAGCCATGACACCAACCATCTCAGATTGTTCTTAAATTGTTATTGCATCTTATGTAATGTATTCTCAGTGAATATGGTGATGTTTTTTTTCACCTGTTCAGAGAAATTAGTCAGTGAAGTTGTTAGGCTTATGTCCCATCCTCCATCCTGATATTACCATGTTCTGACCACTAGATGGTTCTGTTGCTGCTTTTTAAACCCTCCCCCCCATTGTTTAAAGGGATTACACAATTACATATTGGTTTTCATACCCTGTAACCAGTCTATGGACCAGGCATGACAGAAACCCATGCTTTGGTTTTGTTCACATGGCCACCATGGCCACCATGTTTCAAATGTAAACTTTTTAGCATTTGTGGCATAACTCCAAATCAAGTCTTTGGTATCTATAATAGCATGTTCACGCTTCATATCAAAATAATCTAGAAGTAACATCATTGAGTTACACAATACATTTTTGTATACTTTAGGATGATTTGGACATGAAGTGTGAAAATACTAGTATAGGTACAGTTGACTTGCATTGGATTTGAGGCACAAATTCTAAAAAGTTAGCAAATCAGCTAGTGGCCAGGTAAACAAAACCAAAGCATGGGTTGATGTCATACCAGAGGAGTATCTGACGAAGCAAGCTAGATCTATTCAGGTTTTTCTAAAGCTAACAAGCTTCAGTTAGCTTCACATTCCAGCTCAGGCTTCATCCATGTAAAGTTAGCATGTAAATACCAACTGTAGTGTGCTTTGGTGTGCTTATTATCAATGCACAACCACGAGCACATTTTTCCCACTCCTATCAATAAAATAGCTTTATTAAGTAGAAATAGAATGTGTTTAGAAACAATTCTACATGAATGTGGTTGCGACAATAATTATGGATAATCCTGAATGAATTGTGAAGAATGATGAGTGAGAAAGTTACAGACTCACAAATATCATACCACCACAAAAAAATGCTAATCTCCCTTCTTATTGTAATGGTGAGAGGGTAAGCATGTCTCCCGAGTGGCGCAATGGTCTAAGGCTTTGCATCTCAGTGCTTGAGGTGTCAATACAGACCCTGGTTCAGTTTTCACTCATCATTATTCCCGATTCATTCAGGATTTTCTGTAATTATGATAGCATCCACATGAATGTAGAAGTGTTTAGAAACATATTCTAGTTATTGCGTGCTATGAATACGGGACAAAATACTTAATATTTTACTACTTTAATACACATAATGCACAGTGAATTCTTCCCAATACTTTTGCTCCCCTAAAACGGGGGAGGCTAAAATTGCTGCAATTTCTAAACGGTTCACCCGATATGCACTTTAACCTCATAGTAATTTATTGATTACAAATGAAAACATTTGGAGTATAGAGACAAAAGAAGAAAAAATGCTTTACTGTCCCAATAATTACTGAGAGCACTGTACTGTATATGTCTCCATCTCAACCAAAAATCTTAATTAAAGAAAAGGAATAAAATCTAATCTAATAAAACGTTAAATCCACTTTAAATAAAGTTTGATTGCATTTGACATTTTAATCAACCAAAGCTTGAAACCCTATGCCTATACTGTATCTATTGCCTATTTGTTGTTGAACTCTGGGTTAAATTGAAACAATAGCTGTTGAGGACTTTAATAGATTCATTGATGATGTATGACAAAGTAAGGTTACACTTCATTTGCTCTGTTAAACCTACCCTTTGGAATGACTTCGAACATATTCAGACACCTTGACTTTTTACACATTTTGTTACATTACAGCCTTATTCTAGAATGGATTAAATAAATAAAAAATCTTCAGCAAGCTATACACAATACCCCATAATGACAAAGCAAAAACAGGTTGTTCTAAATTTTAGCAAATGTATAAATAAAAAAACAGAAATAACTTATTTACATAAGATCCTTTACAATGTGACTTGACGTTGAGCTCAGGTGCATCCTGTTTCCATTGATAATCCTTGAGATATTTCTACAACTTGATTAGAGTCCACATGTGGTAAATTCAATTGATTGGACATGATTTGAAAAGATACACACCTGTCTATATAAAGTCCCAGAGTTAACAGTGCATGTCAGAGCAAAAACCAAGCCATTAGGTCGATGGAATTGTCTGTAGAGCTCTGAGACAGGAGCTTGTGTCGAGGCACAGATCTGGGGAAGTATACCAAAACATTTCTGCAGCATTGAAGGTCCCCAAGAACACAGTGGCCTCCATCATTCTTTAAATGGAAGAAATTTGGAACCACCAAGGCTCTTCCTAGAGCTGGCTGCCCGGCCAAACTGAGCAATCGGGGGACAAGGGCCTTGATTAGGGAGGTGACCAAAACCCGATAGTCACTGACAGAGCTCCAGAGTTCCTCTGTGGAGATGGGAGAACCTTCCAGAAGGACAACCATCTCTGCAGCACTCCAACAATCTGTCCTTTATGGTAGATTGGCCAGATGGAAGCCACTCCATAGTAAAGGCACATGACAGCCTGCTTGGAGTTTGCCAAAAGGCACCAAAATGACTCTCATACCATGAGAAACAAGATTCGCTGGTCTGATGAAATCAAGATTAAACTTGGCCTGAATGCCAAGCATCAAGTCTGGAGGAAACCTGGCACCATCCCTATGGTAAAGCATGGTGGTTTCAGCATCATGCTGTGGGGATGTTTTTCAACGGCAGGGTCTGGAAGACTAGCCAGCATTGAGAGAAATATGAATGGAGCAAAGTACAGAGAGATCCTTGATGAAATCCAGTCTGAATACCTCAGACTGGGGCGAAGGTTCACCTTCGACACTAAGCACACAGCCAAGATAACGCAGGAGTCTCTGAATGTCCTTGAGTGGCCCAGCCAGAGCCCGGACTTGAACCTGATCAAACATCTCTGGAGAGACCTGAAAATAGCTGTGCAGCAACGCTCCCCATCCAACCTGGTAGAGCTTGAGAGCATCTGCAGAGAAGAATGGGAGAATCTTCACAAATACAGGTGTACCAAGCTTTTGGTGTCATATCCAAGAATTCTCGATGCTGTAATGGCTGCCAAAGGTGCTTCAACAAAGTACTGAGTAAAGCGTCTGAATACTTATGTAAATGTGTTACGTTTTTAATTTTTAATAAATTAGCAGCAATTTATAAAAATCGGTTTTTGCTTTATCACTAAAATGGGGTATTGTATGTAGATTGATGAGGGAAAACTATTTAATCAATTTTAGAAGAAGGCTGTAAGTTAACAAAATACGGAAAATGTCAAGGGGTCTGTCTCTCGTCAGTGACAAATATAAAAGCTAAGCAGGGCTTGGTTAACTCTTTACTCGTGTGGGAATTGGCCCATGTGGATAGGGTTAAATTGAAATGTTTTATTTACAGTAGAAATGTGAAAATCATATGCATAGCAATGGTAGCAATTGAAAGGGAGCAGTTCAGAGATTATTGGAACATGTTTAGACCCAAGGTGAGGACACACCAGTTCACCTGACACAAGAAAACAGATAATAATTTTGGTTTTCATAGAAATGAGTCATGAGTGCATTCAAGTGCGTGTGCCACAGCAAATTTAGTTCAGAACAACCCAGGGTATGACGTCATGTCATCTTGTAACTGTACGTCAAACGTAGTAATAATAAGCATTGACACTGGTGGTATAAAGTACTTAAGTAAAAATACTGTAAAGTACTACTTTAGTAGTTTATATAGTTTATTTATATTTTGGACTACTTTTACTTTCACTTCACTACATTCCAAAAGAAAATAATGTAACAGTACACAAAAAAAAGTACTCGTTACATTTTCAATGCTTAGCAGGACAGTAAAATGGTCCAATTCACTCACTTAACAAGAGATCAACTCTGGTCATCCCTACTGCCTCTGATCTGGAGGACACACTATACACAAATGCGTTTTTTCAAATCAAATCAAATCTGATTTGTCACTTGCTCCGAATACAAAAGGTGTAGACCATACAGTGAAATGCTTACAAGCCCTTACAAGCCCTTAACCAACAATGCAGTTTTAAGAAAAACAAGTGTAGAGTAAAAAATACATTTAAAAAATAAAATTAAAGAGCAGCAGTAAAATAACAGTAGCGAGGCTATATACAGGGGGTACTGGTCAATGTGCAGGGGCACCGGTTAGTCAAGGTAAATGAGGTAATATGTACATGTTGGTAGAGTTAACAAGACTATGAATAAATAATAAACAGAGTAGCAACAGCGTAAAAGGGGGGGAGCAATACAAATAGTCTGGGTAGCCACTTGATTAGCTGTTCAAGAGTGTTATGGCTTGGGGGTAGAAGCTATTAAGAAGCCTTTTGGACCTAGACTTGGAACTCTGGTACTGCTTGCCTTGCAGTAGCAGAGAGAACAGTCTATGACTAGGGTGGCTGGAGTCTTTTACAATATTTAGGGACTTCCTCTGACACCGCCTGGTATAGAGGTCCTGGTTGGCAGGAAGCTTGGCCCCAGTGATGCACTGGGCCGTACACACTACCCTGTGTAGTGCCTTGCGTTCGGAGGCCAAGCAGTTGACATTCCAGGCAGTGATGCAACCAGTCAGGATGCTCTCGATGTTGCAGCTGTAGAACTTTGAGGATCTGAAGACCCATACCAAATCTGTTCAGTCTCTTGAGGGGGATGTTACGAATCCCTTTTGGCCCGACAGTCTAGGGGGGGATGGTAATGAGACCCGTAACATAACTCATGCAAATTATAATAGTGACAAAGTAAAAGTGTGAATGAAATAACCACGACAACTGAAATCTACCGTCGAACTCTAGGTTTATTTGAAAACACACGGTAATGGGGGGGGGGGGGGGAGCAGGAAAAGGGGCTGAGCTGGACCCAAGGAAAGAAACAATAAGTATTCAAAAACACCCCTAAGCTAGACTAGCCTACTTTAACAACAGCTAACTAACTAACCAAAAATACAGTGGGTGGTCCGCCCAGTTCTAACCAGTGTATTTAACAAAGTCTACCTACGGGTAGTGTATGCCCATGGGCGACTTGTCTTGGTTTCCCCTTTTCCCACCAGCAAACAAACAAACACCATAACCAAAAACAATACTCACAGGTGAGGACAAAGTGCTATGGAGGTGCTCAAACAAAAGAGAGGTTAATACACAAAGAGAGAGTGAAACACAGAGACCTCCAGACATGGCATTTACAGAGAGATTGAGCTCAAGAGCAAACAACTGACAGGGTTTTTTAACCAAGGGAAAGGAACTGTGATAGGGTAGGAAAATAGGAAGAGGTGTGTCTTCTGATTGATGATTGATTGGTGACTGATTGGGGAGTGATGATTTTCACCTGTGAGGGGAGAAGGAGAGCAAACACAGGATACATACACACACACACACACACACACACAGGATACCTGTATCCGTAACAGGGGAATAGGCTTGGTCGTACCCTCTTCATGACTGTCTTGATGTGTTTTGACCAGGATAGTTTGCTGGTGATGTGGACACCAAGGAACTTGAAGCTCTCAACCTGCTCCACTACAGCGTCGTCGATGAAGATGTGCTCTGTCCTCCTTTTCCTGTAGTCCACAATCATCTCCTTTGTCTTGATCTAGTTGAGGAGGTTGTTATACTGGCACCACACGGCCAGGTCTCAGGTCTCTCAAACTTAATTATAGTGTTGGAGTCGTGCCTGGCCATGCAGTCATGAGTGAACAGGGAGTCCTGAAGGGGACTGAGCACGCACCCCTGAGTGGCCCCATGTTGAGGATCAGCGTGGCAGATGTGTTGTTACCTACCCTTACCCCCTGGGGAAGGCCCATCAGGAAGTCCAGGATCTAGGTGCAGAGGGAGGTGTTTAGTCCGAGGGTCCTTAGCTTAGTGATGAGCTTTAAGGGACCTATGGTGTTGAATGCTGAGCTGTAGTCAATGAATAGCATTCTCACATTCAGTGGCTTGCGAAAGTATTCACCCCCCGGTATTTTTCCTGTTTTTTGCCCTACAACCTGGAATTAAAATAGATATTTGGGGGGTTTGCATTGATTTACACAACATGCCTACCACTTTGAAGATGCAAAAGATTTTAAATTGTGAAACAAACAAGGAATAAGACAAAAAGAAACAGAAAACCTGAGCAAACATAACTATTCAACCCCCTAAGTCAATACTTTGTAGAGCCACATTTTGCAGCAATTAAAGCTGCAAGTCTCTTGGGATATGTCTCTATAAGCTTGGCACATCTAGCCACTGGGATTTTTGCCCATTCTTCAAGGCAAAACTGCTCCTGTTCCTTCAAGTTGGATGAGTTCTGCTGATGTACAGCAATCTTTATGTCTTGCCACAGATTCTTAATTGGATTGAGGTCTGGGCTTTGACTAGGCCATTCCAAGACATTTAAATGTTTCCCCTTAATAAACCACTCAAGTGTTGCTTTAACAGTATGTCCTGCTGGTAAACCTCTGACACAGTGTAAAATCTCTGGAAGACTGAAACAGGTTTCCCTCAATAATTTCCCTGTATTTAGTACCATCCATCATTGCTTCAATTCTGACCAGTTTCCCAGTCCCTGCCAATGAAAATGGTGTTCACTTGGTGATGAGAGGTGTTGGTTTTGCTCCAGACATAGCTTCTTCCTTGATGGCCAAAAAGCTAAATTTTAGTCTCATCTGACCAGAGTACCTTCTTCCATATGTTTGGGGAGTCTCCCTCATGTGTTGTGGTGAACACCAAACGTGTTTGCTTATTTTATCTATAAGCAAGGGCTTTTTCTGGCCACTCTTCAGTTAAGCCCAGCTATGTGGAGTGTATGGCTTAAAGTGGTCCTATGGACAGATACTCCAATCTCCGCTGTGGGGCTTTGGAGCGACTTCAAGGTTATGTTTGGTCTCTTTGTTGCCTCTCTGATTAATGCCCTCCTTGCCTGGTCCGTGAATTTTGGTGGGCGGTCCTCTCTTGGCAGGTTTGTTGTGGTGCCATATTCTTTTCATTTAAAAAAAATGTATTTAATAGTGCTCTGTGGGATGTTCAATTTTTTTTTAATAACCCAACCCTGATCTGTACTTCTCTACAACTTTGTCCCTGACCTGTTTTGAGAGCTCCTCGGTCTTCATGGTGCGGCTTGCTCGGTGGTGTTTAGTGGTGTTGCAGACTCTGGGAGCTTTAAGAACAGGTGTACATATACTGAGATCATGTGACAGATTGTGACATTTAGATTGCACACAGGAGGACTTTATTTACAACTAATTATGTGACTTCTGAAGGTAATTTGTTGCACCAGATTTTATTTAAAGGCTTCATAGAAAAGGAGGTGAATATACAGTGGGGCAAAAAAGTATTTAGTCAGCCACCAATTGTGCAAGTTCTTCCACTTAAAAAGATGAGAGAGGCCTGTAATGTTCATCATAGGTACACTTCAACTATGACAGACAAAATGAGAAAAAAATCCAGAAATCACATTGTAGCATTTTTAATGCATTTATGTGCAAATTATGGTGGAAAATAAGTATTTGGTCACCTACAAACAAGCAAGATTTCTGGCTCTCACAGACCTGTAACTTCTTCTTCTTTCTTTTTGGGGCTGTTTTTCTGCAAAGGGACCAGGACAACTGATCTGTGTAAAGGAAAGAATAAATGGGGTCATGTATCGTGAGATTTTGATTGAAAACCTCCTTCCATCAGCAAGGGCATTGAAGAGGAAATGTGGCAGGGTCTTTCAGCATGACAATGATCCCAAACACACCGCCCGGGCAACGAAGGACTGGCTTCGTAAGAAGCATTTCAAGGTCCTGGAGTGGCCCAGCCAGTCTCCAGATCTCTACCCCATAGAAAATCTTTGGAGGGAGTTGAAAGTCCGTGTTCCCCAGCAACAGCCCCAAAACATCACTGCTCTAGAGGAGATCTGCATGGAGGAATGGGCCAAAAAACCAGCAACAGTGTGTGAAAACCTTGTGAAGACTTACAGAAAATGTTTGACCTCTGTCATTGCCAACAAAGGGTATATAACAAAGTATTATTATGACATGGAAATGTGAAGTGCACATTTGGACTCACTGGTGGTTGGCTTGCTAGTGGTGTTCACACATTCAGTTTATAGTCCTGGACAGGAAGAGGTGAGACCTCCCATTAGGAGAGCTGTGATTGGCTCAGGTAGCTGTGATTGGCTCAATAGTTCCTGGATCTGGGTCAGCCCCATTCATCGCCTGCATTGTTCTGTGGCTTACGGCAGGGCATCAGTTAATCAATTGTCCACATAAATGGAAGGTACTTTGTACACTCTCGTAACGTCTTCCACCACCTGTGTGAAAACTGTCTGATCACACAGATACCAAACAGTATAAGTATAAGAGTACTACCTAATTGTCATAAAAGCATACCACATACATTAAAAAGTTATAACTTATTACACACACATCTCAACACTTAATTTTCAGTTGTTTACGCTGTTTGCTTGAGGAAATAAGAGAGTTTGAGGTATTTTTACATGCAGTGTATTGTTCTCCAATTGAGAAGTTGCTTGGCTGTGTTGTAGTCATCGTCACTCTTCATCAGAACCCGGCAGGCCATCTGAGCACCATTTTGTTAAACTTGCTGCCCTTGAGGAGCTTTGAAGTAGACTAGAGGTGTGAGATGAGCAGAAGGGTGAAGGACGACTCCTGCTGGGAGCTTGCGTTGAGTGGCACCCCTCTTTCTTTGTTCTCTGCCCAGTATCGTGTCTTTGGCTATGCTGGATTAAGTGATATGACATGCTATTCTACAAAATAATTTATCCGTAATTCATATTACCTGATTGAGCTAATCATGTAAATGTAATTAACTAGAGAGTCGGGGCACCACAAAATAATATTTATAGAGCTGTTATTTTCCGAATAAACTCTTAAAGACCTAGTAATATTTTACATCAATAGCAGTCAATATTAATCGTGATCTTAATTCAGTCTCATCTGAAAGTTGTAAATTCTTGGTTATCTTCACGAATGGCTAACAAGTTGAATCAGCAATGCAAAATGTGGTTTAATTATTTATTTACTAAATACCTAACTAATCACACAGAATTACACATACACATAATTAATCATAACTTGATTACAAATTACGTCATAAAGGAAAAAATCCCTAGCAGGCGGAACAGATATGACAGCTTGTTACACAAAAGAAACGGGGCTGGGTTTAAGTGAAAGAGCGGGAAGACTGAGGAACAAAGGGCGAAGCTGTGCTATTGTAAATACAGTATCTTATGCATTCTAATTATTACCTTTGGAAAAGGAAAATGCAATAAATATTTACTCTGAGCTGCGCTTCAGTAGGTTGGTGCGTAGATGGAGTCCTTTGTCCTTTGAAGAATGTCTCTGGTGGTCAATTGGATACGTTGTAGTAACGTCGTTGTGTGATAGACGGGATACTCTGTCTGTTCCTTCCTAACCCTTGTTTGCAGCTGCTGTTGCTAACTCAACGGCTAGGAGGTATCACTTCTGTAGTGAATAAGAGTTTGACGTTCATACCATTCGCAACCAAAGCTCACGCTGATGTTGGCTTCGTTCTGTAGTTATTATCTGAACCATTCTGACATCGGCCCGTCGTCCTCACATCCTCGGAACAGGAGGTTATATTGTCGTCAAGGCTTTATATAGGAAGGGAGAGGAGGGCTTGTTTGAAAAGTTTTTTTATAGCCCATGTCCCTTCACAGGGGCGGGCCACTGATTGAGCAGAGCCCTACCTTATGAAAACCCAAATGTAATATTTTAGAAGCTAAAATCACATTTCATCCCATCACAAATAATTTCATATGCAAACATTTAAAATTAACAACAATTCCATGTAACTCGACTTTCCACTGTAGAGTTTGTCATCTTATCATTGATGAGAATGTCTCAGATGACAACCAAACTGACATCATATTCATTAACAAGTATTTGATACACTGCCGATTTTGCAGGTTTTCCTACTGACAAAGCATGTAGAGGTCTGCAATTTTTATCATAGGTACACTTCAACTATGAGAGACGGAATCTAAAACAAAAATCCAAAAAATCACATTGTATGATCTTGATGTAATTAATTTGCATTTTATTGCATGACGTAAGTATTTGATACATCAGAAAAGCAGAACTTAATATTTGGTACAGAAACCTTTGTTTGCAATTACAGAGATCATATGTTTCCTGTAGGTCTTGAACAGGTCTGCATACACTGCAGCAGGGATTTTGGCCCACTCCTCCATACAGACCTTCTCCAGATCCTTCAGGTTTCGGGGCTGTCGCTGGGCAATACGGACTTTCAGCTCCCTCCACAGATTTCCTATTGGGTTCAGGTCTGGAGACTGGCTTGGCCACTACAGGACCTTGTGATGCTTCTTATGGAACCACTCCTTATTTGCCTTGGCTGTGTGTTTTGGGTCGTTGTCATGCTGGAAGACCCAGCCACAACCCATCTTCAATGCTCTTACTGAGGGAAGGAGGTTGTTGGCCAAGATCTAGCGATACATGGCCCTATCCATCCTTCCATCAATACAGTGCAGTCGTCCTGTCCCCTTTGCAGAAAAGCATCCCCAAAGAATTATGTTTCCACCTCCATGCTTCATGGTTGGGATGGTGTTCATGGGGTTGTACTCATCCTTCTTCTTTCTCCAAACAGACCGAGTGGAGTTTAGTTTAGTTTGGGGTGGCAGGGTAGCCTAGTGGTTAGAGCGTTGGACTAGTAACCGAAAGGTTGCAAGTTCAAATCCCCGACCTGACAAGGTACAAATCTGTCATTCTGCACCTGAACAGGCAGTTAACCCACTGTTCCTAGGCCATCATTGAAAATAAGAATTTGTTCTTAACTGACTTGCCTAGTAAAATAAAATTAAAAATAAATAAATTTAAAGACAAAAAAGCTCTAATTTTGTCTCGTCAGACCACATGACCTTCTCCCATTCCTCTTCTGGATCATCCAGATGGTCATTGGCAAACTTCAGACATGCGCTGGCTTGAGCAGGGGGACGTTGCGTGCGCTGCAGGATTTTAATCCATGGCGGCGTAGTGTGTTACTAATGGTTTTCTTTGAGACTGAGGTCCCAGCTCTCTTCAGGTCATTGACCAGGTCCTGCCGTGTAGCTCTGGGCTGATCCCTCACCTTCCTCATGATGCCTCACGAGGTGAGATCTTGCAAGGAGCCCCAGACTGAAGGTGATTGAACTTCTTCCATTTTCTAATAATTGCGTCAACAGCTGTTGCCTTCTCACCATGCTGCTTGCCTATTGTCCTGTAGCCCATCCTAGCCTTGTGCAGGTCTACAATTTTATCCCTGATGTCCTTACACAGGTCTCTGGTCTTCGCCATTGTGGAGAGGTTGGAGTCTGTTTTATTGAGTGTGTGGACAGGTGTCTTTTATACAGGTAACGAGTGAAGAACAGGGGGGCTTCTTAAAGAAAAACTAACAGGTCTGCAAGAGCCGGAATTCTTACTGGTTGGTAGGTGATCAAATACTTCTTTCATGCAATAAAATGCAAATTAATTACTTAAAAATCATACATTGTGATTTTCTGGATGTTTGTTTTACATTCCGTCTCTCACAGTTGAAGTGTACCTATGATAAAAATTACAGACCTCTACATGCTTTGTAAGAAGGAAAACCTGCAAAATCGGCAGTGTATCAAATACTTGTTCTCCCCACTGTATGTAATAGAGTGCCAAATGTGTGGAGGGGGAAGGCTACAGACACATAACCATGATGCCATGAGATAATTAAAACAATCCCAAAAGGTGCCAAGAGGAAGAGAGAGAGACTGCGCTGCAACGCCTCACTGAAGCGCAGATAAATTGCTTTTCTCTGTGTTAATTACAGGGTTATGATTTTCAAATGATGCAAAGAGCAGCTTTTTGTGCCTTATTATGATAATAAATGTCATTGAATGATAATTTATGGAGATATGCTACAGTGGCTGCTATTACCCTTGCAGAGAGATTGGGTGCAGTCGTCTGGGTGTACTTGGGTGCATTTGTGTGTGTGTGTGTGTGTGTGTGTGTGTGTGTGTGTGTGTGTGTGTGTGTGTGTGTGTGTGTGTGCATGCGTGTTTGTGTGTGTGTGTGTGTGTGTGTGCATGCGTGTTTGTTTGTGTGTGTTTGTGTGTGTGTGTGTGTGTGTGTGTGTGTGTGTGTGTGTGTGTGTTTGTGTGTGTGCATGTGTGTTGGCAAGTGTGTTTGAAAGAGAGCGACCCGGCTCTACGTATTTTACTGGTTTGTAACTCACTGACACCACTTCTGGTTAGAGACGAATAAAGCAGCCCAAGAGTCATCATACAGGATCTTCATTTAAACACACCGATGAAGCTGAATATGGGGACGAAAAGTGGGAGAGGTAGTAGATTGGTGGTGGATTTTGGTTACATACACTGTCCCACACGTCCAGTTGTTGATGGGCAGAGACATAGATTTTTCTCTCTGTCACTGCAAGTATTGTGTGGGAGATGGGAAGATGAGTATGCAGCTCAGGGTTGTGAGGTGCTGATAAGTCAACAGCAGGGAATTCGTAACAGTGTGTGTAATATCCATTCACAGCCATTATTCTCCCCCGCTTGTCTGCAGCAGTGCTCTGTAGCCTACCACAAAACACAGCCTTCTAGCCAAAACATCAATGATAAAAAGGCTCATTTCATTTCCAATGTCTTTATTTTTCTACTGTAGATACCTATATTCTCACAGCAAAATAATTCTGCAGCGACAGTAATGTTTAGTCCATAATGTTGCGTGATGGTGGATAGGCTATTACCTTTAAATCACTGAGTTCATCTGCATTTCCAGTGGTGCAGGAAAATTCTCAGCAACAAAATAGTGATCAAATTAAGATCCGACATCTGTAAGCACATGGAATTACCAATGATACACCATTGTGTACGGTGTGGTTCAGTCATGCTCTCTCTCTTTGTCTCTGGCTCTCTCTCTCTGTGTCTCTGTCTCTGTAAAGTTTACTCAGCAGCTCTGGACATCTTTGCTTTGCTGACCTGGCAGTGGAGATGCCACTGAGCTGAGAGGCCTTGGCAGGAACCCACATCGCTCCAAATTGCCTCTGTCTAGATCAGGGATAGGCAACTTTGATTGGGGTGGGGGCCACAAAAAATAGAACTCATCATGAAGGGCCGCAGTGGCTCATGGCTATGCATACCCACATCCATATCCACACAGACCAGACCAGAACACCTTTTGGGGGTTCTTAGCTAAATATTTTAGCGGCCTCCCCTTTTCAAAGTTTTAGAGTTAATATCCAGCAATTATACACATTTTGCCATGGGGTGTAGAGAAAATGTTGCAGTTTTATAACAAATTTCATGCAATTCTTCTAATTTTGCCATTTGGCGGAGAAAAATATTAGCGGTTTTACAGATAATTTCCTGCATTCTACACATTTTGCCGTACAGTGGATATATTGCCGTTCTTTAAATATATCTGAGTGAGAGTGACTAATGAAATCAGTGGGGACCGCCCGGTCAGTAATTTGACCATGATTATTTCAAGTTTAGATAGACTAACTGACCAATCTAAAATTTCTTAGCTGACATGGGCTAATTGAGTTGCTGTCAGAACCTTTGACTGCAGCAGTGTTAGTGGTACTGACTGAGGTGAGTTTGACTGTGTCAACTGTTTGTTTCAATTACTTCTATAATATCTGTGCTGTAGTCTAGTCTACCTCCCAGTCCCAGTGTATTAGGGATGGTCCTGGACTGGGGAGAGATGGCTGGGTGGGTTTGAGCTGTCAGTGGGGTCCCTCCCATCAGACCTAGAAGAATGGATGTGGAGTGACAGTCACAGTGTTAACGAGGCCACAATAAATAGCCCGACCGAAACGATGCCTGGTACGATGTGTGGTGGCATTGCTGACAGATGAGGGGCTCTGACTCCCTCTGAGCTGCTCTGTCTGACAGCTGATTGATAGCCAGTCACATTGTGTTTATTTTGCCCACTCGGCCCATCATATATATTTCCTTTCTATACCCCTGCTATTGTGTTGATATTAAATAGAAATATGACCAGGTGTGACAATTAAAATTTGTCCTGTGGTCCAGAGCAGAGCATTGTTGGGCAGCATGGGGGACTGTAATTTTCCTATCAGGCCCTATCAGTTCTCTGATTATACAGTAGCTGCAGTTCTCTCTGGGCTAGACTCGATCAAAGTCAACATCTCTGTCTTTTCACCTTGTTATCAACTGACAAATAAATGCATGTTTTTTCACAATGCTGGTAAACATCAGAGGTTATTAGAGCCATTGTTAGCAGAGTAGCAGACAGTTTGATGAAATGAAGAGAGAGTGAACGTGGTAGTGAAGGATAAAGACAAGTAGAGAGAAGGAGAGAGAGGGCTTGCTTTCATATTTTCTTTATTCACATTCCTCTGCATTCTACTGTTATCTCTACCTTCTTCATTCCTGCTCAGCTAGTTCTGAATTCTCATCAAGTCTACAGACTGCCGATGCCAAAAACAGGCCCTAAACTTTACACATGAATTTCACATTAAGTAATGGCTGCCCTCAAATGTCTCTTTCACATACAGTGGCTCACTGATAGAGAGGTGCATTAGCATTGACTTCCTTCCCTCTGTTTCTTTCAGTCACTGATCACTGCTGTCTGACAGTGGAGAGAGGGAGCATGTTTAGTGGCTGTGAAATGCTGCCAAAACGTCATACCTCAGAAGTATGCACTTGTCTAAGTCACAGTGCACTCAGGATAGTCAAGGTTCGGTAGATTGGCATTTCACTGCCAGACAGGTTTTGGTATGTGTGTGTGGGAGGGGGAGGCCTGCAGGAACGTGATCATTGCAGTCATTTAAAATGTTATACTGAAGAAAAACATTGGTTGAAATGCTGCTACATATTCAGCCATTTGAAATAACAACATATTAGAGAGGAAGCCTGCAGCATTTCCCTTCCCCACTTCCATCCACCTGCTCCAGCAGCAAACAGACCCCAGCCTCCAGCACCCCAGCCTGAAACGGAGAGGCACAGAGGGGGGCATCAATATGCAACACACCTTTGGAAATGTACTTGGTTGACACAGCGTAAAAAAGCGCAAGTGTGAAAAAGATAAATGAGTTATTGCCTATTTGGGCATTTTTATTGGAGACTTAGCAGATATGTGCCTTGCATGCAAGATGTGGACACGTGCATTGCTCCATGTTGGTGCTCCAGTGATTACTGTCCCCTCTGCCCATCCGGATTAGGAGGTGAGCAGGCAGAGCAGAGCAGTTGGGCCTGTCTAATGTGATGTGATGTACAGTATGAGTCAGCAATTCTCTCCAGCTGCTGGGGAAATTTACGACATCACTACTGTCACAGGAAACACTAATGAACAAAGGACCCCATGCTGCACTGAAACAGATGTTAGAGACAGATCCATACTGTAGCCATACACTCACTAATTTACAGCATACACACATCCTGTGTTTTAATGTACCTATGTACTCTACTGTATCTGTCCTTTTCTCTCCAGTCCACTGACAGTCCTTCACTTAGCAAATGGTCTTATCCAATGCACTTACAATAAGTGTATTTAAAAGAGGATGCAGAATAAACCACTTAGTACAAGCTTTTTCAGAAATAGTTGCTGTCAGTAAGAAGGGATATTGTGTTAGAAGCAATAGAACCAATCAAATCTCTCATTGTCTTTCTCTCTCTCTCTCACACTCTCTCTCTCGCTCGCTCGCACACACAAACATACACACACACACACTGTATGCATAATCCATATGCATCTGATGCAATGGTAGTGTTATCGTGGATCCTAAAGGCCTCTCAACCTCAGAGATAACTACAGTATGTGAACTGTGTGGGTGAGCAGATTACTCCTAAAGAGTGCTGCTGCATTGTCTTGACGTCCTCTCTCAGTGTGGTACCGGCATTATCCTAGAATAGACTGCCTCATCCTGTTATGTAGGAAGAGCACTCCCCCTGAGTGGGCTGTACTGTGTCCTAGAAGGTCTGTCCTATAAGGCAGGGTTCCCCAAACTCAGACTCTGTGCCCCCCTTCACCTAACCCCTCTGGGTGTACGTTTTGGTTTTTGCCCTAGCACTACACATTTGAGTCAAATAATCAAAGCTTGGTGAATTGGTTATTTGAATCAGCTGTGTAATGCTACGGCAAAAAAACAAAATGTGCACCCAGGACCGAGTTTGGGAAACCCTGCTATAAGGTGTCTGCTGGGAGGCTACTGTATAGCTGTAAAATGAAAGCTGAAATGGGCTCAGTTCTTAGTAGAGTAGGGGGTCAGGCCAGGATTTGCCATATACAGTAGCTCAGGGGATAAATTCTACCAGTCAAGCAGAAATATGGGCAAATCATTATGCTATTGGACATTTTATGAAAGTGAAGTCAATTTTTAACAGTTCAGACAATTTTTGACTCTGAGATTTTCTATGTTTGTGTGTGTGTGTATGTATGTGTGTGTGTGTGTGTGTGTGTGTGTGTGTGTGTGTGTGTGTGTGTGTGTGTGTGTGCGCGTGGACATGTTTGTGGTAAGCGAGAGAGAGGAAAGATTAAAAGGAACATTTTACATGCAGATGCAAGTGATTATTTGTGGGCAATTTTGTTATGTGGCTGAAAATGATGTACCCTATATGAGAGAAAAGTATACACAGTATACATGGGGAAGCAGTACCGAGTTGATGTGCAGGGATACAAGGTAATTGAGGTAATATGTATAGTATATATAGGTAGGGTTAAAGTGACTAGGCAACAGGATAGATATAAGATCTGAGGGCCCATGCCAAATTTTGTCAACCTTCTGAGGGGGAAGAGGCATTGTCATGCCTTCTTCACAACTGTTAGAATCTCTCATGTTCTGTTATAATCTCTACCCGGCACAGCCAGAAGAGGACTGGCCACCCCACATAGCCTGGTTCCTCTCTAGGTTTCTTCCTAGGTTTTGGCCTTTCTAGGGAGTTTTTCCTAACCACCGTGCTTCTACACCTGCAATGCTTGCTTTTTGGGGTTTTCGGCCTTGGTTTCTGTACAGCACTTTGAGATATCAGCTGATGTACGAAGGGCTATATAAATAAATTTGATTTGATTTTGATTTGATTTGTTGGTGTGTGTAGTGATGTGGACACCGAGGAACTTATACCCGCTCCACTACAGCTGACGTTGAGGGGGAGGTTGGTCACTGCCAGGGCACTGACCTCCTCCCTATTGGCTGTCTCATCTTTGGTGATCAGGCTTACCACCATCGAGTCGCCAGCACACTTGTGCAGCCACGCAGACGTGAGTGAATAGGTAGTACAGGAAGGGACTAAGCACGTACCAATAAGGGGCCCCCGTGTTGAGGGTTAGTGTGGCGAAGGTGTTGTTGCCTACCCTCACCACCTGGGGGTGGCCTGTCAGGAAGTCCTGTGTGTGTGTGTGTGTGTGTGTGTGTGTGCATGTGTGTGTGTGTGCGCGTGTGTGTGTGCGCATGCACCACCTGGGGGGTGGCCTGTCAGGAAGTCCAGTGTGTGTGTGTGTGTGTGTGTGTGTGTGTGTGTGTGCGTGTGCGAGAGAAGAACAGTTGCGGAGAGTCAAACATGATGATGTTGTGGATAACCGGTGATGGAAAACCTTTTGTAAGCTTTATCATTTAAGCTGCATCTGAATAGATTATATCAACAAATAGGCAAGCAGACAATATACAAACCATGTTATAATAGATCAAGTGACTATCTGTGTACCCACAGCAGCAGGATAATCATCTTGTGTTTTCCTCTTTCTAAAGTGATGAGCTTGTGTGATGTTGTGATGCCTGGTAGTGATGAAGGGCTTATAACCAGGAAGTGTGTGTATTTGTGTGCGTGTGTCTGAGAGTGTAAAAATACAAAGGTGCATGTGGAGTGTTTATTGGTAAACTGAAAGAGTTTAGGGTTGGGGCTGTGTGTGTGTATTTTACATTTTAGTAGCACCTTAATTGGGGAGGACAGGCTCATGGTAACAGCTGGAGGAGAATTAGTGGAATGGTGTCAAATACAGTGTCCATAATTTTGATGCCGTTCCATTAGCTCCGTTCCAGCCATTATTATGAGCCATCTTCCCCTCAGCAACCACTTTTATCCCGATCAACTTACAGTAGTGAGTGCATACATTTTTCATTCTTGACCCCTGTGGGAATCAAACCCACAACCCTGGTGTTGCAAGTGCCATGCTCTACCAACAGAGCCAAATGGGATTGAGCCACTAAATCAGCGGTGTGTGACATGAACACAGATGTGAACCCCCAGAGGAACGGCACCATTCCCCATCCAATCAAAATGCACCTCCCATCACCTGGCTCTCAGGATGACATTAGTAGGGTCATCCCTCAACCACAGACTCCAGCTGCTTTCCACGCAAATACATTATTCTCTGAGGAGTTATCGGTGTTCATCCATTATCTTCACACTCCAACCACAGACAGAGCATCCACAGACATACACAGACCGTCCACTAAACCTCAGCTTCAACTTCACACAACACACGTTGCACTTCAAATATGCAGTCTCATTATGCTTCAATTCAACAGTTGTGTGTCTTTGATAGATATTGTCATTTCAGTGTCTCAATATCTTCCTTAGAAACAGTGTTAAAATGTATTTACTGAAAAAGCTCTTACTAGCTGATGTCCTATACAAATGTGTAATATTTTGTTGCTGAGATATTCTTGCATAGCAAGGTTTAAAAAAGCTTCCGTTGCTGCAGAATTGTTTCCCTGCTGTAGCAAACTGGCTACAGCAGGAAAATACTGTAGCTAATGTATCTCCATATATAATCATGTTGCATTTGTCTCATACCATTGTCGTGACTTTACTTTCATTAATCTGATGACTGCTATTTATCTAATCAACTAACTAGGTTTAATTGTAACAACTAACTCATTAGGATTTGGGGCACCACCAGATTGGTTCTTTGAAGAGTTACCATTTCCTGAATGAAACTCTAAATGTCTTTACCTATCACATACATAAACTATCATCTTATTAATCATAACCTCGTATCATATCATCATTCTGAACCGTCCTAACCTCCTGCATCTGAAAAAACTTGAGCCTTACTTATGATTCAGTGCTGCTTGTTACAAAAGACATGGAGAGGGACAGAGGGAGAGGACAGAAACATCATATGTTAGTTCATTTAGAAACTACTCTCACAGTAACCATATACTTTGCACACAAACCGCCGCCCTCTTTGCTTTGAGTAAGAGATCATGAATGCATTTACGTGAAATGTCTTGGTTCTTCATGTATTTGTCGGAACCAGGCCACCTAGGAAAGGGAGTTGGGCCTTCTCAGGTCTTCTACTGTTGTTCTCCTCTGCAGTCGTCCAGTATCCGGTGACTTGTCGTGTCGTCCTGAACAGAACTACAGAATTTATTCTCCTTCCATTTGCTCTGGAATATGCTTCTTTGAACATAGGCGAGCCAGCCGTGTTGATGGTCCCCAGTGGGGTGATGAGAGTAGGGTACTATGGTGATTTGAGAAGAATAGTAGAATGGCTCCACTTAAATTCACTTTCGAAAATACCTTACTTAGGACAGCTAATCAGCCGTACCAATGATTGTTTGGGAGGAGACTTTATCGCCTCTACCATGAGTTTAGATTTCAGAGTTTTAGAGTTCAAACCACATTAAACGTGAGCTGCAGCTCCATGTCTCTCTGTTCGGATATGTTAATTCTTAACCCGTCATTTTATACAGTTTGTTCAAAAGGGCAGTTCTGTCAGGCTGACACGCTCTCTGACCTCCCCTAGGGGCATGATTTTTCACTGTGCAAAGTAATGTAAATCTATGGCTCCTAAAATCATTAACAAAAATACTTTCATAATTTTTTATATTTCATGCACAACGCATCGGATGGACACTTCACACATATAGTGGGTATACTTCCCAAGTTACAGTATTTCCTTTATAACATTTTTAATGACATCACAAAATAACAAGCAAACCGACATCAGTGTTTCTTTAGGTTGCCTCTGACCATTCCCCACATTCTATGTATGTTAGATATATTGTTCCAGTATTCACTTTATAACATGTTAGTGTTTTGGCGGGAGGTCTGTGTAGAGTCACATTCCTATGGAGAATATTGGAGAGGGAGATGCTGAAAGTTCTGTCCTAGATTTACAACAGGGGTGAGGTGTCAACACCCACCAGTTCCCTTCTCCCCCCTCTGTGTGTGAGAGGGGGTATGGTTTAAGTTTTTTATTGCCATGCTGATCTGACCTATTTTGATCCTCACAGGACAGTCATGACACCATGGCATTGCCCTGACTATTTTCTGATCAGCTGTCATCTGTTCCCTTTTCAGGTTTGCAGTTCTGAGAGACCCTGCTAACTGGCTTAGTGTGAACCCGGTTAGAGGTACGGTCAACACCTCTGCCAATCTGGACAGAGAATCACCTTACGTTCAAGACAACAAATACACTGCCATCTTCATGGCCACAGACAACGGTAAGTCAGAGATGCAGTAAATCTCTTTTAATAGTGATGTGGAGTCCTCAAAAAATGGTGTGATGATAATCTATTCTGCATCTGGAGAGAATATGGTATGAGGAATATTTAATCAAATGTCATGTCTAATCCTCAAATAATACCCTTACAAGTCACAGATTTGAATTAGTACATCAACACAGAAAAACTTGTATGGTGTGATGACATGTAAAGTTGTAGATAGTTCCTCTCCTATTTCCTCAAAGTGATGTATAACCATGGGTTTACATAGGCCTTGGAGTTTTGACATCCAGGTAGACCCTTATAAAAAGGTTTTTTTAGCTGTCCCCCATAGGATAACCGTTTTTGGTTCCAGGTTTTTAAAAAATGTTGCGGTTCCAGGAAGTACCATTTTGGGTTCCATGTAGACCCCTCTATGGAAAGGGTTCTACATGGAAACCAAAATGGTACTACTTGGTACCAAAAGTGTTCTACCTGGAACTCTGTCACTGACTGTGGCTTTGAGAGGCACACTCAGACCCACATCACTTGAGCCTTGAGGGAGAGAGAGGACAGTAGGAGGGGCTCCTCTCTACTAGGAGGACCTCAGGGAACTACTGACAGATCCATTAACAGACGTGTGACATTATATTAGCGAGGCTTTCTTTTTTTCACATTTATTTAACCAGGTAGGCCAGTTGAGAACAAGTTCTCATATACAACTGCAACCTGGCAAAGATTAGTCAAATCAGTGCAACACAAACAACAACATAGCGTTATACATGGAATAAACAAACATATAGTCAATAGAAAAAGTGTATATACAGTAGAGGTCGACCGATTAATCGGAATGGCCGATTAATTGGGGCCGATTTCAATTTTTCACAGCAATCGGTTATCGGCATTTTTAGAAGCCGATTATGGCTGATTTTAATAGCACTCTATGAGGAGACTGCGTGGCAGGCTGACTACCTGTTATGCGAGTGCAGCAAGGAGCCAAGGTAAAGTGCTAGCTAGCATTAAACTTATCTTATAAAAAACAATCAATCTTCACATAATCACTAGTTAACAACACATGGTTGATGATATTACAAGTTTATCTAGCTTGTCCTGCGTTGCATATAATAGATGCGGTGCCTGTTAATTTATCATTCAAACACAGCCTACTTCGCCAAATGTGTGATTTAACAAGTGCATTTGCGAAAAAAGCACTGTCGTTGCACCAATGTGTACCTAACCATAAACATCAATGCCTTTCTTAAAATCAATACACCAGTGTATATTTTAAACCTACATAGTTAGTTAATATCACCTGCTAACATGAATTTCTTTTAACTAGGGAAATTGTGTCACTTCACTTGCATTCAGTGCAAGCAGAGTCAGGGTATATGCAGCAGTTTGGGCCCCCTGGCTCGTTGTGAAGTGTGTGAAGACCATTTCTTCCTAACAAAGACCGTAATTAATTTTTCCAGAATTGTACATAATTATGACATAACATTGAATGTTGTGCAATGTAACACCAATATTTAGACTTATGGATGCCACCTGTTAGATAAAATATGGAACGGTTCCATATTTCACTGAAAGAATAAACATTTATTTTCGAAATGATCGTTTCCGGATTTTACCATATCAATGACCTAAGGCTCGTATTTCTGTGTGTTATTATATTATAATTAAGTCTATGATTTGATAGAGCAGTCTGAATGAGTGGTGGTAAGCATCAGCAGGCTCGTAAGCATTCATTCAAACAGCACTTTCCTGCATATGCCAGCAGCTCTTCGCTGTGCTTCAAGCATTGCACTGTTTATTTCTTCAAGCCTATCAACTCCCGAAATTAGGCTGGCAATACTATAGTACCTATTAGAACATCCAATAGTCAAAGGAATACGAAATACAAATGGTATAGAGAGAAATAGTCCAATAATAACTACAACCTAAAGCTTCTTACCTGGAAATATTGAAGACTCATGTTAAAAGGAATTACCAGCTTTCAAATGTATTGCCTTACCTCACTTATCCTACATCATTTGCACACACTGTATATTAGAGGTCGATTGAATATGATTTTTCAATGCCGATACCGATACCGATTATTGGAGGATGAAAAAAAGCTGATACTGATTAATCGTCTGATTTCTTTCTTTTTTTATATATATGTATTTGCTCAGAGCAAGGAACTTAAGCGTTAGCTTTTTTACAAGGCACATATTGCACTTTTACTTTCTTCTCCAACACTATATTTTTGCTTTATTTAACCCAAATTGAACATGTTTCATTATTTATTTGAGACTAAATAGATTTTTTTGATGTATTATATTAAGTTAAAATAAGTGTTCATTCAGTATTGTTGTAAATGTCATTATTACAAATATATATTTTTAAAATTATAATAATTGGCTGAGTAATCGGTTTCAGCTTGCATCGGCATTGAAAAATCATAATTGATCTACCTCTAATATACAGTGTGTGCAAATGAGGTAGGATAAGGGAGGTAAGGAAATAAATAGGCCATAGGGGTGAAATAATTACAATATAGCAATTAAATACTGGAGTGATAGATGTGCAGAAGATGAATGTGCCAGTAGAGATACTGTGGTGCAAAGGAGCAAAATAAAGAAATAACAGTATGGGGATGAGGTAGTTTGATGGGCTATTTACAGATAGGCTATGTACAGGTGCAGTGATCTGTGAGCTGCTCTGACAGCTGGTGCATAAAGTTATTGATGGAGATATGAGTCTCCAGCTTCAGTGATTTTTGCAGTTCGTTCCAGACATTGGCAGCAGAGAACTGGAAGGAAAGGTGGCCAAATTCGGAATTGGCTTTGGGAGTTACCAGTGAAATATACCTGCTGGAGCGTGTGCTGCTAGATGACCTGGAGCCAGTGGGTTTGGCGACAAATATGAAGTGAGAGACAGCCAACGAGAGCATACAGGTCGCAGTGGTGGGTAGTATATGGGGCTTTGGTGACAAAACGGATGGCACCGTGATAGACTGCATCCAATTTGATAAGTAGAGTGTTGGAGGTAACTTTGTAAATGACATCGCCAAGGTCGGGGATTGGTAGGATAGTCAGTTTTACGAGGGTATCTTTGGCAGCATGAGTGAAGGATGCTTTGTTGCGAAATAGCAAGACGGTTCTAGATTTAATTTTAGATTGGAGATGCTTAATGTGAGTCTGGAAGGGGAGTTTAAAGTCTAACCAGACACCTAGGTATTTGTATTTGTCCACATTTTCTAAGTCAGAACTGTCCAGAGTAGTGATGCTGGACGGGCGGGCAGGTGCGGGCAGCGATCGGTTGAAGAGCATGCATTTAGTTTTACTTGCATTTAAGAGCAGTTGGAGGCCATGGAAGGAGAGTTGTATGGCATTGAAACTCGTCTGGAGGTTAGTTAACACAGTGTCCAAAGAAGTGTCAGAAGTATACAGAATGGTGTCGTCTGCGTGAAGGTGGATCAGATAATCACCATCAGCAAGAGAGACATCATTGATGTATACAGAGAAGATAGTCGGCCCGTGATTGTACCCTGTGGCACCCCCATAGAGACTGCCAGAGGTCCAGACAACAGCCCTCCGATTTGACACACTGAACTCTGTCTGAGAAGTAGTTGGTGAACCAGGCTTGGCAGTGATTTGAGAAACCAAGGCTGTTGAGTCTGCCGATAAGAATGTGGTGATTGACAGTGTCATGACGTTGACCTGGGGGTAGGTTTATGACAGTCATAAATACCTCTTCCCCCCTTTTTCCTCTCTCTACCCTACTGATGTGACATTTGAAAACCCTGTGGTTAACATAGAGATTCTGGGAACATCAGAAGGTGGGGGGAAATGAACTATATTCTGGTAACCCGACCAATTGAACATATGTGGTGGTACTTAATGAATATGATGTCAGTTCGGTTGTCATCTGAGACATTCTCATCGATGATAGGATGACATAAACTCTACAGTGGAAAGTCTACACATCAGAGGTATCGGATTCACATGGAATTGTTGTTCAATTTAAATGTTTGAATATAAAATTATTGGTGAAGAGATTAAATGTAATTTTAGCTTCCAAAAAGTTTAGCTTCCAAAAGAGATTTGGGTTTTCATAAGGTTAGGTCTTTGCTCAATCAGTGGCCCGCCCCTGTGAAGGGACATGGGTTATAAAACTTTTCAAACACGCCCTCCTCTCCCTTCCTATATAAAGCCTTGACGACAATATAACCTCCTGTTCCAAGTACGTGAGGTCTGCAGACTCTGTGTTAAAAGGACTAACATGTCAACTACAGAACTAAGCCAAACTCAGCGTGAGATTTGGTTGCGAATGGTATGAACTTTGAACTCTTATTCACTACAGAAGTGATAACTCCTAGCTGTTGAGTTAGCAACAGCAGCTGCAAACGCGGGCTAGGAAAGATCAGACAGAGTATCCCGTCTACCACACAACGACGTTACTACCACGTATCTAATTGACCACCAGAGACATTCTTCAAAGGACAAAGGACTCGGTTTGGCAACACGGCCTTCCATCTACCACCAACCTTACGAAGCACAGCTCAGAGTAAATATTTATGGTATTTTCCTTTTCCAAATGGGTGGTAATTTAGAATGCATAAGATACTATATTTACGATAGCACAGCTTCTCCCTTTGTCCCTCAGTCTTCCCGCTCTTTCACTCAAACCCAGCCTCTTTTCTTTTGTGTAACAAGCTGTCATATCTGTTCCTTCCACCAGGGAAGTTTTCCTTTATGTTGTCATTTGTAATCAAGGTATAATTCATTCTGTATATGTAATTCTGTGTGATTAGTTAGGTATTTAGTAAATACAAATACATTGTATTGCTGATTCAACTTGTTAGCCAGGGTTTGTGAAGATAACCAAGAATTTACAACTTTCAGATGAAACTGAATTAAGGTGACGATTAATATTGACTGTTATTGATGTAAAGTATTACTAGGTCTTCTTGAGTTTATTCGGAATATAAAAGCTCTATAAATATTATGTTGTGGTGTCCTGACTCTCTAGTTAACCTGTTGAAACTCCCCATCCCGGATCCGGGATCGTGACTAAAGCCTCAGGCTCATTAGCATAACGCAACGTTAACGATTTCTGAAAATCGCAAATAAAATGAAAATAATGCGTCTGCTCTCAAGCTTAGCCTTTTCTTAACAACACTGTCATCTCAGATTTTCAAAATATGCTTTTGAACCATAGAAATTGACTAATTTGTGTAAGAGTATGCAAAGCTAGCATAGCATTTTGAGTAGCATTTAGCACGCAACATTTTCACAAAAACCAGATAACCAAATAAATAAAATCATTTACCTTTGAAGAGCTTCGGATGTTTTCAATGAGGAGACTCTCAGTTACATACCAAATGCGCAGTTTTTTCTGAAAGCGTCTGTGTGTAGGAGAAATCGTTCCGTTTTCTACATCGCATCGCTACCGAAACGAACCGAAAATTCAGTCACCTACAACGTAAAACTTTTTCCGAATTAACTACATAATATCGACCGAAACATGGCAAACGTTGTTTGGAATCAATCCTCAAGGTGTTTTTTCACATATCTCTTCATTGATATATCGTTCGTGGAAGCTTGCTTTCCTCTCTGAATCCCATGGAAAAATACTGGCAGCTGACTTTTGCGCACCAATTTCGGCGCAGGACACCTGGCGGACACCTGGTAAATGTGGTCTCTTATGGTCAATCTTCCAATGATCTGCCTACAAATACGTCACAATGCTGCAGACACCTTGGGGAAACGACAGAAAGGGCAGACTTACTCCTCTCGCATTCACAGCCATATAAGGAGACAATGGAAAACAGAGCCTCAAAAATCCTGCTAATTTCCTGGATGCCGTCTCATCTTGGTTTTGCCTGAAGCTCACGTTCTAGGGCACGCACAGAAAATATCTTGGTAATTCTGGACACGTCAGAGTGTTTTCTTTCGAAAGCTACCAATTATATGCATAGTCGAGCATCTTTTTGTGACAAAATATCTTGTTTAAAACGGGAACGTTTTTCATCCAAAAATGAAATAGCGCCCCCAGAGCATCAAGAGGTTAATTACATTTACATGATTAGCTCAATCATGTAATATTAATTACGGAGAAAGGATTTTATAGAATAGCATGTCATATCACTTAATCCGGCATAGCCAAAGACACGACAACAGAGTCGAAAGCCTTGGCCAGGTCGATGAATACAGCTACACAGTATTGTCTCTTATTGATGGTGGTTATGATATCGTTTAGCGTGACCAGCTCGGAAGCCAGATTGCATAGCGGAGAAGTTACGGCGGGATTTGAAATGGTTGGGGATCTGTTTGTTAACTTGTCTTTCGAAGACCTTAGAAAGGCAGGGTAGGATATATATAGATCTGTAGCAGTTTGAGTCTAGAGTCATCCCCCTTTGAAGAGGGGGATGACCGCGGCAGCTTTCCAATCTTTGTGGATCTCAGACGATAAGAAAGAGAGGTTGAACAGGCTAGTAATAGGGGTTGCAACAGTTTCGGCAGATACTTTTAGAAAGAAAGGGTCCAGATTGTCTAGCCTGGCTGATTTGTAGGGGTCCAGATTTTGCAGCGCTTTCAGAACATCAGCTATCTGGATTTTGGTGAAGGGGAAATGGGGGAGGATTGGGCAAGTTGCTGTGGAGAGTGCAGGGCTGTTGACAAGGGTAGGGGCCAGCCGTAGAGATGTGCTTATTGATATTCTCAATTATCGTGGATTTATCGGTGGTGACAGTGTTTCCTAGCCTCATTTGCAGTGGGCAGCTGGGAGGAGAGCAGAGGAGCTGGAGCGATAGGAGAGGAGGAAGCCGGGGCGGGTTTCCACTCTAGTCCGATGGTGCTCTGGGACTGCAGGGCGAGTCCAGCGGCCGACCAGACTCAGATGAGATCTGGAGACAAACATATCTTTGAATGTTTCCAGCACTATAGCTGTGTCACCCTTTCAGTCCCACTCCTTCTTTCACGAGCGAGAGAAAGTTGAAGAGAAGGAGCAAGGGAGAGTGGTTTGAAGAACAAGCATGTGAAATGACAGACTGTCTTAGAGGCAGATGATGGGGATGAGACCGCAGGAAAGAAACTGATCTGGAATATGGTGTAGTGTGGTGTAGTTTGTCATTGCCAGCATGAATTTGGAGTCTACATTTTGTGCCAGCAGTATTTGATTCATTAATATGCATAATGTCAATGAAGGGGTTTAATTATCTGATTCCAGCTGTACTATCTGGACAATTGCTCTCAATAGCCTAGTTCGGACATCATGATTTGACAGTTATGATAACAATATGTCATGATTTTTTGCAGATTTTTCTGTAAAATTATTGTCTGTTATGATGTTCATGCACCGATCAGTCTAGCTGCTGCCGTAACCTGCTCGTAAATCATCAGTTTTTGATGGCCATTTGAGCCATGTGTTGTATGTCTAAGAACATGCCCTCTGGGGCTATGCTGGAGTAATGGCCCATGTCTTCACAGCTAACCGAAGTTCCGTGCACTGCATGCCATTCTGTGTGTGTGTTTTCTTGTTTGTTTACGTGTGTGTGTGTGTGTGTGTGTGTGTGTGTATGTGTGTGTGTGTGTGTGTGTGTGTGTGTGTGTGTGTGTGTGTGTGTGTGTGTGTGTGTGTGTGTGTGCGCGCGCGCGCGCGTCACCTGGCCTGAGGAAAGTGCTCTGTCATAGACAGGCTGAAGCTTGTCTGCAATGATCTTTTAGATGATTGCATGACAACATACCTACGCCAGCTACTAACAGGGTATCGATCTGACACACAACTTTATCTGGAACACTCAAAGGAATGTTCCAGGCCTCCAACTGACCAGCAGAGTGCTCTGGCTGAGAGAGAGAGGGAGAGAGAGGGAGGGAGAGGGGTTGAGGGGGATGGCCCTTGTTTCTTCCCTTCCCTTTAGAAGCAAGAGAAAGAGAGCGAGGGTAGAAAATATATACAGATAAAAATAAAGATACAGGGATTCGGTAGAGAATGGGAAGGAAAAGAGAGATAGATAAAAACAAAGTCTTACTGTATATGATTCTATGGATATAGGCTGGGGGTCCTAGTGAGAGGGGAAAGGAAGACATTGTGATGTGGTCCAGGGGCAGCGTATACTATCGTCATTGATTTCCTCGCTCTACTTCCTCCTTTATAATTCAGTAGTTCTTAACTTTTCAGCCAGCAACAAACTTTTTAACATGACAATTTTTCCACAATACTGACGACGGATCAGCTCCCAGAGATACAGTGTATTACCACCTATGGCTGGAAGTAGGCTATTGAGGCGACGTGTTATACTTAGGCAATAATAATGCACTAAGTCACAGATTGGGTAAATCAATGCACACATTATGTCACACATCATGAAACACATGCAAACATTACAGGCAGTAGCGTAGTTGCAAAATATAACTCAATTGAATAAACATGAAATTGATTTCAATACTATTGAAGCAGTCAATAATATCGACACATGGTCTAACGACTCACTTAGTGAACATTCTCTCTACGTGCTTGCTTGGGAAACACTCTTAAAATGTTGGCTTGTAAATAACAATTCCTCTGGTATGATCATCGTACACTCCTAAAAGGGCACATTGAATTTACAATACTAACCTAATTGACAGAGTGAAAAGAATGAAGCCTGTATAGAGTGCCTTGTTGATTCCTGTTTGCAACAAGGCACTAAAGTAATACTGCAAAACATGTGGCAAAGCAATGACATTTTTGTCCTGAATACAAAGGAATACAAAGTGTTATGTTTGGAGCAAATCCAATACAACACATCATTGAGTACCACTCTCCATATTTTGAAGCATAGTGGTGGCTGTGTCATAGGGCAGCGCACAATTGGCCCAGTGTCGTCCAGGCTTGGCCAGGGTAGGCCGTCATTGTAAAGAAGAGTTTGTTCTTAACTGACTTGCCTAATTAAATAAAGGTTAAATAAAACAATGTTATGGGTATGCTTTTAATCGTTGAGGACTGGGGACTTTATCAGGATAAAAAAAGAAACGGAATGGTGCTAAGCACAGGCAAACTCCTAGAGGAAAATATGTTTTAGTCTGCTTTCCATTAGACAGTGGGAGATGAATCCACCTTTCAGTAACAATAACCAAAAACACAAGGCCAAATCTATAGTGGAGTTGCTTACCAAGAAGACGTGAATTTTCCTGAGTGGCCGAGTTACAGTTTTGACATAAATCTACTTGAAAATCTATGGCAAGACTTGAAAATGGTTGTCTAGCAATGATCAACAACCAATCTGACAGAGCTTGAAGAAAATAATCTTAGGCAAATGTTGTACAATCTAGGTGTGGAAAGCTCTTGGAGACATACCCAGAAAGACTCACAGCTGTAATCGCTGCCAAAGGTGATTCTACAAAGTATTGACTCAGGGGTGTGAATACTTATGTACATTAGATATTTCTGTATATCATTTTTAATGCATTTGTAAAAATGTCTAAAAGCATGTTTTCACTTTGTCATTATGTGTAGATGGGTGAGAAAAAAAACTAATATTTAATCAATTTGGAACTCAGGCTGTAACAACAAAATCTGGATTAAGTCATGGGGTAGGATTTCTTTCTGAAGGCACTGTATTTTCATCTTTTTTACTTTCTTTTCTTTCAGGCACACAGGGAAGGGGTGGAAAGGAGGGTTATTTGGTCGCAGGGATGGAGGGTGAATTTATGTATATCTTGAATATTATTGTGTCCTGTGATTTGAACCGCTCACAGAAAAAAATTATAATAATAAAAAGTTGGTATAACAAAAAAAATAAAAAATCCTCATAGACTTGTTGGTTCTAACAGTCGGGTCAACTCACCTGGGTGTCCTCCATTTGCCCTGCAGCCAGCCAGAGAGCAGTGAGGTGAGGACTGTGCTCAGTCTGCGTGGCCGAGCCATTGTTCTACAAGAAGGAGAAATAAATGGATCCATGTTGCCCTCGTTGGTGTGTGAAGTTGCAGATTCGCCTGAATTACTATGTTCCAGATACACTGTAAAACATTTCTCTGCTTGTCAGAAAATGCTCCTTCTTTTTGGAATGATCGGGGTGAATTCCACAGAGCTTTGCCTCACTCCAACACCTGATGGCCTTGCACAGTGGAGCTATCAGAAAGATGAAGGTAAAGGAGAGATACTGTTTTTAGGAGAAGGGGTTTCCTGGGTGTTTATTTTGGACTCCCTCGTCAGTGGGATTTTCTCCTGATCTGTAATGCCCTACAGAGCACTCTTTCAGTCCCCCTTGTGGGTATTTTATATGCTTTTGGCCATTTCCTGCAGTCAAATGACCAAATTGCCCTCTAGTGGCCTCATTGATGGAATATATTTGTATTTTTCAAAATGTCATCATTAATACATTCATAAAAGTGTTTCTATGTCAAACGGTTTTGTTATATTTCAGTCTTCTGCGATGTATATAAAGTGTCATATTGGGATGCAAACTCAACATTTTATACATTTAAACTCTATATCTGACATGGTACAGGTGTCTTCTTTCTTCAAGGCCATAACCATGTGTGTGAGGTGTATACTTTTGTTTCAAAGTAGATTTAAGACGACCAAGGACCAGTCTGTGTGACCCTGATTTAGCCCACTGCATTTAGAGGTTAACGTGTTTGTGTTGAACATTTCCAAAGTTTGGGTCTGAATCCTATCTGCTTATCTAATAATGGTCTCACTCCCAAAACCCCCTACCACTATTTGAGATAGTAAAAGCTTCAAGGAAAAAGAAACATGCACATGTTTATGTGAATGCTCTAGTCAAGGTCTTAGGTGATGTTCAGTGTCAGCGTTGTGTTGTGTCCTGCATGATGTTGAATGGCTCTTTATTAACAATGTGAAACGCCCTCCTGGTGGACTGCAATTGTCAGTTAGAGTGATGAATACATTATCAAAGCCCCCTACCACCTGCCACCTTGCCTCATATCAGCAGCTCTTTGTGTATGCATGAAGGAGCTGAGCGCGGTTTGTTTACGGTGACATACTCGACCTCCTTACAGACACTATGTAGAGGGAGAGCACGCTCAGAACACCGCTGTGCTGCACTGCGCACCCACCCAGGGATATTATCCACACATTTAAGCAGGGTGATGCCTCGGTATTCATCAGAGCAAACTGGCTTCCGTTCTAGTGTAATTGAAAGCTTAGAAGGAGCAGCGAGCGAGGTGTCTGTGTGTTTTGTATCTCAGCTCTGGTGCACAGCTCCATAGAGATCTGATTCAACATGATTCAGATTCATTTGGCAGCTCATCGCCACAGGCCAGAATGTAGTCTCATAACCCTGGATGAGCTGAAGACCTGTCAATCAAACACCTGTACTGTCTGCAGTACTCTGCACTATTCAACTTAAAGAAAAACATCTCCATCCGTGCTTCACTTAGTGAGAAAACCAGTGCTCTTTCCCTCCATTAACGGTATGCCTCTCTCCTTTCAGTACCTCAGATAACTTCTGCTCTGCTTGTCCTGCATCATTGCTATGCTAAGTGCAGAGAATGAGATGTTCGTCTCCGTAATGGCCTGAGTAATTTCCAGCATTCAGAACTGTTCTGATACAATGATTTAGAGCGAAGTGTCTGTTATGTCTGCTCCACATCTCCAGTCAGACAGTGTGTTGAATCAGAGGGTAATAGAGAGAGGGGGAATTGAGATGGAGTAACGCTAACTAGCAGAGTACAGGGAGACTGTCTCCACGGGGACAGCAGTGTGACTCATGTGTCAGCCCACTGCAATACATCTGCATTCTAGATCAGTCACCACTGACTATGCCTCTAAATTCTATAGATCTGTGTCTCGCTGTGCTTTTACTGCTTAATAAGGAACTCAGTGAGGGCCGTGATTCCTATCATTGATGAATCAATACCTGGCTAATTTGAGATTTGGGACTGATTGTGATTTTAACAGATTGAAGCATTCTGAATGGACTGGATCAGCTCTGACTGGCCTGCTGGCTGGCTTGCTAGCTGCAACAATAAAGGTGTTTAAAAGACCTCTGTTTCCCCTCAACATCTAACAACAAAACAAGCTGTCTCATAGAGGTCCTTCCAGCAGCCAGGTCTGCAGATCACAGGCTCCCATACAAGAGAGAGATAGAAAGGGATGGGAGAATGAGCCAGGATACCTCACCCCTCTGAGTGGACTGAGTGCTGCTTTTCACCCTCTGTGATTTAGTCAGAGCTGACCCTTTATGAGCAGACATGTGTTTCTGCACAGCCAATCAATTATGACCCAGAGCTTTGAAGCGGGCCGTGCAGGGGAGGACGGAGTGGGTAGGGGGAGAGGAGCCAGCATCCGGTCCAATCTAATGGTGTTGTAATGGGATATGGTCGGGAAGCGGAGAAGATTACAGTCCAACGCTGCCTCGCCTTATGTTTTCTCCCCTGTCTCGTCTCTCTGTCTCATTAACCTTGCCGCTCTATATCTCTCTCTCTTTCATAATCAATTCAATTTAAATTTAATGGACTTTATTGGCATGTGAAACATATGTTTACATTGCCAAAGCAAGTGATATAAATAATAAACAAAAGTAAAATAAACAATAAAAAAGTACAGTAAACATTAAGCTCACAAAAGTTCCAAAAGAATATGTCTATATACAGTGTTGTAATGATGTGCAAGTAGCTAAAGTACAAAAGGGAAAATAAATAAACATCAATATAGGCTGTATTTACGATAGTGTTTGTTCTTCATTGGTTGCCCTTTTCTTGTGGCAACACGTCACAAATATTGCTGCTGTGATTGCACACTGTGGGTGCTGCTATGGTGACCAGTGAACTAAGATAAGGCGGGGCTTTACCTATCAAAGTCTTGTAGATGACCTGGAGCCATTGGGTTTGGCGATCTAATATGAAGCGAGGGCCAGCCAACGAGCGCATACAGGTCGCAGTGGTGGGTAGTATATGGGGCTTTGGTGACAAAACGGAGGACACTGTGATAGACTGCATCCAATTTGTTGAGTAGAGTGTTGAGGGCTATTTTGTAAATGACATCGCCGAAGTCGAGGATCGGTAGGATAGTCAGTTTTACGAGGGTATGTTTGGCAGCATGAGTAAAGGTTGCTTTGTTGCGAAATAGGAAGCCGATTCTGGATTTAATTATGGATGGGAGATGCTTAATGTGGATCTGGAAGGAGAATTTACAATCTAACCAGTTGTCCACATATTCTAGGTCTGAACCGTCCAGAGTAGTGATGCTGGACGGGTGGGCAGGTGCGGGCAGCGATCGGTTGAAGAGAATGCATTTAGTTTTACTTGCATTTAAGAGCAGTCGGAGGCCACGGAAGGAGAGTTGTATGGCATTGAAGCTCGTCTGGAGGTTAGTTAGCACAGTGTCCAAAGAAGGACCAGAAGTATACAGAATGGTGTCGTCTGCGTAGAGGTGGATCAGAGAATCACCAGCAGCAAGAGCGACAGTCATTTGAGAAAGGCTGTTGAGTCTGTCGATAAGAATGTGGTGATTGAGAGAGTCGATAGCCTTGGCCAGGTCGATGAATACAGCTGCACAGTATTGTCTCTTATCGATGGCGGTTATGAAATTGTTTAGGACCTTGAGCGTGGCTGAGGTGCATCCATGACCAGCTCGGAAGCCAGATTGTATAGCGGAGAAGGTACGGTGGGATTCGAAATGGTCAGTGATTTGTTTGTTAACTTGGCTTTCGAAGACCTTAAAAAGGCAGGGTAGGATAGATATAGGTCTGTAGCAGTTTGGGTCTAGAGTGTCTCCCCTTATGAAGAGGGGGATGACCGCGGCAGCTTTCCATTCATTGGGGATCTCAGACGATACGAAGGAGAGGTTGAAGAGGCTAGCAATAGGGGTTGCAACGATTTCGGCAAATAACTTTAGAACGAGAGGGTCCAGATTGTCAATCCCGGCTGATTTATAAGGACCCAGATTTTGAATCTCTTTCAGAACATCAACTATCTGGATTTGGGTGAAGGAGAAATGGGGGAGGCTTGGGGAAGTTGCTGTGGGGGGTGCAGGGCAGTTGACCAGGGTAGGGGTAGCCAGGTGAAAAAGCATGGCCATAGAGAAATGCTTATTGAAATTCTCAATTATCGTGGATTTATCGGTGGTGGCATTATATATTTTTTGTAAGTCTTTTTGTAAATTCTTTCCAATGTATCAAGTAATTATCTTTTTGTTTTCTCATGATTTGGTTGGGTCTAATTGTGTTGCTGTCCTGGAGCTCTGTGGGGTCTGTTTGTGTTTGTGAACGGAGTTCCAGGACCAGCTGCTTAGGGGGATCTTCTCCAGGTGAATTTCTCTGTTGGTGATGGCTTTGTTATTGAGGATTTGGGAATCACTTCCTTTTAGGTGTTTGTAGAATTTAACGTCTCTTTTCTGGATTTGGATAATTAGCAAATATCGGCCTAACTCTGCTTTGCATGCATTTTTTTGGTGTTTTACATTGTACACATAGGATATTTTTGCAGAATTCTTCATGCAGAGTCTCAATTTTGTGTTTGTCCCATTATGTGAATTATTGGTTGGTAAGCGGACCACATACCTCACAACCATAAAGGGCAATGGGTTCTATAACTGATTAAAGTTTTTTTAGCCAGATCCTAATTGGTATGTTGAATTTTATGTCCCTTTTGATTGCATAGAAGGACCTTCTTGCCGTTTCTCACAGATCGTTGACAGCTTTGTGAAAGTTATCTGTGGCGCTGATGTTAGGCCAAGGTATGTATGCTCTAGGGCAACAGTGTCTAGATGGAATTTGTATTCGTGTTCCTGGCAACTGGACCTTTTTTGGAACACCATTATTTTTGTATTAATGAGATTTACTGTCAGGGCCCAGGTCTGACAGAATCTGTGCAGAAGATCTGGGTGCTGCTGTAGACCCTCCTTGGTTGGGGACAGAAGCACCAGATCATCAGCAAACAGTAGACATTTGACTTCAGTTTAAGTGCCCTCGCCAATTCGTTGATATATATGTTGAAGAGGGTGGGGCTTAAGCTGCATCCCTGTATCACCCCCCAGCCCTGTGGAAAGAAGTGTGTGTTGTTTTGCCAATATTAACCACACACTTTGTGTACATGGATTTTATATTGTCGTATGTTTTTCCCCCATCACCACTTTTCATCAATTTGTATAGCAGACCCTCATGCCAAATTGATTCGGAAGCTTTTTTGAAATCAACAAAGCATGAGAACCCTTTGCCTTTTTTTTGTCAATTTGGTTGCTGTTGACCCATATCACCGGTATTTATTGGGGTCAAATTTGTCTCTAATTTTGTGGATTGGGGTGATCAGTCCTTGGTTACAAATATTGGGGAATGTGCCAGAGCTAAGGATGATGTAAAGAGTTTAAGTATAGCCAATTGGAATTTGTGGTCTGTATATTTTATCATTTCATTTAGGATAGCATCAACCCCACATGCCTTTTTGGGTTGGAGGGTTTGTATTTTGTCCTGTAGTTCATTCAATGTAATTGAAGAATCCAGTAGGTCCTGTTAGTCTTTAATGTTGATTCTAAGATTTGTATTTGATCATTGTTATGGAGCTAAAAAGATTAGATAAGTAGTTTATCCATACATCTTCATTTTGGATAGATAACTCTTTGTGTTGTTATTTTAGAGTTTTCCAATTTTCCCAGAAGTGGTTAGATTCTATTGATTCTTCAATTACATTGAGCTGATTTCTGACGTGCTGTTCCTTATTTTTCCGTAATGTATTTCTGTATTGTTTTAGTGATTCACCATAGTGAAGGCGTAGGCTCAGGTTTTCTGGATATCTATGTTTTTGTTTGCATAGGTTTCAAAATTTCTGTCTTAGGTTTATGCATTCTTCATCAAACTATTTGTCATCGTTGTTAATTTTCTTAGGTGGTCTGCTTGAAATGTTTAGATATGATAGGGAAGCTGAGAGGTCAAATGTACTGTTTAGGTTTTCTACCTCCAAGTTTACACCTTCACTATTATATTGAAACCTTTTGTGCAGGAAATTGTCTGGAAGGGATTCGATTTGTTGTTGCCTAATAGGTTTTTGGTGGATTTCCACAATATTTTCCTTCCATCTATATCATTTCTTAATATTATTCAGTTCCATTGGCTTTGATGCCTCATGATTAAGCATAGCTCTGTTCAAATAGTGATTTCGCTGTGATCTGATATGGGGTGTCAGTGGACTGACTGTGAACGCTCTAAGAGACTCTGGGTTGAGGTCAGCGACAAAGTAGTCTACACTACTACTGCCAAGAGATGAGCTATATGTGTACCTAGCATAGGAGTCTGCTCAAAGCCTACCATTGACTATGTAAATACCCGGCATCTGACAGAGCTGCATGATTTGTGACCCTTGATTGTTGGATATGTTGTCGTAGTTGTGTCTAGGGGGGCATATAAGGGAGGAAATGCTGTTACCTCCAGGTAACAGCTCCAGGTCATGTCTAGTGTATGCGTACGAGTTTTGCTACGTTGTGTTTGGGAAAAAGTTTCTCCTCTTGAATGTGTTTGCCATTTGAGTCAATGAGGAGAACAATCTCTGGCGTTGTGTGTCCTCAGTGGATGTGGGGGGGGTTGTCAGGAGGGCTATCGGGGGAACTGACAGGGCTGTTAGGGGGGGGGGGGGTGGAGTCTGTTGGCTTGGTGGGTCCTGTGTTGTCTGTCCCATTGTGGTGTTGAGGTTGTGGTCCTGGTCTGAGGTGGGCTGTTCTGCTGTGTCTGAGGGAGAGTCCTGCTCTGTCACACCTCAGCTTTCTGACCTTGTCCTTCGGCTAAGTTGTTTACATTCCCCTCTTTGTAGCAGTCAGCAAATAGGGTCTCTGGATTGTCCTTGAGGAGCTTTTTTGTACTTATTCCTTGCAGAGTTATTCTTAATATCAATAGGGTACTGTATTGTAATGACTTCTGGACAGGGATAAGCCTTTGGAGCTTTTGCATCACACATTTGATTTCACACTTCAGTGCTAATTGAAGGTTCCGCCAGGTCTGATCTGTCACAGCATCTTGGTAGCTTAGTATGCTTATTTATTTAGCTTTATATAAGAAAATGACCTAGAGATTATTGCCTTTTACTTTTTGGCTTCAGAAGTAGCTTCAGACTGAATATTTCTCACTCGGTGTTGTGTTGGATTGTATTGACAGGTTCTGCTGTGTTTCTTCTGCATGTTTTGGTTTGTTAGAAGTTTTTTTTATAGTCCTTGGTAGTAATAGTCCATTCAGGTCATTTTGCTTTAGGTATGGAATTTTGATTTGGATTATATTAAAGTTTATCTAAATTTATACAACTTTAATTCTATCTTTTTTGCAGAATAACTCAGGAGCTCTCTCTCTCTTTCTCCCTATTCTCTCTCTCTGTCACACTCTCTCTCTCCCTCTCTTTGGCCAAACAAGTTGTTTTTATCCTCGCCAGAGAGAGAGCCCTTAGAGAAGAAAAGCAGTCGTCCTTCAGAGTTCCCATGTCTGTAATTAAAGGACACTCCTGTTAAATTGGCAAGAGAGAAAAGTTTGCCTTGTTTTTTGTTGTTACAAATCTGTCTAGTGTCCATGGTCAAATTAATTTGCCATGGTGAAGATGTATGCTATACTGTTTGTCACTGGGTGTTTCACTGAACCTTTTAACCACTTCTAATTAAAATGAAGTATAAAAAGTAATAGAAATACAAGCCCAGTGGCTTTACCAATTGTCCAGCTGTCACTTTCTGTTATAAGTCTCTGTGAGAAAAAAAGGCCTTCATCGTGTATTTTCTTCCTCTGGACTTAAGGACATTTCAGAGTCAGCACAAAGCGGTGGCATGGCTGTGGGCTTTAGTGATGAAAGCTGCCAAGGACGTTGGCAGAGTGGGTGCCTGGACTCATCCTCCTAGTTTGTCTCTCATTAGACAGACATGGGAGGCCAATCAGCTGCTTTGATCTTAGAGGGAGGTCTGGCCAGCAGGCTGGGAGGCTGCAGTTTAATGGTTTGTCTTTGACATAGCAGGTTCCAACTAGTCCCCTAGTTAGAAAGACCACTGACATTATTGACAGATCAGTTTCCTGCCATGTTTAAATCACCAGAGATACAGTGTGTTGAACATTTATATTTGGGTGTTTTTTGACATTCACATCCCCTTTCAGCTATGAGATATCCAGATGTGATTACCTTCTAATAATAATAATATACAGTATAATAATAATATATTATATTTTTAACAGACACTTTTATCCAAAGCGAGGTACAGCCATTCATGCATACATTTTCCATATGGGTGGTCCCGGGAATTGAACCCACTATCTTGACTGAGATAACAAATGAGGTACTGATTACTCAAAGTGTATTTAAAGAAGTACTGTTGATCATGCCATTCTACCATGTTGTAATAACGCCATGACGGTTAAGCTTGCTGTCACGTTGTGTAAATGATTGGAGACAGGAGCAGGAATTCGTAGTAGGGGGGTTTAATACTCCACCCAAAATATACAACATGCCATGAAAACGAAGCCCAAAACGAAGCCCAAAACGAAGCCCTATTGATTATTTCACTGTATCACAATTTCAGTGGGTCAGAAGTTTACATACATCAAGTTGACTGTGCATTTAAACAGCTTGGAAAATTCCAGAAAATGATGTCATGGCTTTAGAAGCTTCTGATGGGCTAATTGACATCATTTGGGTTAATTGTAGGTGTACCTGTGGATGTCTTTCAAGGCTTACCTTCAAACTCAGTGCCTCGTTGCTTGACATCATGTGAAAATCAAAAGAAATCAGCCAAGACCTCAGAGAAAAATTGTAGATCTCCACAAGTCTGATTCAACCTTGGGAGCAATTTTCAATCTCCTCAAGGTACATTTACATTACATTTACATTTAAGTCATTTAGCAGACGCTCTTATCCAGAGCGACTTACAAATTGGTGAATTCACCTTCTGACATCCAGTGGAACAGCCACTTTACAATAGTGCATCTAAATCATTAAGGGGGGGTGGTGAGAAGGATTACTTATCCTATCCTAGGTATTCCTTGAAGAGGTGGGGTTTCAGGTGTCTCCGGAAGGTGGTGATTGACTCCGCTGTCCTGGCGTCGTGAGGGAGTTTGTTCCACCATTGGGGGGCCAGAGCAGCGAACAGTTTTGACTGGGCTGAGCGGGAACTGTACTTCCTCAATGGTAGGGAGCGAGCAGGCCAGAGGTGGATGAACGCAGTGCCCTTGCTTGGGTGTAGGGCCTGATCAGAGCCTGGAGGTACTGCGGTGCCGTTCCCCTCACAGCTCCGTAGGCAAGCACCATGGTCTTGTAGCGGATGCGAGCTTCAACTGGAAGCCAGTGGAGAGAGCGGAGGAGCGGGGTGACGTGAGAGAACTTGGGAAGGTTGAACACCAGACGGGCTGCGGCGTTCTGGATGAGTTGTAGGGGTTTAATGGCACAGGCAGGGAGCCCAGCCAACAGCGAGTTGCAATAATCCAGACGGGAGATGACAAGTGCCTGGATTAGGACCTGCGCCGCTTCCTGTGTGAGGCAGGGTCGTACTCTGCGGATGTTGTAGAGCATGAACCTACAGGAACGGGCCACCGCCATGATGTTGGTTGAGAACGACAGGGTGTTGTCCAGGATCACGCCAAGGTTCTTAGCGCTCTGGGAGGAGGACACAATGGAGTTGTCAACCGTGATGGCGAGATCATGGAACGGGCAGTCCTTCCCCGGGAGGAAGAGCAGCTCCGTCTTGCCGAGGTTCAGCTTGAGGTGGTGATCCGTCATCCACACTGATATGTCTGCCAGACATGCAGAGATGCGATTCGCCACCTGGTCATCAGAAGGGGGAAAGGAGAAGATTAATTGTGTGTCGTCTGCATAGCAATGATAGGAGAGACCATGTGAGGTTATGACAGAGCCAAGTGACTTGGTGTATAGCGAGAATAGGAGAGGGCCTAGAACAGAGCCCTGGGGGACACCAGTGGTGAGAGCGCGTGGCGGGAGACAGATTCTCGCCACGCCACCTGGTAGGAGCGACCTGTCAGGTAGGACGCAATCCAAGCGTGGGCCGCGCCGGAGATGCCCAACTCGGAGAGGGTGGAGAGGAGGATCTGATGGTTCACAGTATCGAAGGCAGCCGATAGGTCTAGAAGGATGAGAGCAGAGGAGAGAGAGTTAGCTTTAGCAGTGCGGAGCGCCTCCGTGATGCAGAGAAGAGCAGTCTCAGTTGAATGACTAGTCTTGAAACCTGACTGATTTGGATCAAGAAGGTCATTCTGAGAGAGATAGCGGGAGAGCTGGCCAAGGACGGCACGTTCAAGAGTTTTGGAGAGAAAAGAAAGAAGGGATACTGGTCTGTAGTTGTTGACATCGGAGGGATCGAGTGTAGGTTTTTTCAGAAGGGGTGCAACTCTCGCTCTCTTGAAGACGGAAGGGACGTAGCCAGCGGTCAGGGATGAGTTGATGAGCGAGGTGAGGTAAGGGAGAAGGTCCCCGGAAATGGTCTGGAGAAGAGAGGAGGGGATAGGGTCGAGCGGGCAGGTTGTTGGGCGGCCGGCCGTCACAAGAAGCGAGATTTCATCTGGAGAGAGAGGGGAGAAAGAGGTCAGAGCACAGGGTGGGGCAGTGTGAGCAGAACCAGCGGTGTCGTTTGACTTAGCAAACGAGGATCGGATGTCGTCGACCTTCTTTTCAAAATGGTTGACGAAGTCATCTGCAGAGAGGAGGAGGGGGGAGGGGGAGGAGGATTCAGGAGGGAGGAGAAGGTGGCAAAGAGCTTCCTAGGGTTAGAGGCAGATGCTTGGAATTTAGAGTGGTAGAAAGTGGCTTTAGCAGCAGAGACAGAGGAGGAAAATGTAGAGAGGAGGGAGTGAAAGGATGCCAGGTCCGCAGGGAGGCGAGTTTTCCTCCATTTCCGCTCGGCTGCCCGGAGCTCTGTTCTGTGAGCTCGCAATGAGTCATCGAGCCACGGAGCGGGAGGGAGGACCGAGCCGGCCTGGAGGATAGGGGACATAGAGAGTCAAAGGATGCAGAAAGGGAAGAGAGGAGGGTTGAGGAGGCAGAATCAGGAGAAAGGTTGGAGAAGGTATGAGCAGAGGGAAGAGATGATAGGATGGAAGAGGAAAGAGTAGCGGGGGAGAGAGAGCGAAGGTTGGGACGGCGCGATACCATCCGAGTAGGGGCAGTGTGGGAAGTGTTGGATGAGAGCGAGAGGGAAAAGGATACAAGGTAGTGGTCGGAGACTTGGAGGGGAGTTGCAGTGAGGTTAGTGGAAGAACAGCATCTAGTAAAGATGAGGTCGAGCGTATTGCCTGCCTTGTGAGTAGGGGGAAGGTGAGAGGGTGAGGTCAAAAGAGGAGAGGAGTGGAAAGAAGGAGGCAGAGAGGAATGAGTCAAAGGTAGACGTGGGGAGGTTAAAGTCGCCCAGGACTGTGAGAGGTGAGCCGTCCTCAGGAAAGGAGCTTATCAAGGCATCAAGCTCATTGATGAACTCTCCGAGGGAACCTGGAGGGCGATAAATGATAAGGATGTTAAGCTTGAAAGGGCTGGTAACTGTGACAGCATGGAATTCAAAGGAGGCGATAGATAGATGGGTAAGGGGAGAGAGAGAGAATGACCACTTGGGAGAGATGAGGATCCCGGTGCCACCACCCCGCTGACCAGAAGCTCTCGGGGTGTGCGAGAACACGTGGGCGGACGAAGAGAGAGCAGTAGGAGTAGCAGTGTTATCTGTGGTGATCCATGTTTCCGTCAGTGCCAGGAAGTCGAGGGACTGGAGGGAGGCATAGGCTGAGATGAACTCTGCCTTGTTGGCCGCAGATCGGCAGTTCCAGAGGCTACCGGAGACCAGGAACTCCACGTGGGTCGTGCGCGCTGGGACCACCAGATTAGGGTGGCCGCGGCCACGCGGTGTGGAGCGTTTGTATGGTCTGTGCAGAGAGGAGAGAACAGGGATAGATAGACACATAGTTAACAGGGTACAGAAGAGGCTACGCTAATGCAAAGGAGATTGGAATGACAAGTGGACTACACGTCTCGAATGTTCAGAAAGTTAAGCTTACGTAGCAAGAATCTTATTGACTAAAATGATTGAAATGATACAGTACTGCTGGAGTAGGCTAGCTGGTAGTGGCTGCGATGTTGACACTACACTAATCAAGTCGTTCCGTCGAGTGTAATAGTTTCTACAGTGCTGCTATTCGGGGCTAGCTGGCTAGCTAGCAGGTTGATTGCGTTACGTTACTTTAAAAGAACGACAATAGCTGGCTAGCTAACCTAGAAAATTGCTCTAGGCTACACAATTGTCTTAGATACAAAGACGGCTATGTAGCTAGCTAGCTACGATCAAACAAAACAAACCGTTGTACTGTAATAGTTACTACAGTGCTGCTATTCGGGGGCTAGCTGGCTAGCTACGTTAAAAGAACGACAATAGCTGGCCAGCTAACCTAGAAAATCGCTCTAGGCTACACAATTGTCTTAGATACAAAGACGGCTATGTAGCTAGCTAGCTACGATCAAACAAAACAAACCGTTGTACTGTAATAGTTACTACAGTGCTGCTATTCGGGGGCTAGCTGGCTAGCTACGTTAGAAGAACGACAATAGCTGGCCAGCTAACCTAGAAAATCGCTCTAGACTACACAATTGTCTTAGATACAAAGACGGCTATGTAGCTGGCTAGCTACGATCAAACAAATCAAACCGTTGTACTGTAATGAAGTGAAATGAAAATGTGATACTACCTGTGGAGCGACGCGGAATGTTGACCGGGTAGTTGGAGTTCAATTCGGTAGAGGTTGGCTAGCTGTTGGCTGGCTAGCTAGCAGCATTTCCTACGTTAAGGACGACAAATAGCTGGCTAGCTAACCTCGGTAAATTAAGATAATCACTCTAAGTCTACACACTCTAAACTGCACAATTATCTTGGATACGAAGACAGCGAAGACAACTATGTAGCTAGCTGACACTACGCTAATCGAGTCGTTCAGTTGAGTGTAATAGTTTCTACAGTGCTAGTGGACAGTGGATGTTAGCTAGCTGCTTAGCTAGCTGCTGGGCAGATACGTTAGGACGACGAAATACGATAATTATGCAATTGTCGTTGATACAAAGACGGCTATGTAGCTGGCTAAGAAGAAATTGCTAAGATTAGACAAATCAAACCGTTGTACTATAACGAAATGTAATGAAAAGTTATACTACCTGCGGACCGAAGTGTAGATGCGACCGCTCGCTCCAACCGGAACCGGAAACCGGAAATATAGGTACCACGTAAATCTGCACAAACAATAGTACGCAAGTATAAACACCATGGGACCACGCAGCCGTCATACTGCTCAGGAAGAAGACGCATTCTGTCACCTAGAGATTAACATATTTTAGTGCAAAAAGTGCAAATCAATCCCAGAACAACAGCAAAGGACCTTGTAAAGATGCTGGAAGAAACAGGTGCAAAAGTATCGAGGTATTGGAGTGGCCATCACAAAGCCCTGACCTCAATCCCATATAAAATTTGTGGTCAGAACTGAAAAAATGTGTGTGAGCAAGGAGCCTACAGCTGGAATGGGCCAAAATTGACCCAATTTATTGTGGGAAGTTTGCGGAAGGCGACCCAAAATGTTTGACCCAAGTTAAACAATTTTAAGGCAATGCTACCAAATACTAATTGAGTGTATGTAAACTTCTGACCCACTGAGAATGTGACAAAATAAATAAAAGCTGAAAGAAATCATTCTCTCTACTATTATTCTGACATTTCACATTCTTAAAATAAAGCTGTGATCCTAAATGACCTAAGACAGGGAAGTTTAAATGTAGTTGGCGAAGGTGTATGTAAACTTCCGACTTCAACTGTATATACATTTGCTAATCAGGGGAATAGAATCAGGTGTGCGTAATGAGAAGGTTCAGTGAAGCCTAGAGGCCGGTGACGTATTCCTCCGGAACTTGCGCACGGAATGAGCAGCAGTACCGGGGGAATCCGTGACAGTACCCCCCCACACTAACACACTATCGACACTGGCCTTGAGCACAACCACAGGTTGGTCAGGGACAGTTGCAGCTGCTGGAGTGGCCGCGGCGTCGGACGGGCCAGTTACAGCGGCCGAATTTGCGTCGACGTCGGACGGGGTCAGTTACAGCTGCGTCTGACGTGCCAGTTGCAGCTGACGAAGAGGCGATGGCGGTGAGCGGGCCAGTTACAGCTGTGTCAGACCAGGGTCATTTGCAGCTGACAAAGTTGCAGCGGCATCAGAAGTGTCAGTTGCAGCTGCCGAATTTGCTGGGGAGTAAGACGGGCCAGTTGCAGCTGCCGAAGTTGCGGCGGTGGACAGGCCAGTTGCAGCTGCCGATGTTGCGGCGGCGGACAGGCCAGTTGTAGCTGCCGATGTTGCGGCGGCGGACAGGGCAGTTGCAGCTGCCGATGTTGCGGCGACAGACAGGCCAGTTGCAGCTGCCGATGTTGCGGCGGCGGACAGGCCAGTTGCAGCTGCCGATGTTGCGGCGGTGGACAGGCCAGTTGCAGCTGCCGATGTTGCGGCGGTGGACAGGCTAGTTGCAGCTGCCGATGTTGCGGCGGCGGACAGGCCAGTTGCAGCTGCCGATGTTAAATAAATACACGGAACAAGATTCATAATAACAATACACGGGACGAGACCAGTCATAACAAGTGCACAACAATAGACCAATAGACCAATCTAGAGGCAAAAGAAATGGCGATGGCGGTGAGCGGGCCAGTTACAGCTGTGTCAGACCAGGGTCATTTGCAGCTGACAAAGTTGCAGCAGCATCAGAAGTGTCAGTTGCAGCTGCCGAATTTGCTGGGGAGTAAGACGGGCCAGTTGCAGCTGCCGAAGTTGCGGCGGTGGACAGGCCAGTTGCAGCTGCCGATGTTGCGGCGGCGGACAGGCCAGTTGTAGCTGCCGATGTTGCGGCGGCGGACAGGGCAGTTGCAGCTGCCGATGTTGCGGCGACAGACAGGCCAGTTGCAGCTGCCGATGTTGCGGCGGCGGACAGGCCAGTTGCAGCTGCCGATGTTGCGGCGGTGGACAGGCCAGTTGCAGCTGCCGATGTTGCGGCGGTGGACAGGCTAGTTGCAGCTGCCGATGTTGCGGCGGCGGACAGGCCAGTTGCAGCTGCCGATGTTGCGGCGGCGGACAGGCCAGTTGCAGCTGCCGATGTTGCGGCGGAGTAACAGACCAGTTGCAGCTGCCGATGTTGCGGCGGCGGACAGGCCAGTTGCAGCTGCCGAAGTTCCGGCCGCGGACAGGCCAGTTGCAGCTGCCGATGTTGCGGGGTCGCCAGTCGAGCCATTCCCACTCTCTCCATTTAGGGTTGGTTATTCTGTCACATTTTATAAATGATTGGAGACAGGCGCAGGAATACGTAATAGGATTTTTTTATGCCATGAAAAGGCTCGGGACGAAGCCCAAAAGAAACACATATACAAAAACACAGGGATGTAACCCAAACAAAAGAGCAAGGTTAAACGTCTAATAAATACACGGAACAAGATTCATAATAACAATACACGGGACGAGACCAGTCATAACAAGTGCACAACAATAGACCAATAGACCAATCTAGAGGCAAAAGAAATGAACACCTATTTCGGCAAGTTGCTGGCTAGCAGAGTAGAACACTTGAAAAATTAAAGGAGAGCCGTACACTCTAGCATCTCAGATGCAATAATTTAATAACTTAATATCCAACATTTCGACAGACAAGCTGTCTTCATCCAAATATAATGACAAACACTGTGCGGTGACTAGTTTGTATAGTGTAAAAGGACACACACAGGTGTATGTAATCATGGCCGGGTGTGGCCTGATTTCAGTGGTTAATTCTCAGATATAAAAAAAGAACATACCAAAAACATGAAAGAATAGCATATACAATCATAGATACAATTTGGCTACATTGGCCTACAAACATTTACAATAGCAAAATCACAATAATCACAAGAATGTCTTCAGATCAAAGTCTACATTGAGACTCGAGAGGAGCAAGGGTCTGAAATGAAATATTCAGGCAGCCTCTCAATTTAACAATAACTTGTCGAGGTCACCCACTCTCCTAGGGAGGGTGACATGTTCGATGCAGATATAACATAGGGACGAAATCGAGTGATTTGCTTCCAAAAAGTGGGCCACACAGACCAACGGACATAGGAACAATAACTGACAGAACAGAGGGTACCTATATATAATTACTAATCAGTGGAATTGGAATCAGGTGTGTGTAATGAGATGCCTAGAGGCCGGTGACGTAGACCTCAGGAACTGGTGCACGGAATGAGCAGCAGTACTGGGGGAATCCGTGACACTTGCTTTAAAGTTGAGTTAACAGTATGCTTTCATTCCTCACTTGCTGTTTCTAGTCGTATCAATAGCCTTTCCAGCAGCTTTATAGAATAAAATGACAGCCAGAAGTCTATTTTGAAAGTAAAATGTCAAACTATCAGTGCACCTGTCCTCTTCAGTTGTCTCCCTGAAGTCATCCTTCTTCATAACACTCTCCCACTGCTAAATTGGCTGTGGCTGAACTAATTTACACCATTGATCAGGCAATCAGATTAGCATGAAGCTATAGTATTTCACATCATTCGCTAGAGAGAGAGATAGAGATGAATGTGAGTGATTTAGTGAATGAAGGGCCTTCTCCGGGTAGACTAAACAAGACCACTCTATAAACTCTTAGACTTTTTTGTTGCCATCTAGAACCTAAAGGGGTTCTTCGGCTGTCCTCATATGACAGGGATCATCAACAACAAACATTTCTTGAGTGGATGGTCAGGGGGCACACCCATTGGCTTTTCATATTTTGATGTGTTACAACCTGAACCCCACACATACTTTTATCTAAGGTCCCGAGCAGTGAGTTTCAAACACAGATTCAACCGCAAAGACCAGCAAAGTTTTCCAATGCCTCACAAATAAGGATGCCTATTTGTAGATGGGTAAAAAAACAGACATTGAATATCCCTTTGAGCATGTTGAAGTTATTAATTACACTTTGGACAGTGTATCAATAGACCCAGTCACCACACTTGTAATCAGCAAGGACTAGGGAGTTTTTTGGGGATAAAAATAAATGGAATCGAGTTAAGCACAGGCAAAATCCTATAGAACAACCTGGTTCAGTCTGCTTTCCAACAGACACTGGAGAGACACATTCACCTTTCAGCAGGACAATAACCTAAAACACAAGGCCAAATATACACTGGAGTTGCTTACCAAGACAACATTGAGTGTTCCTGAGTGGCCTATTTACAGTTCAACAACCAACTTGATAGAGCTTTAAGAATTTGAAAATGAATAATGTGCAAGTGTTGCACAATCCAGGTGTGGAAAGCTCTTAGAGATTTACGCAGAAAGACTCACAGTCTCACTGCCAAAGGTGATTGTATTGACTGAAGGGGTTGAATACTTATGTTTTAGTGTATTAGTGTTTTATCTTTCATATCATCATAATTTTTCTTCCATTTTATCATTAAAGGTATACATGTAGATAGTTGACAAAAAATGACAATTCAATCAATTTGAATCCCGCCTTGCAACACAACAAAATTTGGAAAAAGTATTTCAGAATGCGTCTGTAAAGTCATGGCCAAAAGTTGAGGATGACACAAATATACATTTTCACAAAGTCTGGTGCCTCTGTTTGTGTGATGCCAATTTGCCAATACTCCAGAATGTTATGAAGAGTGATCAGATGAGTCCCACTTTGTCAAGCAAATTAACTGAATCCCCCCAAAAACATTTCCAGTGCATTTCAGCCCAGCAACAAAGGACCAGCTGACATCATGTCAGTGATTATCTCGTTAACTTCTCAAGCTCATTACCATAACGCAACGTTAACTATTCAGGAAAATCGCAGATGAAATTAAATAAATATATTGGCTCACAAGCTTAGCCTTTTGTTAACAACACTGTCATCTCAGATTTTCAAAAAATGCTTTTCAACCATAGCTACACAAGCATTTGTGTAAGAGTATTGATAGCTAGCATAGCATTAAGCCTAGCATTCAGCAGGCAACATTTTCACAAAAACAAGAAAAGCATTCAAATAAAATCATTTACATTTGAAGAACTTCAGATGTTTTCAACGAGGAGACTCTCAGTTAGATAGCAAATGTTCAGTTTTTCCAAAAAGATTATTTGTGTAGGAGAAATCGCTCCATTTTGTTCATCACGTTTGGCTAAGAAAAAACCCAGAAAATTCAGTCATTACAACGCAAACGGTTTTCCAAATTAACTCCATAATATCGACAGAAACATGGCAAAAGTTGTTTAGAATCAATCCTCAAGGTGTTTTTCACATATCTATCGATGATAAATTATTCGTGGCAGTGGACTTTCTCTTCTGAACCAAATGGAAACGTGCATGCAGCTGGAGATTACGCAATAATTTTGACGGAGGACACCAGGCGGACACCTGGTAAATGTAGTCTCTTATGGTCAATCTTCCAATGGTATGCCTACAAATACGTCACAATGCTGCAGACACCTTGGGGAAACGACAGAAAGTGTAGGCTCATTCGTGGCACATTCACAGCCATATAAGGAGACATTGGAACACAGCGCATTCAAAATCTGGGGCATTTCCTGTTTGAAATTTCATCTTGGTTTCGCCTGTAGCATTAGTTCTGGGGCACTCACAGATAATATCTTTGCAGTTTTGGAAACGTCAGAGTGTTTTCTTTCCAAAGCTGTCAATTATATGCATAGTCGAGCATCTTTTCGTGTCAAAATATCTTGTTTAAAACGGGAACGTTTTTCATCCAAAAATGAAATACTGCCCCCAGAATTTCAAGAGGTTAACACAGGTGTGAGTGTTGATGAGGACAAGGCTGGAGATCACTCTGTCATGCTGATTGAGTTCCAATAACAGACTGGAAGCTTCAAATGGAGGGAGGTGCTTGGAATCATGTTCTTCCTCTGTCAAACATGGTTACCTGCAAGGAAACGCGTTCCGTCATCATTGCTTTGCGCAAAAAGGGCTTCACAGGAAAGGCTATTGCTGCCAGTAAGATTGTACCTAAATCAACCATTTATCGGATCATCAAGAACTTTAAGGAGAGTGGTTGAATTGTTGTGAATAAGGCTTCAGGGTGCCCAAGAAAGTCCAGCAAGCACCAGGACCGTCTCCTAAAATTGATTCAGCTGTGGGATCGGGGCACCACCTGTACAGAGCTTGCTCAGGAATGGCAGCAGGCAGGTGTGAGTGCATCTGCATGCACAGTGAGGCGAAGACTTTTGGAGGGTGGCCTGATGTCAAGAAGGGCAGCAAAGAAGCCACTTCCCTCAAGGAAAAACATTGGACAGACTGATATTCTGCAAAAGGTACAGGGATTGGACTGCTGGGAACTGGGGTAAAGTAATTTTCTCTGATGAATCCCCTTTCTGATTGTTTGGGGCATTCGGAAAAAGGCTTGTCCGGAGAAGACAAGGTGAGTGCTACCATCAGTTCTGTGTCCTGCCAACAGTAAAACATCCTGAGACCATTCATGTGTGTGGTTGCTTCTAAGCCAAGGGAGTGGGCTCACTCACAATTTTGCCTAAGAACACATCCATGAATAAAGAATGGTACCAACACATCCTCAGAGAGCAACTTCTCCCAACCATCCAGGAACAGTTTGGTGACGAACAATGCATTTTCCAGCATGATGGAGAACCAAATATTGACTCTTTGCATCAACTTCATGTAATTGTCAATAAAAGCCTTTGACACTGATGGAATGCTTGTAATGATACTTCAGTATAGTAACATCTGACAAAAATATCTAAAGACACTGAGACAGCACTGCACACTCTTGGCACTCTTTCAACCAGCTTCATAATGCATTTTCCATTAACAGGTGTGCCTTGTTAAAAGTTAATTTATGGAATGTCCTTCATCTTAATGCATTTGAGCTAATCAGTTGTGTTGTGAAAAGGTAGGAATGGTATACAGAAGATAGCCCTATTTGGTAAAAGACCAATTCCATATTGTGGCAAGAACAGCTCAAATAAGCAAAGGAAAAACAACAGTCCATCATTACTTTAAGACATGAAGGTCAGTCTATCCGGAACATTTCAAGAACTTTGAATGTTTCTTCAATCTTCAAGTGCAGTCGCAAAAACTATCAAGCGCTGTGATGAAACTGGCTCTCATGAGGACCACCACTGGAAAGGAAGACCCACAGTTACCTCTGCTGCTCAGGAGAATTCATTAGAGTTACCAGCCTCAGATTGCAGCCCAACTAAATGCTTCACAGCATTCAATTAAATGCTTCAAGTAACAGACACACCTCAACATCAACTGTTCAGAGGAGACTGTGTGAACCAGGTCTTCATGGTTAAATTACTGCAAAGAAACCACTACTAAAGGACAGCAATAATAAGACATGACTTGCTTGGGCCAAGAAACACAAGCAATGGACATTAGACAGGTAGAATTTAAAGATTTTTGGTTCCAACTGCCATGTATTTGTGAGAATTCAAAGCACACTTAACCAGCATGGCTACCAGAGCATTCTGCAGTGATACGCCATCCTATCTGGTTTGCGCTTAGTGGGACAATCACTTTCAACAGGACAATGACTCAACACACCTCCACAATCACCCGACCTCAATCCAATTGAGCTAGTTTGGGATGAATTGGACCACAGAGTGAAGGAAAAGCAGTTAACGAGTGCTCAGGATAAGTGGGAACTCCTTCAAGACGTTTGGAAAAGCATTCCATATGAAGCTGGTTGAGAGTGCCAAGAGTGTGTAATGCTGTCATCAAGGTAAAGGGTGGCTACTTTGAAGAATCTAAAATGTATTTTGATTTGTTTAATTAACACTTTTTCATTACTACAGGATTCCATATGTGTTATTTCATAGTTTTGATGTCTTCACTATTATTCTACAATGTAGAAAATAGTAAAAAAATAAAGAAAAACCCTTGAATGAGTAGGTGTATCCAAACTTTTGACTGGCACTGTATATTTAAAATATATATGTTATTTTAAATATATATATTTATTTTATATATACTGAACAAAAATATTAATGCAAAATTAAGCAAGTTCTAAGATTTTACTGAGTTACAGTTTATATGAGGAAATTTGTCAATTAAAATGAATTCATTAGGCCCTGACTGGGAATACAGATATCCATCTTTTGAGCCTCAGGATCTCATCACGGTATGTCTGTGCATTGAAACTGCCATCAATAAAATGCAATTGTGGTCTTTCTCCATAGCTTCTGCCTGCCAATACTATAACCCCACCGCCACCATGGGGCAGTCGTTTCACAACATTGACATCAGCAAACTGCTCGCCCACATGACACCTTACACCTGGTCTGCGTTGTGAGGCCGGTTTGATGTACTGCGAAATTCTCTAAAACAAAAATGGAGGCGGCTTATGGTAGAGAACTTAACATTCAATCCTCTGGCAACAGCTCTAGTGGACATTCCTGCTGTCAGCATGCCAATTGCACGTTCCCTCAACTTGAGACATCTGTTGCATTGTTTTGTGTGATCAAACTGCACATTTTAGAGTGGCCTTTTATTGTCCCCAGCACAAGGTGCACCTTTCAAATCAAATCAAATGTATTTATATAGCCCTTCGTACATCAGCTGATATCTCAAAGGCCTGTACAGAAACCCAGCCTAAAACCCCAAACAGCAAGCAATGCAGGTGTAGAAGCACGGTGGCTAGGAAAAACTCCCTAGAAAGGCCAAAAACCTAGGAAGAAACCTAGAGAGGAACCAGGCTATGTGGGGTGGCCAGTCCTCTTCTGGCTGTGCCGGGTGGAGATTATAAAAGAACATGGTCAAGATGTTCAAATGTTCAAAAATGACCAGCATGGTCGAATAATAATAAGGCAGAACAGTTGAAACTGGAGCAGCAGCACAGCCAGGTGGACTGGGGACAGCAAGGAGTCATCATGTCAGGTAGTCCTGGGGCATGGTCCTAGGGCTCAGGTCCTCTGAGATAGAGAAAGAAAGATAGAATTAGAGAGGGCACATGTGGGGTGACCAGTCCTCTGCTGGCTGTGCTGGGTGGATATTATAACAGAACATAGCCAAGATGTTCAAATGTTCATAAATGACCAGCATGGTCGAATAATAATAAGGCAGAACAGTTGAAACTGTATTGATCATGCTGTTTAATTAGCTTCTTGATATAACACACCTGTCAGGTGGACGGATTATCTTGGCAAAGGAGAAATGTTCACTAACAGGGATGTAAAGTTTGAGATAAATAAAGATAAAATAGATCAAATTTGAGATAAATAGATACAATTTGTGATAAATTGTTTTTTTTTGCATATGGAACATTTCTTGGAATCTTTTATTTCACCTCATGAAACAGGGGACCAACACTTCCCATGTTGCCTTTATATTTTCGGTCAGTTTATTTTCTTTCTTTATTATTTCCCCCAAAGCCTACCACAACTCCACTAATTGGAATAAACTTATTAAATATATTTTCCTTTTTATTATTTTCCTTTTTATTATTTTCCCCTAATCCTTCCACCCCTCTACTAATTGGAGTAAACATGTGACCGACCGACTCGATTCGGTCTTATGTAGCAAAATTTGAAATGATGTTTTTTACATTGGATAAAAGTAGAGACTCAGAGCTCGAAAATGGTATATCAGACACTACAGTTTAGGAACAATGGGAAAGTAATTCTGTTTTGAACATGTATTAATTAACTTGTAACCACACTTTTGAGAAAATAGACCTACTGGAAAGCTCTTCTTTGTCTACACCCATTCAGCATCACTCACACCCTTTTAAGATTTAGCCCCACCCATCTCTCTAAGGATTCACATGTGAGGCTATGCAGTAAACAACCAAAGCGTTAAAGACTGAAGGCTGGCTTATACTACTGGTGTGTTCGTAAATTTGATTTGGAGTGTGCTCTGGGCGTTCGTTAAACTCAGAGCGTAATCAGATTGGCCGTTTGTAAATTCAGAGCATTTCACTCTCGGAGCGTTCAGAGCGCACACTGGACGTTCTTGCCGAAAAGCAGGATTGATCCGAGCATTCTAACCTAACAACAGCAGTCAAGCACCAAAACTAACTGGCTAAAGTTGTCAAGTTTGCCAGCTACATCCAGACATAAATGAGAGAACAGCTCACTTTGACCATTTTACTCGCCCTAGCAAAGTTGGTTAGGCTGTTTTATGTTATCCAGATTGTTGGTGACTGCAACTGTGCTGCTGGCAACAATTTAATTATGCTTTTTGGCCAACATTTACTGACACCGGCCATATTCAACAGGTGTTGAGTGTTTGTAAATTAATCTGTTATTCTGTGTTCTGGCACACTCAGACGAGAGTGCTCTGAAATCGGAATAGATTGCCAGAGCGAATTTACCAGCTACGTCTATCAACAGTTGTTGGTGTGACATCATAAACATTCTATTGAAATAGTTACTTGCATCGTGGAGTCTTTTGTTTAGACATGGAGCTAGCTAGCTAAACAATGAACCACAATCCCAATAACTTACTACCCTGCATGAATCTGCAGGTAGCTAACCAATCAGGTTGAATGATAGCTACATTGCACACCCATCCAAACTCATCTCTCGGCATGTCCAGCCCACTCATTATCTCAGCCAATCATGGCTATAGGGAAGGTTGCTGACTTTTTCCATGGCTAAACCAACAAGGCTCGTAATTTAACAATTTTATTTGTATTTACAGATGGCATACCTGTTTGTTATTAAGGCACATGAAAGTTCACATGTTCCAGAATGGAATTTCTGCCAAAATAACACATTTTGATTTAAAAAAAAGTTTACGTTAAAATGGCGCTCCTGTGAAGTAGTGACACATGACATATGTCTAGTATCCTAAAACGAGTCACATATAGTTTCCTTCTTTATTATTTTCCCCTTTCCCTAGCATACCTCCCCTAATTGGAGTAAACTAATGGACAACGATACATAGGCTTCCACTTCCAGTTTATATTGTATATCCTACATACATTTCACGGACAGCATATTTTACATTAGTTATCTTTTGTTTATTTTTAGTCCCAGCCTTCAGCTACCTTCAACACCTCCCAAGACCATCAAGTTTTGATTTTTAGCTGCAATATATTTTCTACAGTGCTGTGATGGCGGGACACAATGCAATTAGTCCGGGTAGCCAATGTGCAGGGGCACTGGTTAGTCAGGCTAATTGAAGTAATATGCACATGCATGTATAGTTAAAGTGACAATGCATAGATGATAAACAGAGAGTAGCAGCAGCGTAAAAGAAGGCTGGCTGGGGTCTTTGATAATTTTTAGGACCTTCCTCTGACACCGCCTTGTGTAGAGGTCCTGGATGGCAGGCAGCTTAGCCCCAGTGATGTAATGGGTCGTACGCACTACCCTCTGTAGTGCCTTGTGGTTAGAGGCCGAGCAGTTGCCGTACCAGGCAGTGATGCAACAAGTCAAGATGCTCTTGATGTTGCAGCTGTAGAACATTTTGAGGATCTAAGGACCCATGCCAAATATTTTCAGTCTCCTGAGGGGGAATAGGTTTTGTTGTGCCCTCTTCACTACTGTCTTGTTGTGTTTGAACCATGATAGTTTGCTGGTGATGTGGACACCAAGAGACTTGAAGCTCTCACCCTGCTCCACTACAGCCCCATCCTTTTCCTGTAGTCCACAATCATCTCCTTTCTCTTGATTATGTTGAAGGATAGGTTGTTATTCTGGCACCACCCGGCCAGGTCTCTGACCTGCTCCCTATAGGTTGTCTTGTCATTGTTGCCTACCACTGTTGTGTCGTCTGCAAACTTATTGACGGTGTTGGAGTCATGCCTGGCCATGCAGTCATGCAGTCATGAGTGAACAGGGAGTACAGGAGGGGACTGAGCACACACCCCTGAAGGGCCCCTGTGTTGAGGATCAGCGTGGCAGATGTGTTGCTACCTACCCTCACCACCTGGGGGCGGCCCGTCAGGAAGTCCAGTATCATTGAAGGTCCCCAAGAACACAGTGGCCATCGTTCTTAAATGAACCACCAAGACTCTTCCTGGAGCTGGCCGCGTGGTCAAACTGAGCAATTGGGGGAGAAGGGCCTTGGTCAGGGAGGTGACCAAGAACCCAATGGCCACTCTGACAGTGCTCCAACGTTCCTCTGTGGAGATGGGAGAACCTTCCAGCGTGGTAAGTGTCCATAATGTTTTTAATACAGACAAATGAACACTCGAACAAAAACATTAAACGATAACGTGAAATTTACAACAACCGAAACAGTACCGTGTGGCGACAAACACACACATGGAAACAAACACCCATAAACTGGCTGACTGACGGCTCTGGCAGCTCCTGGCTGACTGACGGCTCTGGCAGCTCCTGGCTGACTGACGGCCCTGGCAGCTCCTGCCTGACTGACGGCTCTGGCAGCTCCTGCCTGACTGACGGCTCAGGACAGACTGGCGGCTCTGACGGCTCAGGACAGACTGGCAGCTCTGACGGCTCAGGACAGACTGGCGGCTCTGACAGCTCAGGACAGACTGGCGGCTCTGACGGCTCAGGACAGACGGGAGACTGATGGCTCAGGACAGACTGGCGGCTCTGACAGCTCAGGACAGACTGGCGGCTCTGACGGCTCAGGACAGACGGGAGACTGATGGCTCAGGACAGACTGGCGGCTCTGACAGCTCAGGACAGACTGGCGGCTCTTACAGCTCAGGAGAGACGGGAGACTCTAGCAGCTCAGGACAGACGGGAGACTCTAGCAGCTCAGGACAGACGGGAGGCTCTAGCAGCTCAGGACAGGAGGAAGGCTCTGGCAGCTCAGGACAGACGGGAGACTCTAGCAGCTCAGGACAGACGGGAGGCTCTAGCAGCTCAGGACAGGAGGAAGGCTCTGGCAGCGCTGGAATGGTGGGAGCACCTGTAGGCAGAAGATGGAGAGACAGCCTGGTGCGGGGGGCTGCCACCGCAGGGCTGGTGCGGGGGGCTGCCACCGGAGGGCTGGTGCGTGGAGGTGGCAATGGATAGACCGGACCGCGCAGGCGCACTGGAGCTCTTGAGCACCGAGCCTGCCCAACCTTACCTGGTTGAATGCTCCGTGTAGCCAGGCTAGTGCGGCGAGGTGGAAGATGCACTGGAGACCAGATGCATAGAGCCGGCTTCATGGCACCTGGCTCGATGCCCACTCTAGCCCGGCCGATACGAGGAGCTGGAATGTACCTCACCGGGCTATGCACATGCACTGGGGAAACTGTGCGCTCCACCACATAACACGGTGCCTAACCGGTCCATCTCGCTCTCCGGTAAGCATGGGAAGTTGGCGCAGGTCTCCTACCTGGCTTCGCCACACTCCCCGTGTGCCCCCGCCCAATACATTTTTGGGGCTGCCTCTCGGGCCTCCAGCCGAGCTGCCATGCTGCCTCCTCATACCAGCGCCTCTCTGCCTTCGCTGCCTCCAGCTCTGCCTTGGGACGGCGATATTCCCCTGGCTGTGCCCAGGGTCCTTTATCGTCCATAATCTCCTCCCAAGTCCAGGAGTCTTGTGTTCGCTGCTGCTGCCCGTTACCACGCCGCTTGGGCCTTTTGTGGTGGGTGGTTCTATAATGGCAGATCTCCTCTTTGTCTTATGAGGAGTAAGGATCGGACCAAGATGCAGCGTGGTAAGTGTCCATAATGTTTTTAATACAGACAAATGAACACTCAAACAAAAACAAGAAACGATAACTTGAAATCTACAACAACCGAAACAGTACCATGTGGCGACAAACATACACACGGAAACAAACACCCATAAACCAACAGTGAAACCCAGGCTACCTAAGTATGATTCTCAATCTGAGACAACTAACGACACCTGTCTCTGATTGAGAACCATACTAGGCAGAAGCAGAAACCAAACATAGAAACAAACATAGACTGCCCACCCCAACTCACGCCCTGACCATACTAAATAAAGACAAAACAAAGGAAATAAAGGTCAGAATGTGACAATTATACATAACTTTAACCCAATGTATGAGATTCTCCAAAGTTAAAATAGTCCAAGCATTCATATATAAATTCCAGTCCAGTCCATTCGTACTTTATCAAAGGCCTTTTTAAAGTCTATGAGTACCAGGCCTGGTTTCCCAGATTTTTCGTAGTGTTCTATTGTTTCCAGTACTTGTCTTGTATTATTTTGAATGTATCATCCATGTAAAAACCTGTCTGATTAGGATGAATAATATCCATCAGCTGCTTTAGTAGCTGAGGAAATAATCACAATAATAATAATAACAATAATACACATTTCCAGCCAAGAGCATCCTCCCTCCCTGTTGCTGGTATTCCTACACTTAATGGGTGTTCTAATGAGAAAAGAAGCAGCAGCCAGCCAGGTAAGTATTCTACGAGTTTTGAATGGCCGCAGTCTCAGCGCTTAGTGGAATGTGAGTAGGCCCTTTCATCTAGAGAAAGCCTATGTGTTTGGAGAGATTATAAAGAGGACAGCCTTTTCTCTAAAACAACAACATACTTTTCTCTCAATAAATATTCCACAGCAGTAACCTTCTCTAACAAGAAATAAAGAGCATTTGACTGACCACAGGATTCTTCTATTTCATTGTAGCCCATGTGATGTTGTTTTCTGTACTGTTCTACAAAGCCTGTTCCCCAGATGAAAAGAGGAGCAGAAATAGATTTTGCCCATCACGCTGTGTGCCAGGGAGAAGCTCCGCTCGCTCTATTTCAAACTGCTGCCGGTCACAACACAAACCTGTCCCTCATTTCCTTCCCAGAGAGCAGAGAGAGAGAAAACAGGAAAGTGTGTTGGCCTCCAGACAGCGTCTGGGAAAGAGAAGGAAGAAGGGAGCGTCTCTCCTCACAGCCTGCAGCCTCCCAGCCCGACAAGTCAATCAGTCCACGTCTCCCGATCCACCTCTCATCTCTGGGCTGCTACAGGAGAATAGCAGAGCTGCAAGGCCAGAGGCCCACAGACAGGGCTCTGACAGTAGACCAGATAACTGAACTGACTGGGTTCACTCATTGGACCTGAGGAGGGATCTAGACATGCAGCCTGACACATACCAGAATGGATTATTCATAATTAGCCTGCTCTCTCTCTAAACACGCAATGTCAATGGTTACAAAGATGAATTTAAACTGTGTGAATTTATACTGCCAACAATATTGTGTAGCCTATATGGAGGGGAAGGGAAATATATTGTTACTCTGTTGTAATATTAATTTGTTTAATGTAATTTTGAACTCTGACCAAATTGCCTATGAATGCAAACATACAATGGATAATGATTTAATGTCTCAACACACATATTAGTTTAATTTAATCTCCGTGACAAAGCAGAGTGAAGTAGAGGACATTTGTTTTGTTTGTTGCTGAGACAGGTTGATTCTGAGGATATGATGATGATGAGAAGGAAGGAGGGAGACAGTGAGTGATTAGGTGAAGGAATATTCATTTTGGAAGCCAACAGAAAACAATTGGCTTCATTAAACTCTAGCAAAGCACAGTGTCTGCTTGTCTCACTATAAATGACCATTATCTGCATGTTTCCTGTGACATCTGTCTTTGCTGATAGTCTCTTTTAGTGTTGTGTTAAAATAAATTACAGGGCCTTGTCCCAAACAATCTCAATCTTCATCAAAACTCCAGCTTCTAATTGCACTCTTTAGATCAAACTTAAGAGGTTGCTACAGCAACATGCCATTTTTGATACTGAAACTTAACTCTCGGAGGTCCTAAACCTTGTTAGTTGAACCTCACCCAAAATCTTTTCGATGACGAACAGTCTGAGGATGCAGACAGAAGAAGTGACAATTTGTCCTGACCCTTCTATAAACACATTAACAGTGAGGAAGAATAAGTATTTCCCATTGGGATCGCAATATTTTTGATTATTTCCCCATTTTTTTCCATCTGTTTCTTTAGTTCAGATTGAACAGCTGTTGAGTCTGATTGTGTCTCATCTCCTCCTAAACCACCAGTTGGTGGCGCTAAAGATGTAATTGGCACCAGTGGCAGCACAGGAGACGATTTTTGTCTCATGCAAATACATGTTAGATTTGAATTAAGCAGACAAACAATGAGAAATATTGTGATTATTATATCTGTGTAATCACATATTGTTGCCCTATTATGTGGTCTGAACATAGTAAAAAGTGGATATTTTATCAGGGAAAATTAGAAACAGGAAGTCCTGCCTCTTGCGCAGTCAGCATATATACACTACAAAAGTATTTTGACACCCCTTCAAATTAGTGGATTCAGCTATTTCAGCCACACCCATAGCTGACAGGTGTATAACATTTAACACACAGCCATGCAATCTCCAAAGACAAACACTGACAGTAGAATGGCCTTACTGAAGGGCTCAGTGACTTTCCAACAAGTCAGTTCATCACATTTCTGCCCAACTAGAGCTACCCCGGTCAACTGTACGTGTTGTTATTGTGAAATGGAAAAATCTAGGACAACAACAGCTCAGCCGCAAAGCCGTAGGCCACAGAAGCTCACAGAATGAGACCGTTGAGACCACTGAGTGCTGAAGAAGGTAGCGAGTAAAAATCCTCTGTCCTTGGTTGAACACTCACTCCAGAGTTCCAAACTGCCTCTGGAAGCAACGTCAGCACAGTAACTGTTTGTCGGGAGCTTCATGAAATGGGTTTCCATGGCTGAGCAGCCGCACACCAGCCAGGTTAACGCTACCTGCCCGAATGCGTAGTGCCAACTGTATAGTTTGGTGGAGGAATTATGATCTGGGGCTGTTTTTCATGGTTCGGGCTTGGCCCCTTAGATCCAGTGAAGGGAAATTGTAACGCTACAGCATACAAGGGCACTAGACAATGCTTCCAACTTTGTGGCAACAGTTTGGGGAAGGCCCTTTCCTGTTTCAGCATGACAATGCCCCCATGCACAAAGCGAGGTATATACATACAGAAATATTTTGTTGACATCGGTGTGGAAGAACTTGACTGGCCTTCACAGAGTCCTGACCTCAACTCCATTGAACACCTTTAGGATGAATTGGAACGCAGACTTCGAGCCAGGCCTAATCACCCAACATCAGTGCCTGACCTCACTAATACTCTTGTGGATGAATGGAAGCGAGTACCCGCAGCAATGTTCCAACATCTAGTGGAAAGCCTTCCAAGAAGAGTGCAGGCTGTTATAGCAGCAAAGGGGGGATCAACTCCATATTAATGCCCAAGATTCTGGAATGAAATGTTCAACAAGGAGGTGTCCACATACTTTTGGTCATGTAGTGTATATTTATAAATATTCATAAACTATGGTATTAGACTAAACTTCACTTGCATCATCATCATGGTATTGAGAGATAAACATGAAAATGCTTTGTTATCCAACTGATCTTGTGTCCATTCTGTCATCCTGTGAACCCTTTTCATTGCTGCTCGCAGCTATTTTGTTTGTGTATGTGTCCAAGAAGCAATGGTTGGTTCAACTAACCCTTTATCTCACCTAACCCCACTCTGCCCTACGGGTCAGTGTGTCTGAGAAGTTTATCTCCCGTCTAGATAAGCCTATATCTGCTGGGATTTTTATAGTAAAAACTTTAGGTATAATTATTGGTGGGGTTTACAGTGCTTCAAAAGGTTTATCCTGTCTCTGTTTAGTCTTTCTCCAGCCAATGCCGCTCAAAGCACCACCTAACCAATAACACGGCCATAAAAATGAAATAGGCTCTCATTTGAACAGTTTGACATTTATGACACACGCATCTTGACATGATCGCCTCCTATTCACTCAAACTTTTCCAGGTACCTGGAAAGCTGATAGCGGTAAGATGATTCTCTAATTCTGATCTTGTCATGTGTGGGTAATTGCCAGTGACATCCAGAGTTGTTTTGCGTGCAGCCACATTTCAAATCACCTCTAATCTCAATGCAACAGAAAGTCTGTGTCCCAAATGGTACCCTATTTCCTAGTGTACTACTTTTGGCCAAAAGTTGTGCACTCGGGAATAGGGTACAATTTTGGAAATAAACCTTCTGTTTTTTAGAGATTAGAGGAATAGGGTGTCATTTGGGACTTGGACAAACTCATACAGCACATCAATTCTGATGCTGCAGTGCCATCTCTCTGCATCATTCAATTAAGAGTAATCTCATCTAAACAACAAAGACCTGCTCTCGCTGCCAAGCCAGGTCTCTCTCAACCACTTTTTCCCCCATATATTTAACTATGAAAGTCAGTTAAGAACAAATTCTTATTTACAATGACGGCCAAACCCTTCCCTAACCCGGATGACGATGGGCCAATTGTGCGCCGCCCTATGGGACTTCCGATCACGGCCGGTAGTGAGGGGATCGAACCAGGGTCTGTAGTGACACCTCTAGCACTGCAATCCAGTGCCTTAGACTGCTGCCCCACTCGGGAGCCTATTATTGTTTAACCATGATCCAAGTGATTCATGTTCCTTTGGTCTGGAAATGACACACAGTTTGTTTTGTACAGTTCAAGTTAAATGAAGCTCAGAGTCAAAGGAAAGAGATAAGGGAACCACAGAGCTAGTATCTGAGGAAGTTGGAACCGACTGACTGGATTCAAGTGGAAAGAAACTGATACTTGGAAATAGTTGCAGGGGGATAGACTTGGCAAACCTGAAATAAAAATGTCCCAAAACACCAGAGAAATGTTTAGAGTTACAGTACACTAGGCTTTCAGAACAGTGCTGTGTGTTTGTAACAGAGATAGCTGTGTTGTTGATGTTTTACTAACATGTGTAAATTGTGTCCTTCTCACAGGTAGCCCACCAGCCACTGGTACTGGCACTCTAGTCATCCACCTGGAGGACTACAATGACAATGCTCCCTACGTTCACCCAACTGTGGTACGGGTGTGTGAAGACGCCAGGGACAGTGTGGTGATAGTGGGGGGGCGGGACAGGGACATCCACCCCAACACTGGGCCCTTTAAGATCGAGCTGGGGAAGCAGCCAGGGCTGGAGAACACGTGGAAGGTCTCCAGGGTCAACAGTGAGTTCAGACAGTTACTTACAGAACATTACACTCCCTAGGCTGCTACCTACAGAACAGCACACTAACTAGGCTGCTACCTACAGAACAGCACACTCCCGAGGCTGCTACCTACAGAACAGCACACTCCCGAGGCTGCTACCTACAGAACAGCACACTCCCGAGGCTGCTACCTACAGAACAGCACACTAACTAGGCTGCTACCTACAGAACAGCACACTCCCGAGGCTGCTACCTACAGAACAGTATATTCACTAGGCTGCACAGGCACTCCATACGCTGCTACCTACAGAATAGTACACTTACTAGGCTGCAATCTACAGAACTATATACTCACTAGACTTCTACCTACAGAACTGTACACTAACTGGACTGCTATCTACAGAACAGTACACTCACCAGGCTGCTACCTACAGAACAGTACACTCACGAGGCTGCTATCTACAGAACAGTACATTCCCTAGGCTGCTACCTACAGAACAGTACACTCACTAGGCTGCTACAGGCACTCCATAGGCTGCTACCTGCAGAACAGTAAACTAACTAGGCTGCTATCTGCAGAACAGTACACTCACAAGGCTGCTATCTACAGAAGAGTACACTCCCCAGGCTGCTAAATACAGAATAGTACACTCACTAGGCTGCTTAATACAAAACAGTACACTCACTAGGCTGCTATCTACAGAATTATAAACTCACTAGGCTGCTACCTACAGAACAGTACACTCACTAGGCTGCTATCTGCAGAACAGTACACTCACTCGGCTGCTACCTACAGAACAGCACACTCACTCTGCTGCTACCTGCAGATCAATACACTCACTAGGCTGCTACCTACAGAACAGTACACTCACTTGGCTGCTATCTACAGAACAGTACACTCACTCTGCTGCTACCTGTGCTATCAATACACTCACTAGGCTGCTATCTACAGAACAGTACACTCACTAGGCTGCTATCTGCAGAACATTACACTAACTGGCCTGCTACCTTCAGAACAGTACACTCCATAGGCTATTTTTGGCACACACTAGGCTGCTATCTGCAGGTACTAAACACTTTCTAGACTGCTACCTGCAGAACAGTACACTCACTAGACTGCTACCTACAGAACAGTACACTCCCTAGGCTGTTATCTGTAGAATGGTACACTCACTTTGCTGCTATCTACAGAACAGTACACTCCCTAGGCTGCTATCTATAGAATATAACACTCACTTGGCTGCTATCTACAGAACTGTACAGTCACTAGGCTGCTACCTACAGAACAATACACTCACTAATTTGCTACCTACAGAACAGTACACTCACTAATCTGCTACCTACAGAACAGTACACTCACTAATCTGCTACCTACAGAACAGTACACTCACTAATCTGCTGTCTACAACAGAACAGTACTCTCCCTTGGCTGATATCTACAGAACAGTACATTCAATAGGCTGCTATCTACAGAACAGTATATTCACTAGGCTGCTTCCTACAAAACAGTACACTCCCTAGGCTGCTACCTACAGAACAGTACACTCCCTAGGCTGCTATTGGCACTCACTAGGCTGCTATCTACAGAAGTATACACTCACTAGGCTGCTACCTACTGAACAGTATTCTCACTCTGCTGCTACCTGCAGATCAGTACATTCTCTAGGCTGCTATCTACATTACAGTACAGTCTCTAGGCTGCTACCTACAGACCAGTGCACTCACTAGGCTGCTACCTACAGAACAGCACACTCCCGAGGCTGCTACCTACAGAACAGTATATTCACTAGGCTGCACAGGCACTCCATACGCTGCTACCTACAGAATAGTACACTTACTAGGCTGCAATCTACAGAACTATATACTCACTAGACTTCTACCTACAGAACTGTACACTAACTGGACTGCTATCTACAGAACAGTACACTCACCAGGCTGCTGCCTACAGAACAGTACACTCACGAGGCTGCTATCTACAGAACAGTACATTCCCTAGGCTGCTACCTACAGAACAGTACACTCACTAGGCTGCTACAGGCACTCCATAGGCTGCTACCTGCAGAACAGTACACTAACTAGGCTGCTATCTGCAGAACAGTACACTCACAAGGCTGCTATCTACAGAAGAGTACACTCCCCAGGCTGCTAAATACAGAATAGTACACTCACTAGGCTGCTTAATACAAAACAGTACACTCACTAGGCTGCTATCTACAGAATTATAAACTCACTAGGCTGCTACCTACAGAACAGTACACTCACTAGGCTGCTATCTGCAGAACAGTACACTCACTCGGCTGCTACCTACAGAACAGCACACTCACTCTGCTGCTACCTGCAGATCAATACACTCACTAGGCTGCTACCTACAGAACAGTACACTCACTTGGCTGCTATCTGCAGAACAGTACACTCACTCGGCTGCTACCTACAGAACAGTACACTCACTTGGCTGCTATCTACAGAACAGTACACTCACTAGGCTGCTACCTACAGAACAGTACACTCACTTGGCTGCTATCTACAGAACAGTACACTCACTCTGCTGCTACCTGTAGATCAATACACTCACTAGGCTGCTATCTACAGAACAGTACACTCACTAGGCTGCTATCTGCAGAACATTACACTAACTGGCCTGCTACCTTCAGAACAGTACACTCCATAGGCTATTTTTGGCACACACTAGGCTGCTATCTGCAGGTACTAAACACTTTCTAGACTGCTACCTGCAGAACAGTACACTCACTAGACTGCTACCTACAGAACAGTACACTCCCTAGGCTGTTATCTGTAGAATGGTACACTCACTTTGCTGCTATCTACAGAACAGTACACTCCCTAGGCTGCTATCTATAGAATATAACACTCACTTGGCTGCTATCTACAGAACTGTACAGTCACTAGGCTGCTACCTACAGAACAATACACTCACTAATTTGCTACCTACAGAACAGTACACTCACTAATCTGCTACCTACAGAACAGTATACTCACTAATCTGCTACCTACAGAACAGTACACTCACTAATCTGCTACCTACAGAACAGTACACTCACTAATCTGCTACCTACAGAACAATACACTCACTAATCTGCTACCTACAGAACAGTATACTCACTAATCTGCTACCTACAGAACAGTATACTCACTAATCTGCTACCTACAGAACAGTACACTCACTAATCTGCTGTCTACAACAGAACAGTACTCTCCCTTGGCTGATATCTACAGAACAGTACATTCAATAGGCTGCTACCTACAGAACAGTACACTCACTAGGCTGCTACAGGCACTCCATAGGCTGCTACCTGCAGAACAGTACACTAACTAGGCTGCTATCTGCAGAACAGTACACTCACAAGGCTGCTATCTACAGAAGAGTACACTCCCCAGGCTGCTAAATACAGAATAGTACACTCACTAGGCTGCTTAATACAAAACAGTAAACTCACTAGGCTGCTATCTACAGAATTATAAACTCACTAGGCTGCTACCTACAGAACAGTACACTCACTAGGCTGCTATCTGCAGAACAGTACACTCACTAGGCTGCTATCTACAGAATTATAAACTCACTAGGCTGCTACCTACAGAACAGTACACTCACTAGGCTGCTACCTACAGAACAGTACACTCACTAGGCTGCTATCTGCAGAACAGTACACTCACTCGGCTGCTACCTACAGAACAGCACACTCACTCTGCTGCTACCTGCAGATCAATACACTCACTAGGCTGCTACCTACAGAACAGTACACTCACTTGGCTGCTATCTACAGAACAGTACACTCACTCTGCTGCTACCTGTAGATCAATACACTCACTAGGCTGCTATCTACAGAACAGTACACTCACTAGGCTGCTATCTGCAGAACATTACACTAACTGGCCTGCTACCTTCAGAACAGTACACTCCATAGGCTATTTTTGGCACACACTAGGCTGCTATCTGCAGGTACTAAACACTTTCTAGACTGCTACCTGCAGAACAGTACACTCACTAGACTGCTATCTACAGAACAGTACACTCCCTAGGCTGCTATCTATAGAATATAACACTCACTTGGCTGCTATCTACAGAACTGTACAGTCACTAGGCTGCTACCTACAGAACAATACACTCACTAATTTGCTACCTACAGAACAGTACACTCACTAATCTGCTACCTACAGAACAGTATACTCACTAATCTGCTACCTACAGAACAGTACACTCACTAATCTGCTACCTACAGAACAGTACACTCACTAATCTGCTACCTACAGAACAATACACTCACTAATCTGCTACCTACAGAACAGTATACTCACTAATCTGCTACCTACAGAACAGTATACTCACTAATCTGCTACCTACAGAACAGTACACTCACTAATCTGCTGTCTACAACAGAACAGTACTCTCCCTTGGCTGATATCTACAGAACAGTACATTCAATAGGCTGCTACCTACAGAACAGTACACTCACGAGGCTGCTATCTACAGAACAGTACATTCCCTAGGCTGCTACCTACAGAACAGTACACTCACTAGGCTGCTACAGGCACTCCATAGGCTGCTACCTGCAGAACAGTACACTAACTAGGCTGCTATCTGCAGAACAGTACACTCACAAGGCTGCTATCTACAGAAGAGTACACTCCCAGGCTGCTAAATACAGAATAGTACACTCACTAGGCTGCTTAATACAAAACAGTACACTCACTAGGCTGCTATCTACAGAATTATAAACTCACTAGGCTGCTACCTACAGAACAGTACACTCACTAGGCTGCTATCTGCAGAACAGTACACTCACTCGGCTGCTACCTACAGAACAGCACACTCACTCTGCTGCTACCTGCAGATCAATACACTCACTAGGCTGCTACCTACAGAACAGTACACTCACTTGGCTGCTATCTACAGAACAGTACACTCACTCTGCTGCTACCTGTAGATCAATACACTCACTAGGCTGCTATCTACAGAACAGTACACTCACTAGGCTGCTATCTGCAGAACATTACACTAACTGGCCTGCTACCTTCAGAACAGTACACTCCATAGGCTATTTTTGGCACACACTAGGCTGCTATCTGCAGGTACTAAACACTTTCTAGACTGCTACCTGCAGAACAGTACACTCACTAGACTGCTACCTACAGAACAGTACACTCCCTAGGCTGTTATCTGTAGAATGGTACACTCACTTTGCTGCTATCTACAGAACAGTACACTCCCTAGGCTGCTATCTATAGAATATAACACTCACTTGGCTGCTATCTACAGAACTGTACAGTCACTAGGCTGCTACCTACAGAACAATACACTCACTAATTTGCTACCTACAGAACAGTACACTCACTAATCTGCTACCTACAGAACAGTACACTCACTAATCTGCTACCTACAGAACAGTACACTCACTAATCTGCTGTCTACAACAGAACAGTACTCTCCCTTGGCTGATATCTACAGAACAGTACATTCAATAGGCTGCTATCTACAGAACAGTATATTCACTAGGCTGCTTCCTACAAAACAGTACACTCCCTAGGCTGCTACCTACAGAACAGTACACTCCCTAGGCTGCTATTGGCACTCACTAGGCTGCTATCTACAGAAGTATACACTCACTAGGCTGCTACCTACTGAACAGTATTCTCACTCTGCTGCTACCTGCAGATCAGTACATTCTCTAGGCTGCTATCTACATTACAGTACAGTCTCTAGGCTGCTACCTACAGACCAGTGCACTCACTAGGCTGCTACCTACAGAACAGCACACTCCCGAGGCTGCTACCTACAGAACAGTATATTCACTAGGCTGCACAGGCACTCCATACGCTGCTACCTACAGAATAGTACACTTACTAGGCTGCAATCTACAGAACTATATACTCACTAGACTTCTACCTACAGAACTGTACACTAACTGGACTGCTATCTACAGAACAGTACACTCACCAGGTTGCTACCTACAGAACAGTACACTCACAAGGCTGCTATCTACAGAACAGTACATTCCCTAGGCTGCTACCTACAGAACAGTACACTCACTAGGCTGCTACAGGCACTCCATAGGCTGCTACCTGCAGAACAGTACACTAACTAGGCTGCTATCTGCAGAACAGTACACTCACAAGGCTGCTATCTACAGAAGAGTACACTCCCCAGGCTGCTAAATACAGAATAGTACACTCACTAGGCTGCTTAATACAAAACAGTACACTCACTAGGCTGCTATCTACAGAATTATAAACTCACTAGGCTGCTACCTACAGAACAGTACACTCACTAGGCTGCTATCTGCAGAACAGTACACTCACTCGGCTGCTACCTACAGAACAGCACACTCACTCTGCTGCTACCTGCAGATCAATACACTCACTAGGCTGCTACCTACAGAACAGTACACTCACTTGGCTGCTATCTGCAGAACAGTACACTCACTCGGCTGCTACCTACAGAACAGTACACTCACTTGGCTGCTATCTACAGAACAGTACACTCACTAGGCTGCTACCTACAGAACAGTACACTCACTTGGCTGCTATCTACAGAACAGTACACTCACTCTGCTGCTACCTGTAGATCAATACACTCACTAGGCTGCTATCTACAGAACAGTACACTCACTAGGCTGCTATCTGCAGAACATTACACTAACTGGCCTGCTACCTTCAGAACAGTACACTCCATAGGCTATTTTTGGCACACACTAGGCTGCTATCTGCAGGTACTAAACACTTTCTAGACTGCTACCTGCAGAACAGTACACTCACTAGACTGCTACCTACAGAACAGTACACTCCCTAGGCTGTTATCTGTAGAATGGTACACTCACTTTGCTGCTATCTACAGAACAGTACACTCCCTAGGCTGCTATCTATAGAATATAACACTCACTTGGCTGCTATCTACAGAACTGTACAGTCACTAGGCTGCTACCTACAGAACAATACACTCACTAATTTGCTACCTACAGAACAGTACACTCACTAATCTGCTACCTACAGAACAGTATACTCACTAATCTGCTACCTACAGAACAGTACACTCACTAATCTGCTACCTACAGAACAGTACACTCACTAATCTGCTACCTACAGAACAATACACTCACTAATCTGCTACCTACAGAACAGTATACTCACTAATCTGCTACCTACAGAACAGTATACTCACTAATCTGCTACCTACAGAACAGTACACTCACTAATCTGCTGTCTACAACAGAACAGTACTCTCCCTTGGCTGATATCTACAGAACAGTACATTCAATAGGCTGCTATCTACAGAACAGTATATTCACTAGGCTGCTTCCTACAAAACAGTACACTCCCTAGGCTGCTACCTACAGAACAGTACACTCCCTAGGCTGCTATTGGCACTCACTAGGCTGCTATCTACAGAAGTATACACTCACTAGGCTGCTACCTACTGAACAGTATTCTCACTCTGCTGCTACCTGCAGATCAGTACATTCCCTAGGCTGCTATCTACATTACAGTACAGTCTCTAGGCTGCTACCTACAGACCAGTGCACTCACTAGGCTGCTACCTACAGAACAGTACACTCTCTTGGCTGCTACCTACAGAACAGTACATTCACTAGGCTGCTACCTATAGAAGAGTACACTCCCTATGCTGCTTTCTACAGAACAGTACACTCACTAGGCTGCTATCTACAGAACAGTACACTCACTCTGCTGCTACCTGTAGATCAATACACTCACTAGGCTGCTATCTACAGAACAGTACACTCACTAGGCTGCTATCTGCAGAACATTACACTAACTGGCCTGCTACCTTCAGAACAGTACACTCCATAGGCTATTTTTGGCACACACTAGGCTGCTATCTGCAGGTACTAAACACTTTCTAGACTGCTACCTGCAGAACAGTACACTCACTAGACTGCTACCTACAGAACAGTACACTCCCTAGGCTGTTATCTGTAGAATGGTACACTCACTTTGCTGCTATCTACAGAACAGTACACTCCCTAGGCTGCTATCTATAGAATATAACACTCACTTGGCTGCTATCTACAGAACTGTACAGTCACTAGGCTGCTACCTACAGAACAATACACTCACTAATTTGCTACCTACAGAACAGTACACTCACTAATCTGCTACCTACAGAACAGTATACTCACTAATCTGCTACCTACAGAACAGTACACTCACTAATCTGCTACCTACAGAACAGTACACTCACTAATCTGCTACCTACAGAACAATACACTCACTAATCTGCTACCTACAGAACAGTATACTCACTAATCTGCTACCTACAGAACAGTATACTCACTAATCTGCTACCTACAGAACAGTACACTCACTAATCTGCTGTCTACAACAGAACAGTACTCTCCCTTGGCTGATATCTACAGAACAGTACATTCAATAGGCTGCTACCTACAGAACAGTACACTCACTAGGCTGCTACAGGCACTCCATAGGCTGCTACCTGCAGAACAGTACACTAACTAGGCTGCTATCTGCAGAACAGTACACTCACAAGGCTGCTATCTACAGAAGAGTACACTCCCAGGCTGCTAAATACAGAATAGTACACTCACTAGGCTGCTTAATACAAAACAGTAAACTCACTAGGCTGCTATCTACAGAATTATAAACTCACTAGGCTGCTACCTACAGAACAGTACACTCACTAGGCTGCTATCTGCAGAACAGTACACTCACTAGGCTGCTATCTACAGAATTATAAACTCACTAGGCTGCTACCTACAGAACAGTACACTCACTAGGCTGCTACCTACAGAACAGTACACTCACTAGGCTGCTATCTGCAGAACAGTACACTCACTCGGCTGCTACCTACAGAACAGCACACTCACTCTGCTGCTACCTGCAGATCAATACACTCACTAGGCTGCTACCTACAGAACAGTACACTCACTTGGCTGCTATCTACAGAACAGTACACTCACTCTGCTGCTACCTGTAGATCAATACACTCACTAGGCTGCTATCTACAGAACAGTACACTCACTAGGCTGCTATCTGCAGAACATTACACTAACTGGCCTGCTACCTTCAGAACAGTACACTCCATAGGCTATTTTTGGCACACACTAGGCTGCTATCTGCAGGTACTAAACACTTTCTAGACTGCTACCTGCAGAACAGTACACTCACTAGACTGCTATCTACAGAACAGTACACTCCCTAGGCTGCTATCTATAGAATATAACACTCACTTGGCTGCTATCTACAGAACTGTACAGTCACTAGGCTGCTACCTACAGAACAATACACTCACTAATTTGCTACCTACAGAACAGTACACTCACTAATCTGCTACCTACAGAACAGTATACTCACTAATCTGCTACCTACAGAACAGTACACTCACTAATCTGCTACCTACAGAACAGTACACTCACTAATCTGCTACCTACAGAACAATACACTCACTAATCTGCTACCTACAGAACAGTATACTCACTAATCTGCTACCTACAGAACAGTATACTCACTAATCTGCTACCTACAGAACAGTACACTCACTAATCTGCTGTCTACAACAGAACAGTACTCTCCCTTGGCTGATATCTACAGAACAGTACATTCAATAGGCTGCTACCTACAGAACAGTACACTCACGAGGCTGCTATCTACAGAACAGTACATTCCCTAGGCTGCTACCTACAGAACAGTACACTCACTAGGCTGCTACAGGCACTCCATAGGCTGCTACCTGCAGAACAGTACACTAACTAGGCTGCTATCTGCAGAACAGTACACTCACAAGGCTGCTATCTACAGAAGAGTACACTCCCCAGGCTGCTAAATACAGAATAGTACACTCACTAGGCTGCTTAATACAAAACAGTACACTCACTAGGCTGCTATCTACAGAATTATAAACTCACTAGGCTGCTACCTACAGAACAGTACACTCACTAGGCTGCTATCTGCAGAACAGTACACTCACTCGGCTGCTACCTACAGAACAGCACACTCACTCTGCTGCTACCTGCAGATCAATACACTCACTAGGCTGCTACCTACAGAACAGTACACTCACTTGGCTGCTATCTACAGAACAGTACACTCACTCTGCTGCTACCTGTAGATCAATACACTCACTAGGCTGCTATCTACAGAACAGTACACTCACTAGGCTGCTATCTGCAGAACATTACACTAACTGGCCTGCTACCTTCAGAACAGTACACTCCATAGGCTATTTTTGGCACACACTAGGCTGCTATCTGCAGGTACTAAACACTTTCTAGACTGCTACCTGCAGAACAGTACACTCACTAGACTGCTACCTACAGAACAGTACACTCCCTAGGCTGTTATCTGTAGAATGGTACACTCACTTTGCTGCTATCTACAGAACAGTACACTCCCTAGGCTGCTATCTATAGAATATAACACTCACTTGGCTGCTATCTACAGAACTGTACAGTCACTAGGCTGCTACCTACAGAACAATACACTCACTAATTTGCTACCTACAGAACAGTACACTCACTAATCTGCTACCTACAGAACAGTACACTCACTAATCTGCTACCTACAGAACAGTACACTCACTAATCTGCTGTCTACAACAGAACAGTACTCTCCCTTGGCTGATATCTACAGAACAGTACATTCAATAGGCTGCTATCTACAGAACAGTATATTCACTAGGCTGCTTCCTACAAAACAGTACACTCCCTAGGCTGCTACCTACAGAACAGTACACTCCCTAGGCTGCTATTGGCACTCACTAGGCTGCTATCTACAGAAGTATACACTCACTAGGCTGCTACCTACTGAACAGTATTCTCACTCTGCTGCTACCTGCAGATCAGTACATTCTCTAGGCTGCTATCTACATTACAGTACAGTCTCTAGGCTGCTACCTACAGACCAGTGCACTCACTAGGCTGCTACCTACAGAACAGCACACTCCCGAGGCTGCTACCTACAGAACAGCACACTAACTAGGCTGCTACCTACAGAACAGCACACTCCCGAGGCTGCTACCTACAGAACAGCACACTCCCGAGGCTGCTACCTACAGAACAGCACACTCCCGAGGCTGCTACCTACAGAACAGCACACTAACTAGGCTGCTACCTACAGAACAGCACACTCCCGAGGCTGCTACCTACAGAACAGTATATTCACTAGGCTGCACAGGCACTCCATACGCTGCTACCTACAGAATAGTACACTTACTAGGCTGCAATCTACAGAACTATATACTCACTAGACTTCTACCTACAGAACTGTACACTAACTGGACTGCTATCTACAGAACAGTACACTCACCAGGTTGCTACCTACAGAACAGTACACTCACGAGGCTGCTATCTACAGAACAGTACATTCCCTAGGCTGCTACCTACAGAACAGTACACTCACTAGGCTGCTACAGGCACTCCATAGGCTGCTACCTGCAGAACAGTACACTAACTAGGCTGCTATCTGCAGAACAGTACACTCACAAGGCTGCTATCTACAGAAGAGTACACTCCCCAGGCTGCTAAATACAGAATAGTACACTCACTAGGCTGCTTAATACAAAACAGTACACTCACTAGGCTGCTATCTACAGAATTATAAACTCACTAGGCTGCTACCTACAGAACAGTACACTCACTAGGCTGCTATCTGCAGAACAGTACACTCACTCGGCTGCTACCTACAGAACAGCACACTCACTCTGCTGCTACCTGCAGATCAATACACTCACTAGGCTGCTACCTACAGAACAGTACACTCACTTGGCTGCTATCTGCAGAACAGTACACTCACTCGGCTGCTACCTACAGAACAGTACACTCACTTGGCTGCTATCTACAGAACAGTACACTCACTAGGCTGCTACCTACAGAACAGTACACTCACTTGGCTGCTATCTACAGAACAGTACACTCACTCTGCTGCTACCTGTAGATCAATACACTCACTAGGCTGCTATCTACAGAACAGTACACTCACTAGGCTGCTATCTGCAGAACATTACACTAACTGGCCTGCTACCTTCAGAACAGTACACTCCATAGGCTATTTTTGGCACACACTAGGCTGCTATCTGCAGGTACTAAACACTTTCTAGACTGCTACCTGCAGAACAGTACACTCACTAGACTGCTACCTACAGAACAGTACACTCCCTAGGCTGTTATCTGTAGAATGGTACACTCACTTTGCTGCTATCTACAGAACAGTACACTCCCTAGGCTGCTATCTATAGAATATAACACTCACTTGGCTGCTATCTACAGAACTGTACAGTCACTAGGCTGCTACCTACAGAACAATACACTCACTAATTTGCTACCTACAGAACAGTACACTCACTAATCTGCTACCTACAGAACAGTATACTCACTAATCTGCTACCTACAGAACAGTACACTCACTAATCTGCTACCTACAGAACAGTACACTCACTAATCTGCTACCTACAGAACAATACACTCACTAATCTGCTACCTACAGAACAGTATACTCACTAATCTGCTACCTACAGAACAGTATACTCACTAATCTGCTACCTACAGAACAGTACACTCACTAATCTGCTGTCTACAACAGAACAGTACTCTCCCTTGGCTGATATCTACAGAACAGTACATTCAATAGGCTGCTATCTACAGAACAGTATATTCACTAGGCTGCTTCCTACAAAACAGTACACTCCCTAGGCTGCTACCTACAGAACAGTACACTCCCTAGGCTGCTATTGGCACTCACTAGGCTGCTATCTACAGAAGTATACACTCACTAGGCTGCTACCTACTGAACAGTATTCTCACTCTGCTGCTACCTGCAGATCAGTACATTCCCTAGGCTGCTATCTACATTACAGTACAGTCTCTAGGCTGCTACCTACAGACCAGTGCACTCACTAGGCTGCTACCTACAGAACAGTACACTCTCTTGGCTGCTACCTACAGAACAGTACATTCACTAGGCTGCTACCTATAGAAGAGTACACTCCCTATGCTGCTTTCTACAGAACAGTACACTCACTAGGCTGCTATCTACTGAACAGTACTCTCACTAGGCTGCTACAGGCATTTATATTGGTATAGTGTGGAATTACAGGGTACATCATTCTGTCGCCTATCCCATATCATGTGAGAAGGCTTATCATTATAAGCATGCTAGAGGGGTCTGTAATTTATTCATTAATGCACAACCATTTGTATGTGTGTATGTGTGTTTGGGGGGGTTCAGTTCGAATTGAATACATTCAATTCAGGAAGTGATTTGAATTAAAAATGTACAGTTGGATAAATGTCTGAAAAGAATAGCTTAAATTTTTCAGTTTACTGAGAATGAAATAGATATTTTACATTTTTTATGATTACATTGGAATTTGACCCCAAGCCGAGTGTGTGCGTGCTTATGCATTTATATTAATTTATCTCTTGCCTGTATAATTTTCATGTTTGTAGAGTATGGCATGTAATCCAGCATGAAAGTATCAAAACATAATTATCTTGTCAGTTAACCTCATTGGCTGGTATATGTTTCAGACACACATGCTCAGATCATGCTGCTACAGAATATGAAGAGGGCCAACTACCAGCTGCCTCTGGTGGTGACAGACTCGGGCCTGCCTCCGCTCTCCAACAGCACCGAGATCAAGGTCCAGGTGTGCACCTGTAAGAAAAACAGAATGGACTGCAGTGGTGCTGGCTCTGTACGCTCCAACCTGATGTTGCTGCTGGGACTAGTCCTGCTCTCCCTACTCTGTGAGTATACAGTAACTCTTGTCCTGCTCTACCTTCTCTGTAAGTATATAGTAACTATAGTCCTGCTTTCCCTACTATGTGAGTATATAGTAACTCTAGGCATTCTCTCCCTACTCTGTGAGTATAGAGTAACTCTAGGCCGGCTCTCCCTACTCTGTGAGTATATAAGTAACTCTAGGCCTGCTCTCCCTACTCTGTGAGTATATAAGTAACTCTAGGACTGCTCTCCCTACTCTGTGAGTATATAGCAACTTGAGTCCTGCTCTCCCTACTCTGTGAGTATATAGTAACTCTAGTCCTGCTCTCCCTACTCTGTGAGTATATAGTAACTCTAGTCCTGCTCTACCTTCTCTGTAAGTATATAGTAACTATAGTCCTGCTTTCCCTACTATGTGAGTATATAGTAACTCTAGGCATTCTCTCCCTACTCTGTGAGTATATAGTAACTCTAGGCCGGCTCTCCCTACTCTGTGAGTATATAAGTAACTCTAGGCCTGCTCTCCCTACTCTGTGAGTATATAAGTAACTCTAGGACTGCTCTCACTACTCTGTGAGTATATAGCAACTTGAGTCCTGCTCTCCCTACTCTGTGAGTATATAGTAACTCTAGTACTGCTCTCCCTACTCTGTGAGTATATAGTAACTCTAGGCCGGCTCTCCCTACTCTGTGAGTATATAGCAACTCTAGTCCTGCTCTCCCTACCCTGTGATTATATAGCAACTAGTCCTGCTATCCCTACTCTATGAGTATACAGTAACTCTAGTCCTTCTCTACCTACTCTGTGAGTATACAGTAACTCTAGTCCTGCTGTCCCTACTCTGTGAGTATACAGTAACTCTAGTCCTTCTCTACCTACTCTGTGAGTATACAGTAACTCTAGTCCTGCTGTCCCTACTCTGTGAGTATACAGCAGTTCTAAGGGGTAACGAGCTCTATAGGTTGAACTGAAACTTCACTCAATAGGTGAAACCTCCAAAAGTGTTACAGTCCCTAAAAATGAAATGAATTCAGATGATGTCTACCTCGTACTTTTTAGTAGGTCTGCAGCACACCTGAATGGAGGCTTAACAAATACCCGCATACTGTCATTATGATAGAGATGTAGTGATGCTAGTTTGTAGGGTGTTCACCCATAAAATTATTAATTCATTCAAGGTTTAAACAAATATGTCCATTCAATAGAAAATTCCGTAAGAAAAAATATAGTCCAAACCCCATACAGTTCATTCGGAAAGTAATCAGACCCCTTGACTTGTTCCACATTGTTACGTTACAGCCTTATTCTAAAATGGATCAAATATTTTTTTTCCCCTCGTCATTCTACACACAATACCCCATAGAAAGCAGAAAAAACTGAAATATGACATTTACATAAGTATTCAGACCCTTAACTCAGTACTTTGTTGAAGCACCTTTGACAGCGATTACAACCTCGAGTCTTCTTGGGTATGATGCTACAAGCATGGCACGCCTGTTTTTGGGGAGTTTCCCCCATTCTTCTCTACAGATTGTCTCAAGCTCTGTCAGGTTGGATTGGGAGCGTTGCTGCACAACTATTGTCAGATCTCTCCAGAGATGTTTGATCGGGTTCAAGTCCGGGCTCTGGCTGGGCCACTCAAGGACATTCAGAGACTTCTCCCAAAGCAACTCCTGTGTTGTCATGAATGTGTGCTTAGGGTTGTTGTTCTGTTGGAAGGTGAACCTTTGCCCACGTCTGAGGTCCTAGGCGCTCTGGAAGAGGTTTTCATCAAGGATCTCTCTGTGCTTTGCTGTGCTGTGCTGTGCTGACTAGTCTCCCAGTCCCTGCCTCTGAAAAACATCCCCACAGCATGAATCTGCCACCACCATGGTTCACCGTAGGGATGGTGCCAGGTTTCCTCCAGACATTACGCTTGGCAGTCAGGCCAAAGAGTTCAATCTTGGTTTTATCAGACCAGAGAATCTTGTTTCTAATGGTCTGAGAGTCTTTAGGTGCCTTTTGGCAAACTCCAAGGGGGCTGTCATTTGCCTTTAACTGAGAAGAGGGGTCCGTCTGGCCACTCTACCAGAAAGGCCTGATTGGTGGAGTGCTGCAGAGATTGTTGTCCTTTTGGAAGGTTTGCCCATCTCCACAGAGGAACTCTAGAGTTCTGTTAGAGTGACCATCGGGTTCTTGGTCTCCCTGACCAAGGCCCTTCTCCCCTGTTTGACTGGGCGGCCAACTCTAGGAAGTGTCTTTGTGGTTCCAAACTTCTTCCATTTAAGAATGATGGAGGCCACTTTGTTCTTGGGGACCTTCAATGCTGCAGAATATTTTTGGTACCTTTCCCCAGATCTGTCCCTTGACAGAATCCTGTCTCGGAGCTCTACGGACAATTCCTTCGAACTCATGGTTTTTGCTATGACATGCACTGTCAACTATGGGACCTTATATAGACAGGTGTGTGCCTTTCCAGATCATGTCCAATGAATTGAATTTAACACAGGTGGGCTCCCATCAAGTTGTAGAAAGAATGATCAATGGAAAAACAGGATGCACCTGTGCTCAATTTCGAGTCTCATAGCAAAGGGTCTGAATACTTATGTAAATTTCTGTTTTTAATGTTGAATAAATTTGCAAACATTTCTAAGAACCTGTTTTTGCTTTGTCATTATGAGGTATTGTGTATAGATTGCTGAGTCAGGTTTCTGATGTTTGATAAACATACAAAACAAATCTGCAGAACAGTGAAAGCAAGTCTCATCTGTTTTAAGTTAATAAGAAACGCTTTGATATTGCACTTTTGTTTTTACACACAATAATCATTTCACATTTATCCTACTGCATGACAACATGGACACAGAATCACGACAATAGAGCCTTGAAAATTCTAGACAAAAATCCGATAAGGCACCATCACTGCAATGTGCTAAGGACACATCATTTGTTTAGTTTTGACAGTACATTTATCGATGTCATTTAGATTTTAAAATACTTGTGTGGACTCATGCCACAATCACTCTGTAACTTAGTGACAATATTGCAATCTACAGGTAAATGCACTCACTCGGGGGCACTAGCGCTAACTGTAGAATTCTAATGTGCAGGGTTTGCTATTGCTCAGTCAACAATCTGTGTGAAAAGAGTTAGACTCTGGAACTTGCTTCCAGATGACATTAAGAATTGGCAAACTCTCAGTGAGTTTAAACATAAAGTAAAATTCATGTATAGACCTCCTAAATAATGACAGGTTCTGGACTAGAGGGCAATGACTATTCTCCATAGGCTTGGGTTTTTAAGACATGGATTGGCTTGGTTTGGGTTTGTGTTTGTGAAACTGTATGTTTAGTATGTATTCTTTGCTGTTTTTGTTTGTTGTTGTTTATGTATATGCATGTGTGCATGTATGTACTGTATATAAATGTATGTATACAGTATGTACTTCTATGAATGTCTTTATTTATTTAGTATTTTCTTTCTTTCTTTGTGTTTCTTTTCTGAATTTTCTTGTTATGTTACTGTCTATCTAGGGACGGGCACCGTAAAGTAGCGCAAGCTGACGTTATGATGCAATGCATCTTAATGTTGTATATTGCAATGTGTCAACGTTATTGCATCTGTCCCTACTCAAATAAATGAAATGAAACATTGGAATTGGAGTTGATTCCAAGGCAATACATTAAAGACAATAAATACAGAACTTGAAGCAACCACATATTTCGCCATGGAGCACGTTCTGATTGGCCGGTCAGGGGCCAAGCCTCGACACACCCACAACTTGTTTGTTCATCAAAACCCATCCCTTTCGAGCAAATAACAGCATCTGCGCCAATATCTGTGCTTATGAAAATAGCTAAAATATTTCTGACACACCCTCGAACTTATAGCACTACCCCCCCTGCGCTTACATTGACCTTTGCATTAGGTTTTACCATTGCATTAGGTCCACAATGCTCTTAAACTTTTAATCCATAGAAGTAAACAAGAGCAGTTATATCCAGACTCCACATTCCTCTCATATCGACATGCCCTGTGTAGTATACGCGTTCATTAAATCTCAAACATCTTCGCAGCTACTTGTAGGCGTGTTCCCAGCATCTCTTCTGTTTTTTATGATGTTTCTGTGTCTCCCCCACCGTTAGTCTGGCATCCCCTGCTACAGCCAGGAGCTTCCCAGGGACTCCTGTTGGGAGCTCAAGCTGTATATCTCATTTATACCATTAGTGATTAAATGTATAATTTCCCCCTCGATTGGGAATGGGAGGCATAATGAAGGAGATCTAACAGCCAGTCTATATAGATGCCTATCCTGTGTTCAGAGGGGGATTGGGGCTGAGCTGGTGTAATGGCTGAGTTCTGTGCGGTGTTCGGCAGGAGAGGAGCCAGAGGACGGAGGCGACGGGGTAATCTGTAATTCAACACACAGTGGAGCCATTGAGAGTGTTGAGCCTAAGACACCCACAGTTCTGATCATACCAAACAGCCACTGATTCCCTCTCTCTACCTCACATATCTCTTTCTCTCTCTATCCCTCATCTCTCTCACTCTCGCTCTCACTTCCCCTTCTCTCTCTGTTTTTCTTCTTCTTTATCACTCATTACTCTATGTCTCTATCTATCTCTCAACCTCCAGCCATCCCTGGTTTACAATCACTATCTCTTTTCTTCATCTCTTCATTTTCTCTCCATATCTCACTCACACTCCCTTTGGGTATGTATCTATCCATCTGTCCTCTCTCTGTCTGTCTACTTTTCATTCTGTCTCTCTAGAGTGCTGAGCCTAAGACACCCACAGTTCTGATCATACCAAGCAGGCTCTCTCTCTGTCTCAGTCTCTGTATCTCTGTCTCTCTCTCTCTCTGTCTCTGTGTGTGTTCTATATGCTAGATGAGCAGTGCTTTGTTATCAGTGGTCCCTGTGGAAATCAGTCTGTGTATGTGCACAGTGAATGTTAATTGGGTGGCTGTGTGGATTGTGAAATGCTCCTCCTTTGATCTGGCATTCATTAAGACACACCATACTGTACTGATACTCTGGCATTCATTATGACACACCATACTGTACTGATAAACTCTGGCATTCATTATGACACACCATACTATACTGATAGACTCTGGCATTTATTAACCAACCATGTACCTCAGCTAGGACTCCAAGCATGTCCTTTCATTGGTCAACACCATAGCTGAATGGGGTGTGTTATGGTAGAGCTGCAGACAGTAAGGCCTCAGCAGCAGGCACTGCAGCATATTATTCAGCTGAGCCGTGCAGCATGGAGAGACAGGTAGTGATATATAGAGGGAGGCAATCTTTGTCTGTGTGCCCAGTGGGAGCTGGTGAGAGAAGAGAGCTGGGCCACAGAGGTCCCCTCTGTATCAGAGTCAGTACAGCGATACACACACACAGAGAGATTACTTTTGTCAGGGCACATCAGCCTGACCCAGGCTCAACCACTCAGGGACAGATAGAGAGGAGAAAGGTGTGAGGAGATTAGACACAAGTCATACACACACACGTACACACACAATTTCATACGGTACGGGACTTCTGTCACACACCCACTCTCTCCCATCCATATGTACGTACATGTACCTTCACATAGGCAGACACACATTGTGAAAACACACTTTCAGAACATTTGCACATGTACTTTCTGCATATACATTAACATTGTGACTCTCTGCAGGCCTTCTATAGCAGGCTATGTGTACTTCAAGAAGGAAAGCTCTTAAACACTGAGTGGGTGGTGGAGGTTGCTGTAAGTCAACCAGAGAGGACTGCACTCAACCTAAGGAGAGACGCTGCTCCATCAATCTTCCTCACTGGGCGGCAGGCTCCAAAGTGACTGTCTCTCTGCCCAGCCCCACAGAAGAAAATCCATGTCCACATGTACCCTCCTGATCCTTTTCAAGGATAAAGAACTCCGGTGGTGTTACTTTTACACACTCTTAAATGATGTATGTAAGCCGCTGGGAAAGAGCCGGTGTTGAGAGAACACAGATATTCTACTGTAGCATTTACTGCTGCTAAATCCCTGGCTGAATCCAGGAGCTTAGTCCGTCCCTGTTGATGTGTGAGCCTCTACAGTGTGATCGACGTGTAGCAGGACTTTACCACAGACCCGTAACTCATTAGACACCAAATACCACTTGTATTTATGCTGCTTTTACTCAGACAACAGAGTCTAACTGGGCTTATAGTGGATTTCATATGTCAAAGAACACATAGATGTAGCTGGTGTATGTTTTGTTTGTTCTTGTGTTGTGGATCAAATTCTCTGGATGGTTCTTACTGTTTGCAATTTAATAACAAAATAAGGGCCATTGTTAGTAGCATTTTAATAAATGTAGTATAACTATTTTGTTGAGAAATGCTCTAAATAAGATTGGAAACCCAATTTGCGAGTGTGGCAGAGATGACCACAGTGCCCCCTATCTCCCTGTCAGTGAATGGCCTGACAGAAAGACCGTGTGTATGTATTATCTCTCTCCAGCAGGTTCTGTCAGGTCTAAAATGGAAGTCTAGCATCATGTGATGTTGGGGCTGTTGGATGGACAGGAGCATGTAAATATATAGTCATTTTTCGCATGAGCGCTGTGGGCACCACTGGCTTTTTAAGATGAATAGGTTTTTAGGTATTAAGCTTATGAGGAAAACACATGTGAGCGGAGGTGATAACGTGAAAGGCATGGGTGAACGAGCGGCTGCAGTATTAAACAAGTTGACATTTCCTCTCCCACTCCTATTGGGCTGTCTCAAGGCTCAGTCAACCTCCTGCAATCTCCTCTATGCAGTCTATGCAACATCACCAGCCCAGCACCACAGTCCAACATGGCCTGTTTTGCAATCTAACAGAGATGCTGAATGTTGTGCTATAGCAGTATAATGTTGACTGCATTGGGACACATTCACAATGATGCCCCTGTTATTAGCTATCAGTTAAAGGTTGATGAGGCTCTTTAGGGGATATTTGACATGTATTCCCTGTGTGGGTGTATTGTTGTTAGTGTTTGTCTGAGGCCGAGATGAGCTCTGTGGGATTTTATAAGCAGCTAGAGATCTGATAAGAGACTGGCTGACGAATCTCAGAGAGAAAATGCAATTCATCCACAAATAAGGGAATATACCCAGGCAGACTCCCTGCCATAGTCTGCCAACAACAATTCCTTCACAGTGATGTTTAAATCCACTTTCCTGCCCAAACAGCCACTCTCTCGGCTCTAATCCACTCAGTTACAGGAGCAGATTATTTAGGAGAAGGAGAAATAGGATCCTCCTCCTCCTTGGTAACATTCTTATTCCTCTTTTAATCCCTTTGTTCTAATTTAATAGGCATGACATTACCTGGCTGATAAACTCTCACCCTTGTACCCTCTTACCCTGAAATTGTTCTCCAATGTCATGTTTTATACTGTGTCTAGTCTAGTCATGCCTGTATTACTGGATGATGGCTCTTTGAGAACTATTTCATGTCTGGCAAAGATGTATTTGAAGAGCACTGATTTTCTTTTCATGCTATCATGCTATTTCATGCTATGTTTTATTTGAGTTGGTTCTAGTTTTGTCAGAACTACTCTCGTTGATGCCATAATGGGAAGCAAAGAGTGACAGTGAGGGTTGCTGCTATATGATTACATGTTCAAAAGGCAAACTTTGCATTCCTCCTTCTCTTCAGAAATGTAGCAGATATTGGATGTGGCTAACCATATGCTGTGAGACTTGTCTCTTGATATATTGACATTGAGAATGAGATGAAGATGGAGGAGAGCAGGGTAAATCCACAGGCAGGCAGGGAGGATGGTAATTCTGCTGGACTGGAGATTACGAGGGCAGCCCTTCTGTGAGCTATCACATTTGCCTCAACTCCAGCTGACTGCTGCCAGAAGCACTTTCACCCAATTAAGGTGATGGTGATTAGATCAAACAGCCCTCGGTCTCCCTTTATCCCTCTCTGCCTCCTCCTCCTCTGTCCCTTTCTCCCTCTCTTTCGCTCTCTCCATCTCCTCCCATCTCTCTTTCTTTCTCCGTCATTCCCTCCTCGTCTCAGCCTCTCCAGGTACAGCAGGTGTGATGGTCACATTTCCTTCCCCATTCTCACTCAGGTGGGTGGGAGTGAGGGAAGGAAGGGTCTCTTTTATCCACTCTTTGCAGGACTTCATTGCCTCCGTGTGAGAGCTGAGGTGAATTGATCTACCCGTGTATTTTCATGTTTCAGGCCATGAGTTTTTAGCCAGAGGGGGAACAATTGGTATGTTCCAAGGCCTGCATGCATGAATAAAAGTTCCCAGAGTCTCATTATATTTTCAAAACTTATCTCACGCAGCTCCAGAGTGTTGTTCAATTTAGATTTCCTTTTCAGAATCCCTTACACCCAGACAATAGAAAAGAGGGCCAGTGGAAAACAACTGTGAGAATAAAAAAAATCAATAGCACCTCCCATTAGATATTCCCCCCCATTGAATCAGGCACACTTTGATCGGCTCAATTCATTTCAAAATGTCTCGCAAAATTACATTTCACATTTCTCAAAACTACTCTCTAATCTTACGTGAGACAGAGGAGGAAGGACAGACAGAAAAAGAGAGACAGATATCACATAAAATAAAACAGAAAGTCTTAAATCAACCCTGAAAATCTTTAACAAAGAAAAAGATGCTGTAGACAGCTGTAGCTGCAGTCAGAATACATATCAAGCTGACTAACTGTGCCATATGCTCAATTTAACAAGGAAAGTAATAGTAGTGTGATCATGTACATTTATATACTTGATACTTCTTATGAACTTCTTCTACACTGCATTAATTTTCTTAGTAGATCTCGAAAGGAAAACCTACATAGACCTAAAAACTTACGTTGCATTTGTTCTTGGACTGACAGCTCAAGACTCGCAGGTCTTCAGTAAAAGTCAGGACATGTTATATATTTCTGTGTATCAGATATAAAATGCCTCTTCTATGGGCTAAAGATATTGCCTTTTTAATGTCCCTCCATTCAGATAGCAGATCTGTGTAGCATATAGACCTTGAGCAACCCAGCTGCTCTGCGGCAGAGCGAGAGCGTGTCTCCACTTTCAACAGGAACGACACACACACTTCTATACGGAGTCGTGAGCTCAGGCAGGATCAGCCCTATGGTCCTGAAGGGTCTGTTCTTTCTCTTCCAGACAGGGCTGAAAAACAACCACACTCATACAGTGGCTACAGTATATGTCATAATGGAGAAACAGAGAAAGAGAGAGAGAGAAACAGATATGGAGAGAGTTCTGAGTACAGCCCGCGGTGACAGCATAGAGGAAAGGAGACTAGTCCAGAGGAGAGAGATGGCAGAGAGAGACAGGCAGATGGATTGATAACATCTCACATTTCATATTGCGGTGTGTATGTGTGTCTGTGTGTGAGGAAAGGTACAGTATATACTGATAGCACTATCTGTAACAGCCTGTGTATTAAAGGTTATCATGCTGTAATCTGATTTATATCAGTGTAAGATATTTATGATACCTTTACTACTCTACTTGTATGTAACTCTTCATATATGACCCTGTGTAGATATAAAGGTAACAGGCTGCGATACATGTTTTTTTTGGAAGTGTGTGATACATTACAACTATAGAAAATACATATATATTGTCCCATTCAACTGGGACATGACAGAGGAGGATGTGTCATTGTCAAGCCCGGAGATGTTTCCATGTCCAGCTAAAAAGACAGATCATTGCGTTTCTAAATTCTGTCTAAATCTAGAACCAAGAATTTGTTTTTCAATCTTCTATGTCCTCTCCATCCTGAATCTTTAATGTATTGATGCCTATCACCTGTCTTGCGTAATTGATTGCAACTGATCTGTGTTGAAGATACCCTTAACTATCTGTTTATCTTTCTCTTCCTGTCTCTTCTCCTTTTTCTATTCTCTCCTTTCAGGCCTGTAAATGTTGCTGAAATCTACTGTAGTCTACATGCAACACTGAAGAGAAACAACATATCTCCCCTACGTGACCAAGCCTAAGGAAAGAGAAGACCTCTCACCATAACGACAACAACTAGCAAACAATTTAAAAAATACAGTTCAGACTGGACCTCTGTGGTACTGAGCTTCTTGGGTGTCCCAACGATATCTCACCCATCCGTGGCCCCAGGCTCCCCACCAGGTTTTAGTTACCCCCCCCCCCCCCCCTTCATCTCTACCTCACCCGTCTCTATGTCCATTACCGCCCCTAGCTCTGTTCCCCCTCACCTGAACAGTTGTCGTTGCCCCTGGTCTTCTCCCTTGCCCGTCCTTCTCCCACTCCTTGCCCGCCTGTCTTCTCCCTCCATCGCTGTGTTGTCATGGACACCACCGCCTAAATGGACTCTTTCGCTGGGAAAGGAAATACTGCATAGTCTGAGCTACTGGATACTGGATGGGGAAAAGCATTTACTTTTTGATGTATTACTTTATTTTATCTTGTTTCCTACTGTAATGAGAGACAAAAGCCAGTTTTTGTCTGCAGTGGTTGTGGTCTCTGTGGGCAAAATGGTAGCCATAAGCCTTCTCAAGTCAGAAGTTTCTGGAGTCTTTTTTGATTTATTTTGTTTCTATTGCATTAGTTGTCATGGAGTGGAAAACAATATCTTTATAGTAATGGTGTTAAACCTTTAAAAAAGTACACTATATATATTTTATTTTTTACCATTGTACAAATATATTAATTAACCTATGTACTTGGACTGAAGGCTCTTCAATTACCCTTACAGAAAAAAATGAAACCTTTTTGTGGACTTTAAGCACTATTTCTAATGCTATCGATGTGTTTCCTATTTTTTATGTAAATCAATTTTTGGGGTTGGAACCAAAATAAATGATTGTTCAATCGTTTCATTCGGAACAGAACCATTTTTTGTTGTTGTCCCATTCCACTGTTCCGACCAGCAAAATAAAGTTCTGTACCAGTTCAAACCCCCAAAAAGTAACAATTTATATTGTTCCTTTTCTGATTATTTTTTTTGCATTCAGCTCAACATTAAATTACTTCACCAATCAGGGCGTATAGAGCAGCTTGCTATGCGTGAGATGCGACAGAAATTTTGTGGCTGCTTCTTGGCTCCTGCGGCCTTTGTGACCTTGAGGACGTTGAACCACATGGTCTTGCTGAGTGGTCGGCACTCTCCGACGGTAACAATGTGGCTTGAAGCGTTGAGCATCTTGATATGACACGCATTATCTGGATTAGGCCCACAGAATTATACCTGCTAGGGATCGGCTTCAATGGAGGAACTTTAGAGAGTGGGCTTAACGTTGGACCAGAGCTAACTACCAGAATTATACCTGCTAGTGATCGGCTTCAATGGAGGAACTTTAGAGAGTGGGCTTAATGTTGGACCAGAGCTAGCTACCATAATTAAAAACCATACCTTTGGTAGTTAATAAATCCAATGTGAAACGTGATAAATATTGCATCCTTAACTAGTATTGAAAAAGTGAATCGCTTCTTTTCTAATTTAAAATCCCTCCCTAATTTCTGAATCATGCTTATAATGTCCGTAGGCTTCAGTAGTGGGAGGGGCAGGTAGCCTGCGCACACACTGGCAAAGATTTTCAGCTGGCAAATATGTTCGGCTGGCAGGGAGACGCTGGAATACGTTTCTGAGTGACAGAGTGAGGGCTTTGCATAGGTACTTTGTTGCATTTATACCGAAAAAAATGCCTGGAATGTAAAGGAACGTTTAACTGGTTCCCATGCTTTTCAAATTACGGTTCTGTTCCGGAACAGCATAGATCACTTTCGGTCCCTGTTCTGATTCTGTTCCTTGAAACCTGAACCAGTTCCAACCCCCGATCTGGAGTTTTCATTTGCTTTGAAGATTGGTAATCTGTCTGCCTTGTGTTACATGGTCTCGTTTGTACCACTAGAACCCCCCCCCCCACCCACCCACCCACCCACCTGAGTCACACAAAGAGGTCAAGGAAAGCTATTGAATTGGTGGTTTGTTTTTTGCCCTCGTAAAAAAAAGTGTGTATGGTTTGTGTGGAAGACCTCATGATTCATGATAAAGCAAAGAAAAATATGATATTTTGAATGAGTTATGTCTGTCTTTTGCACTAATTTAATAAAGCTGTTACTGTAATTCCCATCACTATACATGTTATTGTTTGTGTGAGCCCCATTGATTGACTTACAGGGCTAGTAAGTGTGTTTGCCAACTGGTTTTGCCAGCAAAATGGAGACTCAAGGTCACTCTCTAACAGGCCCAGAAACCATATCTAAAAAAAATGTGGGCCCCTCCGCAATGCAGAGATATGGTTTCTGGGCCCGTTAGAGGTCGCCCCATAGAACAACATGTAGCGTTTAAGCAAATTCTCTGCAATTCTACACATTTTTCCATGGGCAGAGTAAACATTTTGCATTTTTAAAATGTATTTCATGCAATTCTACTCATTTTGCCATGGGGAGGAGAGAGAACCTTGCCATTTTAAAGCTAGTTTCCTGCAATTCCACATATTTTGCCATGTGATGGAGAGAACATTTAGCTGTTTTAAAGCTCATTTCCTGCAATTGTGAAGATGTTCATATGATATCTGTGTGAGAGTGACTAACAGAATCAATGGGGGAAGTTTTCAAGATAATTTCCTGCAATTCTTAACATTTTGCCATGACTTATGCCATGTACATATGCTATCTGTGTGAGAATGATTAACAAAATCAATGGCGGCCCACATGAGGTCAGAGACCCTGGGCATGTGCCTTGCGTGCCTGGTCAGTAATTTATTAGGCTACAGATGAAATAACTTAAGATGAACTTCACAGGGTAATAAAAGTGCATGGTGATCTTGATGCAATACATTTGAGGGTCTGATTCTGGTGACATGATGATCGATCAATTCAAAATATTCTGCTCTTATCCATAATAATCCCATCATGTAGACTAGCCTACCTACACAGCCTACCTTACAGTATCTGCGAGCTGTTGGCTCGAGCGCACGTGCCAAGACCAGAGTAGGCACATTTACTATTTAACCCAGCAGTTTTTGTGACAAAACTATCAGTAGAGTTGAAAAGACAATGGATACACATTACACTTTAGATTTTTATTCGGTACATGGAAACTTAAAACCTGTTGCGACTCTAGGGGCAGTATTTTCATTTTTGTAAAAAAAACGTTCCCGTTTTAAACGGAATATTTTGTCAGGACAAGATGCTAGAATATGCATATAATAGACAGCTTTGGATAGAAAACACTCTAGCGTTTCCAAAACTGTAAAGATATTGTCTGTGAGTATAACAGAACTGATGTTGCAGGCGAAAGCCTGAGAAAAATCCAATCCGGAAGTGCCCCATATTTTGAAAGTGCTGCGTTCAAATGAGTCCCTATTGAGCTGTGAATGCCCTATCTACCAGTTTACGCTTTCTACGTATTCCCCAAGTGGTCTACAGCATTGTGACGTAGTTTTACGCATTTATGTTGAAGAAAAGCCGAAGGCGGCTACATTGCGTAAGTGGTCACATGGTGGCTCCGAGAGAGATTCTCGCGTAAAATACAGAGGTAGCCATTACTCCAATCGGTCCTACTGAAAAACTAATTGTCCCGACGGATATATTATCGAATAGAGAGATTGAGGATTGATTATAAACAACGTTTGCCATGTTTCTGTCGATATTATGAAGCTAATTTTGAATGTTTTTCGCCATTTTCGTGCGATTTCTCAGCCAAACGTGAAGAACAAACGGAGCTATTTCGCCTACAAAAATAATCTTTTGGGAAAAAATTAACTTTGGCTATCTACCTGGGAGTCTCGTGAGTGAAAACATCCGAAGGTCATCAAAGGTAAACGATTTAATTTCATTGCTTTTCTGATTTCCGTGACCAAGTTACCTGCTGCTAGCTGGACAAAATTCTATGCTAGGCTATCGATAAACTTACACAAATGCTTGTCTAGCTTTGGCTGTGAAGCATATTTTGAAAATCTGAGATGACAGGGTGATTAACAAAAGGCTAAGCTGTGTCTCAATATATTTCATTTGTGATTTTCATGAATAGGAATATTTTCTAGGGATATTTAGGTCCGTTGCATTATGCTAATTAGTTTCAGGCGATGATTACGCTCCCGCATGCGGGTTTGGGAGTCACAAGAATTAAGTGAAAAAGTACATTTTGTGTTCACTATGTCAACACACACTGATTTTAATCGCAACTAGTCTGTTTGGTCACACCACTGGTGGGAAAATGTGCATATTTTCCTTTTGCAGATTTTAGAATATTCGCATGAAAATCTGTCGCCAATTGGATGGAGACCTAGCTACTGACTGACATAACAAAATTGAAAACTGCTGTTGCACTACCAAATTTAGAAATGGCATATTGTGTATTCTACTATCCTAACTAACAGTAAGGCCTATCTATATTCAATCAGATCAATCTTTAACCGGCGATGGCTAAAACCTGCATAGCTGATGTTTTGGCTGTGTTGGAGGTGTAACTGTATTGGATGTGTCAAATAGGGGAACAGCTGCTTGTTATCATTGTACCGATGTCACTCGTCCCACTCCTGTTAGAAATTCAGAACGGAAAAGTGTAGGCAACATAGAAATAATTAAGCTCAGATTGAAAATTATTACATTAAATAATGAGGATTTCTATAGCCTAATCAAGTTGTAGATTACATCTCACATTCTAGTAATTTGACAAGTAAACAAGGCTGCATGGGTTTCTCTTATTGAGGCTCTCTGCAGCCAATGACAATGCCAGCTTTACGTAAAATGCCAGGAGAAGGTTGTGGACACTTGTGGATTTCCCAGCTCTAACGCAGTTCTGCCTTCCACCTCAGATCTGATTGAATAGGGTCCTTAGTTCATCTTATCACTGATATTACAATAGTCCAAACACAGACTTTATATTCTTGTTATTCTCAGATACTGAGACTGAAGTGAGTTTGTCAGATATTCTCAGACCTAAAAAGTTGTCTAATGTTGATGACGCTTACTGAGTCTCTGGCTTTTAGATGAATGTTATGCTAATTTATACAGACAGTACAATACAGTACAGTACATAGCAAAAAATCCTAGGTCTCTCTAAATACTGTATGTCATGACCAAGCAAGCTAACGTTAGCTAGCTAGCTAGTTCACTTGCTGACATTACCCTAATATTAGCTAGCCCAGATAACTTACTTGGCTAACTAGCTAGCTAGCCACCTCCCCACATAGTGACATCAATGTGCTAACATTAGACATAACAGCTATAATCATCGGGTTGTGGTTAGCCATGTAGCTAACAAGCTAACTTAGCTTGATTTGATTGGCCTGTATTGGCGCGATGCATGATTTGGTCACTGACAATGAGCAGTTTTTTCTGACTCCGAGAGGCTCTCGCAAACTTTCCTTGCCCGCATGATCTAATACTATAGATAGCCTACAAAATTCTACCCTGTAACGGATGTTTTAAAAAGGCAGCAAAATGCAATACTTAATTCAAAACATACTTAAGTACAATTAAAATTATTGACTTTGAAAAATACAAGTACTAGGACTAAATCAAATCAAACTTTATTTAAAGTACATTTAAAGTTTGATTTGAAGTAGTTCAATTCTATAACTTTTTGGTTGAGACCTGAATCCAACATATCAATTGTTAATTTATAGACAAACTGGAGTTAAAGCCAGACTAAGTCAGTGGCAGAGATAGAACGATCCAAGCAGAGGATACATTTCCTTTAAATCTAAATCAAATCAAATCAAATTTTATTTGTCACATAGACATGGTTAGCAGATGTTAATGCGAGTGTAGCGAAATGCTTGTGCTTCTAATTCCGACAATGCAGTAATAACCAACGAGTAATCTAACCTAACAATTTCCCACAAGTGTAAAGCGATGAAGAATATGTACATAAAAATATATGAATGAGTGAAGGTACAGAACGGCATAGGCAAGATGCAGTAGATGCTATAGAGTACAGGAAATACATATGAGATGAGTAATGTAGGGTATGTTAACATTATATTAAGTGGCATTATTTAAAGTAGCGAGTGATACATTTTTACATCAAATTTTCCATTATTAAAGTGGCTGGAGTTGAGTCAGTATGTTGGCAGCAGCCTCTCAATGTTAGTGGTGGCTGTATAACAGTCTGATGGCCTTGAGATCGAAGCTGTTTTTCAGTCTCTCAGTCCCTGCTTTGATGCACCTGTACTGACCTCGCCTTCTGGATGGTAGCAGGGTGAACAGGCAGTGGCTCGGGTGGCTGTTGTCCTTGATGATCTTTTTGGCCTTCCTGTGACATTGGGTGATGTAGGTGTCCTGGAGAGCAGGTAGTGATGCGTTGTGCAGACCTCACTACCCTCTGGAGAGCCTTACGGTTGTGGGCTGAGCAGTTGTCGTACCAGGCGGTAATACAGCCCGACAGGATGCTCTCAATTGCATCTGTAAAAGTTTGTGAGTGCTTTTGGTGACAAGCCAAATAGCTTCAGCCTTCTGAGGTTGAAGAGGAGCTGCTGCGCCTTCTTCACCACACTGTCTGTGTGGGTGGACCAATTCAGTTTGTCCATGATGTGTACGCCGAGGAACTGAAAACTTACTACCCTCTCCACTACTGTCTCGTCGATGTGGATAGGGGGGTGCACCCTCTGCTGTTTCCTGACGTTCACAATAATCTCCTTTGTTTTGTTGACGTTGAGTGTGAGGTTATTTTCCTAACACCACACTCCGAGGGCCCTCACCTCCTCCCTGTAGGCCGTCTCGTCGTTGGTGGTAATCAAGCCTACCACTGTAGTGCCGTCTGCAAACTTGATGATTGAGTTGGAGGCGTGCATGGCCACGCAGTCCTGGGTGAACAGGGAGTACAGGAGAGGGCTGAAAACGCAACCTTGTGGGGCCCCCGTGTTGAGGATCAGCGGGGTGGAGATGTTGTTTCCTACCCTGACCATCTGGGTTGGCCCATCAGGAAGTCCAGGACCCAGTTGCACAGGTCGGGGTCGAGACCCAGGGTCTTGAGCATGATGATGAGTTTGGAGGGTACTATGGTGTTAAATGCTGAGCCGTAGTCGATGAACAGCATTCTCACATAGGTTTTTCTCTTGTCTAGATGGGTTAGTGCAGAATGCAGTGTGGTTGCGATTGCGTCGTCTGTGGACCTATTGGGGCGGTAAGCAAATTGGAGTGGGTCTAGGGTGTCAGGTAGGGTGGAGGTGATATGGTCCTTGACTAGTCTCTCAAAGCACTTGAGTGCTATGAGTGCTATGGGGCGGTAGTCGTTTAGCTCAGTTACCTTAGCTTTCTTGAGAACAGGAACAATGGTGGCCCTCTTGAAGCATGTGGGAACAGCAGACTGGGATAAGGATTGATTGAATATGTCCGTAAACACACCAGCCAGCTGGTCTGCACATGCTATGAGGAGGCGGCTGGGGATGCCGTCTGGACCTGCAACCTTGCGAGGGTTAACACGTTTAAATGTTTTACTCATGTCGGCGGCTGTGAAGGAGAGTCCACAGGTTTTGGTAGTGGGCCGTGTCAGTGGCACTGTATTGTCCTCAAAGAGAGCAAAGAAGTTGTTTAGTCTGTCTGGGAGCAAGACATCCTGGTCCGCAAAGGTGCTGGTTTTCTTTTTGTAATCCGTGATGGACTGTAGACCCTGCCACATACCCCTTGTGTCTGAGCTGTTGAATTGCGACTCTACTTTGTCTTTATACTGATGCTTAGCTTGTTTGATTGCCTTGCGGAGGGAATAGCTACACTGTTTGTATTCGGTCATGTTTCACGTCACCTTGCCCTGGTTAAAAGCACTGGTTTGCTCTTTCAGTTTCGCACAAATGCTGCCATCAATACACGGTTTCTGGCTTGGGAATGTTTTAATAGTTGCTGTGGGTACGTTTTCGCTGATGCACTTGCTAATAATCTTGCTCACCGAATCAACGTATTCGTCAATATTGTTGTTTGACGCAATGCGGATAATATATATATACATAACATTGTCACCAAGAAGGCATAGCAGTCTGATGTCTTTTGTCCTCGTCTTGTCGTGTCCCGTATATATATATATATATCTATATATATTTACAACTTTCTTCACATACCGTTTTATATATTTTTTTTATTTTCCATTACTCATCTTCAAAACACTCTCCTGCAACCCGCCTCACCAATTTATATTTTAAAAAAGAAAGTATCATTTACCTCAAGTCTGTAATCCTCCATAGAAGGAAACTAGAAACTAGAAGCTAATCAGAAGCTAGTCAGAAGCTAGACAGAAGCTAGCCAGAAGCTAATCCAGAAGCTAGCCTGAAGCTAACCAGAAGCTAATCAGAAGCTAGCCAGAAGCTAGTTAGCTTCTTTACTGGCTAATCATTAGTATTCAGCTAACCACGGTTTGTGGTCATCAGCTATCCTTTAGCTCGAAAATCTATTGCCAGTTTTGTACGGCGCGGCTTTGACCGGAACATACCGGACCTATTTTTCTCTCTATGTCCCCGGATTTCAACCGCAAGCTCTGGACATTTATACCTGGATCTCGCAGCTAGCTAGCTGCTATCCATGTGACTCTCGGCTTATGTCGATTCCGGAGCATACATCAATTATTCTGGAGCTAGCCAGCTGTTCCATCAGTCCCTACTGGGCAACAATCACCTATCCGGATCCGTTTTACTGCCAATGCGGAACCCCACCGGGCCTTCACAACTGGACTACCGACGTTATCTGCCCGAGGGAGTTATCCAGCTGGCTCCTCCGTCGCGACGTTACCTGAACACCCATCTGCGGTCCGCTAATTGTGAGCTGTCTTATCGGCTGCTATCTGAATAGACCTATCGGACAATTATTTTCCTTTTTCTTGGGCCTCTATAAGTATATCTTTTTTTTCGCGAATTGGATTGATCCCCTCTCCCACACGGAACCCCACTAATCCTACCGACGGAAATGCACGAGGTGCCTAAAAACAGACCTCCATCCTATGCTAGCTTGCTACCGATGGCCCGGCTAGCTGTCTGAATCGCCGTGACCCCAACCAACCTCACTACTCACTCGACCGTTTTGATCACTCGACTAAGCGTGCCTCTCCTTAATGTCAATATGCCTTGTCCATTGCTGTTCTGGTTAGTGTTTATTGGCTTATTTCACTGTAGAGCCTCTAGTCCTGCTCACTATACCTTATCCAACCTATTAGTTCCACCACCCACACATGCGATGACATCTACTGGTTTCAATGATGCTTCTAGAGACAATATCTCTCTCATCATCACTCAATACCTAGGTTTACCTCCACTGTATTCACATCCTACCATACCTTTGTCTGTACATTATACCTTGAAGCTATTTTATCGCCCCCAGAAACCTCATTTTACTCTCTGTTCCAGACGTTCTAGACGACCAATTCTCATTGCTTTTAGCCGTACCCTTATCCTACTCCTCCTCTTTTCCTCTGGTGATGTAGAGGTGAATCCAGGCCCTGCAGTGCCTAGCTCCACTCCTATTCCCCAGGCACTCTCTTTTGATGACTTCTGTAACCGTAATAGCCTTGGTTTCATGCATGTTAACATTAGAAGCCTTCTCCCTAAGTTTGTTTTATTCACTGCTTTAGCACACTCTGCCAACCCGGATGTTCTAGCTGTGTCTGAATCCTGGCTTAGGAAGACCACCAAAAATTCTGACATTTTATCCCAAACTACAACATTTTCAGACTAGATAGAACTGCCAACGGGGGCGGTGTTGCAATCTACTACAAAGATAGCCTGCAGAGTTCTGTCCTACTATCCAGGTCTGTACCTGTTGTAACTTTAATGTGTTACAGAGTTAATGTTTAAGTTAATTCTTTGAGGATTATCTAAAGATATTTCTTTACAGTTATTTACATATGTAATTGTATTGGTTAGTATTGGTTAGTACGCTTTTGACTGCAAGTTCCAGAATGCCTAGTGACAGGAATGAGAGAGATAACGCACCAGTTATGTACAGGTGCAAGGTGATTAAGTGATTAAGCTGATTTTCCGCTAGCCTCTTACCTGCATTGCTCTGTTGAATCTAAAGTTGTTAAATGCAACGTGAACAAGTATTATTACTAAAAGAAGCTTTCATATGAAACCCGACGTCTCGAGTCATTACTTTGAAGACAGTTAATCTAAAAGTACCCAAACAATTTGAACTTCTACTTTTAAAAATCCACCTCTCTAAAAACAAGTCTCTCACCATTGCCGCCTGCTATAGACCACCCTCTGCCCCTAGCTGTGCTCTGGACACCATATGTGAACTGATTGCCCCCATCTATCTTCAGAGCTCGTGCTGCTAGGCGACCTCAACTGGAACATGCTTAACACCCCAGCCATCCTACAATCAAAGCTTGATGCCCTCAATCTCACACAAATTATCAGTGAACCTACCAGGTACCTCCCCAAAGCCATAAGCATGGGCACCCTCATAGATATCATCCTAACCAACTTGCCCTCTAAATACACCTCTGCTGTCTTCAACCAAGATCTCATCGATCACTGCCTCATTGCCTGCATCAGTAATGGGTCAGCGGTCAAACAACCTCCACTCATCACAACGCTCTGTGAAACACTTCAGCAAGCAGGCCTTTCTAATCGACCTGGCCGGGGTATCCTGGAAGGATATTGATCTCATCCCGTCAGTAGAGGATGCCTGGTTATTTTTTTTAAATGCCTTCCTAACCATCTTAAATAAGCATGTCCCATTCAAGAAATTTTGAACCAGGAACAGATATAGCCCTTGGTTCTCCCCAGACCTGACTGCCCTTAACCAACACAAAAACATCCTATGGCATTCTGCATTAGCATCGAACAGCCCCTGTGATATGCAGCTTTTCAGGGAAGCTAGAAACCATTATACACAGGCAGTTAGAAAAGCCAAGGCTAGCTTTTTCAAGCAGAAATTTGCTTCCTGCAACACTAACTCAAAAAAGTTATTGGACACTGTAAAGTCCATGGAGAATAAGAACACCTCCTCCCAGCTGCCCACTGCACTGAAGATAGGAAACACTGTCACCACTGATGAATCCACTATAATTGAGAATTTCAACAAGCATTTTTCTACGGCTGGCCATGCTTTCCACCTGGCTTCCCCATTTCTCCTTTTCCCAATTCCAGTCAGGTGATGTTCTGAAAGAGATGCAAAATCTGGACCCCTACAAATCGGACAATCTGGACCCTTTCTTTCTAAAAAATTATCTGCTGAAATTGTTGCCACCCCTATTACTAAACTGTTCAACCTCTCTTTCATGTCGTCTGAGATTCCCAAAGATTGGAAAGCTGCTGCGGTCATCCCCCTCTTCAAAGGGGGAGACACTCTTGACCAAAACTGCTACAAACCTATATCTATCCTACCCTGCCTTTCTAAGGTCTTCGAAAGTCAACAAACAGATTACCAACCATTTCGAATCTCACCATACCTTCTCTGCTATGCAATCTGGTTTCAGAGCTGGTCATGGGTGAGCCTCAGCCACGCTCAAGGTCCTAAACAATATCTTAACCGCCATCGATAAGAAACATTACTGTGCAGCCGTATTCATTGATCTGGCCAAGGCTTTCGACTCTGTCAATCAGCACATCCTCATCGGCAGACACGACAGCCTTGGTTTCTCAAATGATTGCCTCGCCTGGTTCACCAACTACTTCTCTGATAGAGTTCAATGTGTCAAATCGGAGGGTCTGCTGTCCGGACCTCTGGCAGTCTCTATGGGGGTGCCACAGGGTTCAATTCTTGGACCGACTCTCTTCTCTGTATACATCAATGATGTCACTCTTGCTGCTGGTGAGTCTCTGATCCACCTCTATGCAGACGACACCATTCTGTATACTTCTGGCCCTTCTTTGGACACTGTGTTAAAACCTGTGGTGCTAGGGGGGCACAAAGAGTTCCCTAAAGGGAACACCCCCTCCCATTCAGCTGAAAAAAATATTCTTTAGAAATGTTTAACTCTTGATACTCCCCATCCCGGATCCGGGATCGTGAATAAAGCCTCAGGCTCATTAGCATAACGCAACGTTAACGATTTCTGAAAATCGCAAATAAAATGAAAATAATGCACCTGCTCTCAAGCTTAGCCTTTTCTTAACAACACTGTCATCTCAGATTTTCAAAATATGCTTTTGAACCATAGCAAATCACTAATTTGTGTAAGAGTATGCTAAGCTAGCTTAGCATTTTGAGTAGCATTTAGCACGCAACATTTTCACAAAAACCAGATAACCAAATAAATAAAATCATTTACCTTTGAAGAGCTTCGGATGTTTTCAATGAGGAGACTCTCAGTTACATAGCAAATGTTCAGTTTTTCCTGAAAGAATCTTTGTGTAGGAGAAATCGCTCCGTTTTGTACATCACATTTGGCTACCGAAACGAACCGAAAATTCAGTCACCTACTACGTCAAACTTTTTCCGAATTAACTCCATAATATTGACCGAAACATGGCAAACGTTGTTTGGAATCAATCCTCAAGGTGTTTTTTCACATATCTCTTCATTGATATGCAGTTCGTGGAAGCCTGCTTTCCCCTCAGAATCGCATGGAAAAATACCAGCAGCTGAAAAAGACGCACCAATTTCGATGGAGGACACCGGACGGACACCTGGAAAATGTAGTCTCTTATGGTCAATCTTCCAATGATATGCCTACAAATACGTCACAATGCTGTAGACACCTTGGGGAAACGACAGAAAGGGCAGGCTCATTCCTCTCGCATTCACAGCCATATAAGGAGACAATGGAAAACCCTGCTGGTTTCCTGGATGCCGTTTCATCTTGGTTTTGCCTGTAGCTCCCGTTCTAGGGCACCCACAGAGAATATCTTTGCAGTTCTGGAAACGTCAGAGTGTTTTCTTTCCAAAGCTATCAATTATAAGCATAGTCGAGCATCTTCTTGTGACAAAATATTGCGCTTAAAACGGGCACGTCTTTTTATCCAAAAATGAAATAGCGCCCCCATAGCATCAAGAGGTTTTAACTTTCACACATTAACAAGTCCAATCAGCACATGAAAGATAAACATCTTGTTAATCTACCCATCGTGTCCGATTTTTAAAATGTTTTAAAGCGAAAACACAACATATATTTATGTTAGATGACCACCAAATTCAAAAACACACGCAGCCATTTTTCACAGTCACAAAAGCATAAATATAGATAAAATGAATCACTAACCTTTGATTATCTCCATCTGATGACACTCATAGGACATCATGTTATACATGTATTGTGTGTTTTGTTCGATAATGTGCATATATATATATATATATATATATATATATATATATATATAATATAATATCTCAGTTTACATTGGCGCGTTATGTGCAGTAATGTTTTGATTCAAAACAGCTGGTGATTTTGCAGAAATACTCACAATAAACATTGATAAAAGATGCAAGTGTTATTCACAGAATTAAAGATACATGTATCCTCTATGCAACCGTTGTGTCAGATTTTTTTTTTTACTTTACAGAAAAAGAATAATCTGAGAACGGCGCTCAGAACCCAAAGAAATAGCCGCCATTTTGGCGTCAACAGAAGCTACAAAAAACACTATAAATATTAACTTACCTTTGAATATCTTCATCAGAAGGCAGTTCCAGGAATCCCAGTTTGACAATGAATGACTGATTTGTTCCATAAAGTTCCAAAAAGCCTATAATTTAGCCACTTGTTGTTAGCTTGTTCAGCCCAGCATTCAATCCTCAAAAAGCACGAGCAATTCCTCCAGACAAAAACTCAAAAAGTTCCGTTACAGGTCGTAGAAACAAGTCTAATGATGTATACAATCCATATTTAGGATGTTTTAACCTCTTGCGACGAGCAATCCCATATTCGGGGAGAGTAATCATAGCCTCAAATGCATTAGCATAATGCAGCGGACATAAATACCCTTAGAAACTTTTCCTATTCATGAAAATCACAAATTAAATGAAATAAATATATTCAAACACAAGCTTAGCCTTTTGTTAACCTCTCTGGCCCACCCGGGACGCAACCGCACCCCTGCCAACAATAAATGCAAATGCACTACGCCAAATGCTAATAGCACTCGTTAAAACTCAAAACGTTCATTAAAATTCACATGCAGGGTAGTCAATTCAAGCTACACTCGTTGTGAATCAAGCCAACGAGTCAGATTTGTAAATGCTTTTCGGCGAAAGCATGAGTAGCTATTATCTGATAGCAGGCAACACGCCGAAATACCAGAAGGGACGTAAACAAAGGAATTAGCGTAGCCGGCGCTACACAAAACGCAGAAATAAAATATAAAACATTCATTACCTTTGACGAGATTCTTTGTTGGCACTCCTATATGTCCCATAAACATCACAATTGGGTCTTTTTTTCGATTAAATCGGTCCTTGTGTACCCAAAATGTCAATTTATGAACACTGTCAGATCCAGTAAAAACACATTTTTTAAACGTGACGTTATTTTTTTAAATTAAAAAAGTTGCCTATAAACTTTGACAAAACACTTCAAACTACTTCTGTAATCCAACTTTAGGTATTACTAAACGTTAATAAACGATCAAATTGATCACGGAGCGATCTGTAGTCAATAAGCACGAGTTTGGGAAACATAACTAACTTTTCCGGTTCCATTGTTTACAGCTGTGGACTTGACAACCGGATGTGGCTATTACTCAGATGACCAACGATTTAGTTGAATCGAAATCACAACACTGGCGACATCGTGTGGAAGTTATAGGAACTGTATTCTCAGCCTTAACTATTTTTCCTTCCAATAGACAATATATGTGCTGGCGGATTGATTTTTTCTTCGTCGATTTAGTGACCAGGTTTTCTGGCCATTTTGACCACGGAACTCGTTCTGTTATAGTCACAGACACCATTGAACTAGTTCTAGAAACTTCAGAGTGTTTTCTATGCACACATACTAATCATATGCATATACTATATTCCTGGCATGAGTAGCAGGATGTTGAAACGATTTTTAAGAGAATGATGAAAAAAGTAGCCCGATCTCTAAGAGGTTTTAACACTGTCATCTCAGATTTTCAAAATATGCGTTAGAGCCAACGCTAGACAAGCATTTGTGTAAGTTTATCATGGCATAATGCTATGCTAGCTCTGCTGGCAGCAGGCAACATTTTCACGAAAATAAGAAAAGCAACTAAATTAAATAATTTACCTTTGAAGAACTTCGGATGCTTTCACTCAGGAGACTCCCAGTTAGATAGCAAATGTTCCTTTTTTCCAAAAATATTATTTTTGTAGGTGAAATAGCTCCCGTTTCTTCATCATGCTTGGCTGAGAAATCGACCGGAAAATGCTACAACTATAACGCCAAACTTTTTTCAAAATTTGCTCCATAATATCGACAGAAACACGACAAACGTTGTTTAGGATCCATCCTCAAGGTGTTTTTAACATATCTATTCGATAATATATCCGTCGAAGCAATTGGTTTCTCATAAGAAGCGATTGGAAAAATGGCTAGCTCAGTATTTTTACGCAAGATTTTCTGCAGGAGACACCATGTGAACACATGCTATATATGGTCCCTGACAGCCATACTTCAATGGAAATGCCTAAAAAGACGTCACAATGCTGTAGACACCTTGGGGAATACGTGGAAAACGTAAGCTCATTCGTAGCTCATTCACAGCCATATAAGGAGTCAATGGCATGAGGCGGTTTCAAAAAATGCGGCACTTCCTGGTTGGATTTTTATCTGGGTTTCGCCTGTAACATCAGTTCTGTGGCACTCACAGACAATATCTTTGCAGTTTTGGAAACGTCAGAGTGTTTTCTGTCCTAAGCTGTCAATTATATGCATAGTCGAGCATATTTTCGTGACAAAATATCTTGTTTAAAACGGGAATGTTTTTCATCCCAAAATTTTAATAGCGCCCCTTAACCTCTTACATCTATGGGGACGCTATTTCATTTTTGGATGAAAAACGTTCCCGTTTTAAACAAGATATTTTGTCACAAAAAGATGCTCGACTATGCATATAATTGATAGCATTCGAAAGAAAACACTCTGACGTGTCCAGAAATACCAAGATATTCTCTGTGCGTGCCCTAGAACGTGAGCTTCAGGCAAAACCAAGATGAGATGGCATCCAGGAAATGACAAGGATTTTTGAGGCTCTGTTTTCCATTGTCTCCTTATATGGCTGTGAATGCGAGAGGAATGAGCCTGCCCTTTCTGTCGTTTACCCAAGGTGTCTGCAGCATTGTGACGTATTTGTAGGCAGATCATTGGAAGATTGACCATAAGAGACCACATTTACCAGGTGTCCGCCCGGTGTCCTGCGCCGAAATTGGTGCGCAAAAGTCACCTGCCAGTATTTTTCCATGCGATACAGAGAGGAAAGGAAGCTTCCACGAACTGCATATCAATGAAGAGATATGTGAAAAACACCTTGAGGATTGATTCCAAACAACGTTTGCCATGTTTCGGTCGATATTATGTAGTTAATCCGGAAAAAGTTTTACGTTGTAGGTGACTGAATTTTCGGTTCGTTTCGGTAGCCAGACGCAATGTAGAAAACGGAACGATTTCTCCTACACACAGATTTCTCCTACACAAAAACTGCGCATTTGGTATGTAACTGAGAGTCTCCTCATTGAAAACATCAGAAGCTCTTCAAAGGTAAATGATTTTATTTATTTGGTTATCTGGTTTTTGTGAAAATGTTGCGTGCTAAATGCTACTCAAAATGCTATGCTAGCTTTGCATACTCTTACACAAATTAGTCAATTTCTATGGTTCAAAAGCATATTTTGAAAATCTGAGATGACAGTGTTGTTAAGAAAAGGCTAAGCTTGAGAGCAGACGCATTATTTTCATTTTATTTGCGATTTTCAGACACTGCCCTGTGTAGGGTGCTGTCTTTTGGATGGGACGTTAAACGTGTGTCCTGACTCTCTGAGGTCATTTAACCTGTTGCGTCGCGCAATCCCGGATCCGGGTTTGTGACTAAAGCCTCAGGCTCATTAGCATAACGCAACGTTAACTATTCATGAAAATCGCAAATGAAATGAAATAAATATATTTGCTCTCAAGCTTAGACTTTTGTTAACAACACTGTCATCTCAGATTTTCAAAATATGCTTTTCAACCATAGCTAAACAAGCATTTGTGTAAGAGTATTGATTGCTAACATAGTTATAAGCCTAGAATTCAGCCAGCAACATTTTCACAAAAACAAGAAAATAATTCAAATAAAATCATTTACCTTTGAAGAACTTCAGATGTTTTCAATGAGGAGACTCTCTGTTAGATAGCAAATGTTCAGTTTTTCAAAAAAATATTATTTGTGTAGGACAAATCGCTCCGTTTTGTTCACGTTTGGCTATGAAAAAAACCTGTATACAGTTATAGCCTCAAGCTCATTAGCATAATGTAACGTTAACGATTTCTGAAAATCGCAAATAAAATGAAAATAATGCGCCTGCTCTCAAGCTTAGCCTTTTCTTAACAACGCTGTCATCTCAGATTTTCAAAATATGCTTTTGAACCATAGCTATTCACTAATTTGTGTAAGAGTATGCTAAGCTAGCTTAGCATTTTGAGTAGCATTTAGCACGCAACATTTTCACAAAAAGTTTCAAGAGGTTAAGATCCCATGGCACTTATTGTAGGAGTGTTAACCCTGGTGTCCTGGCTAAATTCCCAATCTGGCCGTCAATCCACCTAATAATCCCCAGTTTACAATTGGCTCATTCATCCCCCTCCTATCCCCTGTAACTATTCCCCAGGTTGTTGCTGCAAATGAGAATGTGTTCTCTGTCAATTTACCTGGTAAAATAACGGAGAAAAAAAAGACTTGATATGAAAAACAAGTCTGTCATTTAGAAGGTAACATCACATTTCATTTTCTCACAAACAGTTTCTTATTTAATCATATCAGTTCCCCAACATTTGCATGTGCATCTGATCACTGAGAATTATACACATTCAGAGATACATTTATGTTGTTCTATTGTCCTTAGTTGCATTGTAAATTATTAACACATTCAACAGGATTGTTCTTTTAGTGCCCATGGACATTTCCAACTGGTTGGAATACAGAAATATTGTTTCATTATTCAACCTTTTTATGTTAAAGTTTGGCCAAGTCTCTCTTTGCGTTCCACAGTCACACACTCCACTCTCAATACTCTATACAATATGACTGGTCATAAAACTGCCACCTATAATCCTCACCAATCAGGGCAAGTCATGACACGTGCATGCTCAAAATACTGTTGCATGCATAGGTCATCACAGGTCTGTGGAGATCTTCACAAGTTTTGTAATAATCTATGCAGCATCTCGAACGGCATTGACCACTAGCATCCATTTACTGTAGTTTTTATTTAATCTCAACTACAATCCAGGTCACTTGGTTCTGCTATTACAATGATATCACATTACTCTATTGTAAAAATAAACCAAATATTGGACATAGTATTCACATTTGAACTTTGCTGTGCTTTTAAATTGTTTAAAGGGCAGTGATAGACATTTGGGTGATCATTGTTTATCCATTGGAATTTGGTTGTGCTTTTAGATGGTTGAAAGCATAGTGATAACACATTGGAAATTGAACTAACTTTTGGCTGTCTTTTGAGGGTGTGAAATGGTTGTAATCTCATTGATCAATGCCTTAACTAAATATTACCCAATTATCCACATTGAAATTACATAGTGTGCCCAGTGGGTTGTGTCAGCCACTCTGAGTGACAGACAGAGGCAACCAGAGAAAAGCCACAGTCAGTCAGGGTTTATAAAACCTTGCTGCCAGAGATCTTAATCGATTAATAATTATGGCTGCTGCTCGTTAGTTCTGTGATTGTAGAACAAAGGCAGAATACAGACTCCTCATACTTCCCAACTGAAACAGTTTGGGTAGAGTTTGTGCATATATTATGATGAGATTTTGTGACGTTTTGGTTTGTTTTGGACTTCGGGTCTGGCTGTTCGGGCACACAGCATTTTTTTCTGGATTCAAGCCGAAGTTCCAAACCGAAGTCTACGCCACTTCGTTGGTGATTGGTCAACAGTAGAGATTCTTCAATAAAGTCACATTTTTTTAATTGAAAAATACTGCACCAAACATCTTAATGTAAAACTGTGGGACTAAAAATCTCTTTGACAAAAATGTAAAGATGAATGACAGATTTCTTAGATGAATTCTGACTATTTTCAGAAAGTGTATAGCGGCTACGGCATCTCAAAATGGACAAACAGTACTATTGCCGCTTTTTTCTAATTTTTCAGGCGAAGGTCTGCTTGTTTGTGACCACACACTTTCAGTTCGGCTAGCAGAGTTCGGCTCCAGTCACTTCACTAACACTAAGAGGATTGGTCAAGGTGATGGAGGGCATTAGTATGGTTCACCTGAGATTAACTTCATACTTTATCAGTCAGATCTCTCTGGTGCTAACTTCTAACACAGGTAGGATTCTACAGTCTTTCCCACTCTCACAGGTGATTTCCATGGATATGTTTTCCTGCGCTATGATTGTCCTTGTCTTCCAGCACTGCTTACTATAGAACAGGGCTCTCCAACCCCGCTACTGGAGAGCTACCGTCCTGTAAGTTTTTACTCCAATCCTTATCTAGTGCACCTGATTCTAATAATTAGCTGGTTTATCAGCTGCATCTGGTTAGTTAAAACTGGGATTGGAGTGTAAACCTACAGGAGGGTAGCTCTCCAGGAACATGGTTGGAGAACCCTGCTATAGAACATGAAAGGGAATGCTGAAGGAAGCGTTTCTCGCACAGGATACAGATGCCTCTCTAAGGCTCCCGCTGGAAAGAAAGACACTTAGCTTCTTGTCTCCTCTCTATTGTTCAATTTCTGCTTTCCTTTATTTCAGAAGAGGTTTCCTGTTGAAAAGACATGACTCACTTAATTACGTTTATGTTGTATTTTATTCAAAAAACATTATTCATTCTGCTCCTATTTTCCCCATGTTTGCATGCTTTTGCCCATCAGATAATAAAACATCTAGTCAGATAGTAAAATATCTACAACTTTTATGTAAACTGTGATGAGAAGCAATTAAAAAGGATGATTGTTGATTGTTCAGTCATGGTATAGGGAGCGAAACCTTGGAGATGTATATTTGAAAGGGTTGAGTGGCTGTGTTGTCCCTGTCCAGGATGTAGAGAGGATAGGGCTGCACTGGGCTGTGCTCAGTTCTGTTTCTCAGACCGTGTCTACCTCCATATAAAATACCTTCAGACAAAGTGATGGATTCCCAGCCCAAATACTGTGTCCACATCCGTCTTGCTTGGATGGAGATGGGTAAATACAAGCCACTTAATTTCTGTGTAAAGAGGAATCAGCTCTCTCTTTTCTCTCTCTCTCGTTGTGTCTTTTTCTCTGTGTCTGGCTCTCATGCTCTGTGAGGAGAAGAGACTTGATGTATTTTTATAGTTCGTGCTCTGCTGGTGGGTAAAGCTTCTGGTGCTATGGAGCATGCAGCGGGAAAGGTAGGTGTGTGTTCGACGTGACAGGTGAGTGCCCTGGGGGCAGATGCTTTCTCAGTCTGGAAAAGAAACAGAGCTGTCAGACACCTAATTGTTTCCGCAGAGCTCCTGATTGGAAAAAAAGGGTCAAGACGGCCTCCAGCCTGACTCCTAGAAACCAGGCAGCTCAATGTTTCAACACGACACAGATCACAGGTGTGTGTGTGTGTGTGTGTGTGTGTGTGTGTGTGTGTGTATACTATGTTTGTGTGTACTGTATGTTTGTGTTTGCAGTAAGGAAGCAGGATATTTTGCCCCATGTCTTCTGTACTGATGTCCTACGTCAGGCAGAAGATGGTATCCTTTGTAATCTGCTGCCTGTTGGTCGTGTGAAGTTTATTATGATATGACTTGCTTGGCTTCTTTTACAGGCCACAGCTGTTAAGAGATACAAAAAGCAACAGGGTCATTCCATGCCATTTCAGCAAGCCATGACACCCACCATCTCAGATTGTTCGGGAATTGTTTCTGTAGTTAGAAACAGATAAGATTAGCATTTCTGAAACACTATTTTGTTGAAATGTTATTTGATCTCTGATAAATTAAGCTAATTGATTGCACCCAAATTGGCCCTTTTGATTCATAGCATTCACATAATATTCAACAAGTACCCAACATCTGATTTGGACCGAACTTCTTTCAATAATGGTCAATAGCCGCCCATTGACCCCCACACCCCACACCAATACACCCCACGCCAATCCCACCCCAACAACCAGTATACAGTATCAGTTCTCTATGTTTGACAAGCAAGTATTATGGAGCTGTGGCTTGGAGTTTTGCTTCTTCACCATTTGTAATGTATTCCCTGTGATTCTAGTGATTTTCCCCACTTTTAGAAGAATTAGCCATGGAAGTCGCTTGCATTATTTGCCATAAAGTAGTGTGAAAGTATCAGATTTTACCCACTAGATGCAGCTGTTCCTGCTACTATCCATTTGGCTGGTTTATTGAATCACAAAGTTGCAAGTGTGGGTAGAAAACCAAGAACTTTTGCTCATGATGAAAATAGATTGTGGGGTCAACAGTGTTGTGTTCGAGAGGGGGGTGAGACCGAGTCAAGACCGAGACCAGTTTAGCAACATATAAAAAATCGTATAAAAAATCTGTTCCTATACACCCCAAGGAAGAAGATGACACTTGATTAAAAAGATTCTGACATGCGACCACTTACAGTAGATATTTTCACATTTTCCTAAATTCTCAGAATGTTTGGGAATTACAGTTGAAGTCGGAAGTTTACATACACCTTAGTCAAATACATTTAAACTCAGTTTTTCACAATTCCTGACATTTAATCAGAGTAAAATTTCCCTGTCTTAGGTCATTAAGGATCACCACTTTTTTTTTAAGAATGTGAAATGTCAGAATAATAGAGAGAGAATGATCTATTTCAGCTTTTATTTCTTTCATCAAACTCCCAGTGGGTCAGAAGTTTACATACACTCAATTGGTATTGGATAGCATTGCCTATAAATTGTTTAACTTGGGTTGAACGTTTTGGGTAGACTTCCACAAGCTTCCCACAATAAGTTTGGTGAATTTTGGCCCATCCCCCCCCTGACAGAGTTGCTGTAACTGAGTCAGGTTTGAAGGCCTCCATGCTCGCATACGCTTTTTCAGTTCTGACCACAAATTTTTTATGGGATTGAGGTCAGAGCTTTGTGATGGCCACTCCGATATCTTGACTATGTTGTCCTTAAGCCATTTTGCCACAACTTTGGAAGTATGCTTGAGGTCATTGTCCATTTGGAAGACCCATTTGCGACCAAGCTGTAACTTCCTGACTGATGTCCAGAGATGTTGCTTCAATATATCTATATAATTTCCCCCCATCATGATGCCATCTATTTTGTGAAGTGCACCAGTTCCTCCTGCAGCAAAGCACCCTCACAACATGATGCTGCCACCCCTGTGCTTCATGGTTGGGATGGTGTTCTTCGACTTGCAAGCCTCCCCCTCTTTCCTCCAAACATAACGATGGTCATTATGGCCAAACAGTTCTATTTTTGTTTCATCAGATTGGAAGACATTTCTCCAAAAAGTACGATCTTTGTCCCGATGTGCAGTTGCAAACCAGTCTGGCTTTTTTATGGTTGTTTTGGAGCAGTTGCTTCTTCCTTGCTGACCGGCCTTTCAGGATATGTCAGTATAGGACTCGTTAACTCTGGATATAGACACTTTTGTACCTGTTTCCTCCAGCATCTTCACAAGGTCCTTTGCTATTGTCCTGGAATTGATTTGCACTTTTCGCACCAAAGTACGATCATCTCTAGGAGGCAGAACGAATCTCCTTCTTGAGCGGATTGACAACTGCATGGTCCCATGGTGTTTATACTTGCGTACTATTGGTTGTACAGATGAACGCGGTACCTTCAGGCTTTTGGACATGGATGAACCAGTCGTGGAGGTCTACAATATTTTTTTCTTGGCTGATTTATTTAGATTTACCCATGATGTCAAGCAAGGAGTCTCTGAGTTTGAAGGTGGGCCTTGAAATACATCCCCAGGTACACCTCCAATTGACTCAACTGATGTCAATTAGCCTATCAGAAGCTTCTAAAGCCGTGACGTTTTCTGGAATATTCCAAGCTGTTTAACGGCACAGTCAACTTAGTGTTTGTGAACTTCTGACTCACTGAAATTGTGATATTATAAGTGAAATAATCTGTCTGTAAACAATTGTTGGAAAAATTACTTGTATCATGCAAAATGTAGATGTCCTGACCGACTTGCTAAAACTATAGTTTGTTAACAAGAAATTTGTGGAGTGGTTGAAAAGTTTTATTGACTCCAACCTAAGTGTATGTAAACTTCCGACTTCAACTGTGCGTATACTAAGGCATTTGGGATTTTGTTTTGCAATGCAGAGTAGGAAAATGGCTGTGCATTTGGACAATTAATAGACATTGCTACAAATAAAACCACATAAAAACAGCTGTCTTGTCCAGGACTGGAGTCTACACAGACCGATGCGCTATAGCCAATCACAGCAACAATAGGCCTTTATACAAACAAGGCTTTTGCCACAAGGGCCTGCTATCGTTCACTTTGAACTGGACTGTGTGTTTACAAGCAGTTGCAGTTGTGCGACTTCAGATCATTAGAACGCATTCGCAGCAAGCCTCAAAATACAGCTGATTGGATTTCTGCTAACATGTAAACACCACAGGAGTCCTCTTACATTTGGGAACTTTACATTCCTATTGATCAAACAACAATGAACAGGTAGGCTCTCTCTCCCTCAGTTATGCATATCAACATCAACTAATGCTAGCCAGAGCAAAATTTGCTCAAATCTAATGAAGGAACATTAGATAAACCCTCTCCAAATCTTATTTTAATTTTTTTTATAGAAAAAATGTAATGTGATGGTCTAAGTCCACAGCAATGCTTAAACCACATCAATCTGTTTGTGTGGGGCTGGCTCCACCGTAGGTGGGCCTTTGTCCACCCAGGCCCCTGATGCAAACAGCACATGATGACAATTGTACATCACAAATAGCCTACGAACCATTTTGGACCAAACTTTTTCAATACGTTATTGGCATACCCATTGTTGCCTTAATTAACTAGGCTATGTGTGTGGTGCACTTGTGAATATATTTCACATGCTTTGTGATGGTGTAGGCTACTTGGCATGATTTCCCTATTGTACTACATAATTGATCAATCGTATACCTCCACTAAACAACTTTGATATGCATCAATAGGGAAATCAATAGGGAAAATTTAAGAAGTGAGTATACGCAATGCCCACTGAAAAAAAGTGGGTATAAAGCTTAAACTGGTGTATAGCCTACACTACATCACATCGCTGGCTCTTGTGTTTTACTAAAAGCGCACTCTCCTACAGGAGTGTGCTGGTATTACGGTTGCTGTCCTTTCAGAATCACAAACCTGTCACACACTGAAGACCTTTAGGTTCGCCACTGCACAAAAATGTCTCTAATAGAGATAAAGGCTGTTAAGCTACTGTATTCATGTTTTAAGAAAGGAGTGTATACATTTGTCCTGACAAAGCGGTTTTATGCACTGACTGTGAAAAAATTAGGAGTCCTCAATGTCTGAGACTGATTGTGACACTAGACAAGACCGAGAGATTCAGTATGTGGTCTCGAATTGAGTACTTCAACACTGGCAGTGAAACCACTCCTCCATGAAAGCGATTCAGTTTTTCCTTATTTTAGCAACCTAATGCTTCAACCCAGCTCTTCTTGAATAGTTCAACAAATGGCAGCTCTCTAAGGGCTAACCTTATGTTGCAATTCTCATATGAAGACTTCCTACAAGTCCAAAACTTTGATGGAGAAATGGGCTAGTGACGAATGTGTTTTGGCAACCCTAATAAAATAATTATAAACCATTGCATGGCAGTCATATGTTATTCAATAAAATTATTAAAAAACATTTCTATATCTAGCATGATTAGTGGCATTTACCATTAAACCCAACCCAATACCTTTCGCACCTCCTGTAGCTTCCAGTCAGAGAAGGTGTCCATCTTCCAGAGCATCTCAACATTCCGTAGGAGGTCAGTGGCTGGACAGGGGATGGAGCTAGATTGCGTCTGGTGAAGAGGACTTGCTGTGACTGTACAGCTTGGGTGGAGACAAGTAGATGGGCTGGACATTGCACAGCCCAACCCAAGGATGTATGTGCTGTTCCAGCTCGTATTGGCTCGGTTGGAGTGACGAGATGTGGGTGGTCTGACCCACTCAGGATGAGTGGCGCAACCATGGCCAGGTTAGGAAAATGCGATCCTCGGAGATGAGGATATTGTTTCTATAGAACACTTACCGGGCAGGAGTGCTCTGTGAGATCCAGGCCATCTGCCGTGGAGGCATTGGTGATGTTATAGGCCACGTCCCTGTTTCCTGAAGGTGAAAAGCTGAAGGTCACATCAGAGCCTTTCACTTGGATAACATCATGTCGCACTGTTCTGAGATGAAGGGTCTCGGGGGTCCCCTCCAGGTTAAGCTGACGGGTGGCTGCTGGGAGAATGATTGTTCCTTCAGAACCATCTAGATGTTTTAGAAATCATTTCCGACAGTATTGTTTCCATTGACACAGGATTATTCGACAAAAACAATGTAGCAAAATTTAAATTATAAAAATGTTTTTTTTTTGCAGGACCAGGATTGTTCTGACAGGCAGCGTTTGCTGGTTCAAATACCCGAGCAGACAAGGTGAAGAATATGTCGATGTGCCCTTGAGCAAGGCACTTAACCCTTATTTTCTCCAGGGGGCAAATATCAGTCAATTCTTGCATCCTATCTGTGCTGACCTATGCGGTTTAACTAAGATATAAAACAGATAAGTGGAATGCTATACAGGCTGTGGCTAATATATTAATGCGCAATTTGGAAACCTCTTCATTTAACATTAGGTTTTTTTAGGTGCGACGTCAATTACGTCCAGCTGTTTTTATGGACACGACAGTTCAATGGAAACACACCCGAGCAGGAAATTGTTGCATCCATTTTCAATGCAAACTTTTGAAATGTCAACAAACAAATCATTGGATAAGTTAATGGAAACATAGATAATGACTGACATAACAAGAGGAAAACTGCTGATGCACTACCAAATTTTGAATTTGCACATTGTGTATTTAACTGTCCATCTAATTTGCTTGCCTTTTTTGGCGGGTTGGGGTGCCCCTAGCAGCTACAGGGCCCGAAGCGGCCACTTATGTCTAGAAACAGCACTGGCTCTGATTGAGTACTCACTCTTGCCATTAGCCACATTTGTATGTGTAAAGTAATAACTGCTATTTATTTGCCGCTGCTGCTATCAGGTAGCTCTCCACCACACAAACACATTGTGGAGTCCTCTAATGGTTATATTAACAACCTATTAATGCTTGTGAGATTGAAAATGGGGGGGATTGTCCTGCAATTGATCCTCTCACTTGCTTTCTCTTTTCTCTCACTCTTTCTCTCTCACAAACACATATACTCCCTTTCTTACTTTCCTACTCTCTCTCTCCTTCTCTCTCACACACTCTCTTGCTCTCTTACTGTTTCTTTCCCTGTTTCCGACAGCAGGCATTTCCAAAATAATATTTTCCATCTTTCCCACCTGATGAAAACAATATTTTCTCACTCAGCTCTGTGTGAACATGATTGCATACATTATATATATATTTTTTTAAAACTCTAAGTCACTTAAACTTAACACTTAAATAAACCAAAATGTATGAAAATATGCATAGTTACCGGCTGACATACAGCAAAGTCATCACACTAACATATGCAAATAAAATCAAATTTTATTTGTCACCTACACAAGGTTAGCAGATGTTAATGCGAGTGTAGCGACATGCTTGTGCTTCTAGTTCAGACTATGCAGTAATTTCTAACAAGTAATCTAACAGTTTCACAACAACTACCTGATGCACACAAGTGTAAAGGAATGAATAAGAATATATACATGTAAATATATGGATGAGCGATGGCCGAACGGCATAGGCAAGATGCAGTAGATGGGAAAGAGTACAGTATATACATATGAGATTATTATTGTAGGGTATGTAAACATTATATAAAGTGGCATTGTTTAAAGTGACAAGTGATACATTTATTACATCCAATTTTTATTCATCACTGTGGCTAGAGATTTGAGTCAGTATGTTGGCAGCAGCCACTCAATGTTAGTGATGGCTGTTTAACAGTCTGATGGCCTTGAGATAGAAGCTGTTTTTCAGTCTCTCGGTCCCAGCTTTGATGCACCTGTACTGACCTCGCCTTCTGGATGATAGTGGGGTGAACAAGTAGTGGCTCTGGTGGTCATTGCCCTTGATGATCTTTTTGGCCTTCCTGTGACATCGGGTGGTGTAGGTGTCCTGGAGGGCAGGTAGATTGCCCCCGGTGATGCATTGTGCAGACCTCACTACCCTCTGGAGATCCTTACAGTTGTGGGCGGAGCAGTTGCCATACCAGGCGGTGATACAGCCTGACAGGATGCTCTCGATTGTGCATCTGTAAAAGTTTGTGTTTTTGGTGACAAGCCAAATTTTTTCCGCCTGCTGAAGTTGAAGAGGTAGTGTTGCGCCTTCTTCACCGAGCCGTCTGTGTTGACTGAGTTGGAGGCGTGCATGGGCACTCAGTAATGGGTGAACAGGGAGTACAGGAGAGGGCTGAGAACGCAACCTTGTGGGGCCCCAGTGTTAAGGATCAGCGGGGTGGAGATGTTATTTCCTACCCTCACCACCTGGGGGCGGACCGTCAGAATGTCCAGGACCCAGTTGCACAGGGTGGGGTCGAGACCCAGGGTCTCGAGCCTAATGATGAGTTTGGAGGGTACTATGGTGTTAAATGCTGAGCTGTAATCGATGAACAGCATTCCTACATATATTCCTCTTGTCCAGATGGGTTAGGCTAGTGTGATTGTGATTGCATCGTCTGTGGACCTATTGGGGTAGTAAGCAAATTGGAGTGGGTCTAGGGTGTCAGGTAGGGTGGAGGTGATCCTTGACTAGTCTCTCAAAGCACTTCATGATGACGGAAGTGAGTGCTATGGGGCGATAGTCATTTAGTTTAGTTACCTTAGCTTTCGGGGGGACCGGAACAATGGTGGCCATCTTGAAGCATGTGGGAACAGCAGACTAGGTTAGAGATTGATTGAATATGTCCGTAGACACACCAGCCAGCTGGTCTGTGCATGCTCTGAAGATGCGGCTAGGAATGTCGTCTGGGCCGGCAGCCTTGCGAGGGTTAACACGTTGAAATGTTTTACTCACGTTGGCTGCATTGAGGAGAGCCCGCAAGTTTTGATAGCGGGCCATGTCAGTGGCACTATATTGTCCTCAAAGCGAGCAAAGAAGTTTGATTAGCAGTTTAGTTTGTCTGGGAACAAGGCATCGTTGTCTGTGATGGGGCTGGTTTTCTTTTTGTAATCTGTGATTGACTGTAGACCCTGTCACATGCGTCTCGTGTCTGAGCTGTTGAATTGCTACTCTACTTTGTCTCTATAGTTACGCTTAGCTTGTTTGATTGCCTTGTGGAAGGAATAGCTACACTGTTTGTATTCGGTCATGTTTCCGGTCGCCTTGCCATGATGAAAACAGTGGTTCGAGCTTTCAGTTTTGAGTGACTGCTGCCATCAGTCCACGGTTTCTGGTTGGGGAGGGTTTTAATAGTCACCGTGGGTACAACATCACCAATGCACTTACTAATAAACTCGCTCACTGAATCAGCGTATGCATCAATGTTGTCTGGAACATATCACAGTCCACGTGATCTAAGCCATCTTAAAGCATGGAATCAGATTGGTCGGACCAGCGTTGAACTGACCTGAGCACGGGAGTTTCCTGTTTTTAGTTTCTGTCTATAGGTTGGGAGCAACAAAATGGACTCGTGGTCAGATTTGCAGAAAAGAGGGCGAGGGTTGGGCTTTGTATCCATCGCGGATGATAGAGTAGCAATGATCCAGGATTTTGCCAGCCCGGGTCGCGCATTCGATATGCTTATAATATTTAGGGAGCCTTGTTTTCAGATTAGCCTTGTTCAAATCCCCAGCTTCAATAAATGCAGCCTCAGGATATGTGGTTTCCAGTTTACATACTCCAATGAAGTTCTTTCAGGGCTGACAAGGTGTCTGCTTGGGGGGGATATACACGGCTGTGATTATAGATAATGCGGTCGGAATTTGATTGTAAGGAATTCTAGATCAGGTGAACAGAAGGACTTGAGTTCCTGTATGTTGTTATGATCACACCACAACTCGTTAATCATAAGGCATACACCCCCACCCTTCTTCTTACCCAAGAGATGTTTGATTCTGTCGGCGCGATGCATGAAGAAACCAGGTGGCTGTACCAACTCTGTTAACGTATCCTGAGTGAGCCATGTTTCCGTGAAACAGAGAATGTTACAGTCTCTCTGGAAGGCAACCTTTGCTCGATTTTCGTCTACCTTGTTGTCAAGAGACTGGACATTGGCGAGTAGTATACTCGAGAGCGGTGAGCTCTACAGAGAGCTGGGTCGCCTACTGGGATCTGATTCATTGTCCTGGGTGGTGGTCCAAATAGAGGATCCGCTTCGGGAAAGTCTTAATGTTCCTGGTCGCAATGTTGATAAGTTGATGTTGCTCTTATATCCAATAGTTCTTTCCGGCTGTATGTAATAAGAAGATTTCCTGGGGTAACAGTGCAAGAAATAATACATAAAAAATCAATATACTGCATAGTTTCTAAGAATGCAAAGCGAGGTGACCATCTCTGTTGGCACTGTCATGATATGTCCTACAATATGAGCAGACTAAGGGCGATTTAACCATATATTTGACAATCATTCCGTACAATGGAAATAAAGTGTTTCTTCATTTAACACAGAGAATCAATTTACCCTACACATTTGTCTAAATCAGCTGGTGGCCTTCCTGTCTGGTGAATGTCCACAGAGGGTCCACATGGTGGAGATTTGCATGTTTATTTCACTTGTTGAGGATGCGCTAGAGTGAGCAGACAAAGGCTTACTGTGAGCACTAAAAACCTTGCCGTCCGTCTTCAAAGCGGCTGTGTATGTCCCAGCACATATCATATTATCTCTGGGCATTTCTCATTTCTCTAGAATATTAATTTTGTTAGCATTTTCTCTGTTTGGGCAATTGAACATTGTTATTCAAATTGTTCACCCAGTATTCCCCTGGGGTGTGAATACAGAGCATATACTGTACATGTTGAGAACAACAGTAGTTCTTTAGTCAGGGGAATTGTTCTCATTTAGTTAAAGATTTAAAAAATTCCCCTCGTGTTCGCAGCACAGCTGTTCTCAGAATTCAATACAAACTCTTACCAAATAGATTTGTCTTTCTCCAGGCTCCATCATTTTAGCAGCTATTAGGACCACAGTGTATTTACCTCTTGAAGCTATGGGGGCGCTATTTCATTATTGGATGATCAAACAGGAAATGAGCAAAATTTTTGAAGCGCTGTTTTCCAATATCTCCTTATATGTCTGTGAATGCGACAGGAATGAGCCCACAATTTCTGCCGTTTCCCCAAGGTGTCTGCAGCATTGTGACGTATTTGTAGGCATATCATTGGAAGATTGACCATAAGAGACCACATTTACCAGGTGTCCGCCCAGTGTCCTGCGTCGAAATTGGTGCGCAAACCTCAGCTGCAAGTATTTTTCCATGGATTTCAGAGAAGAAAGCAGGCTTCCACGAACGATATATCAATGAAGAGATATGTGAAAAACACCTTGAGGATTGATTCTAAACAACGTTTGCCATGTTTCAGTCGATATTATGGAGTTAATTTGGAAAAAAGTTCGGTGACTGAATTTTCGGTTTGTTTTGGTAGCCAAAAGTGATGTAAAAAAATGGAGCGATTTCTCCTACACAAAGAATCTTTCAGGAAAAACTGAACATTTGCTATGTAACTGAGAGTCTCCTCATTGAAAACATCCGAAGTTCTTCAAAGGTAAACGATTTTATTTGAATGCTTTTCTGGCTTTTGTGAAAATGTTGCCCACTAAATGCTACGCTAAATGCTACGCTAGCTATCAATACTCTTACACAAATGCTTGTTTAGCTATGGTTCAAAAGCATATTTTGAAAATCTGAGATGACAGTGTTGTTAAGAAAAGGCTAAGCTTGAGAGCTAGCACATTTATTTAATTTCATTTGCGATTTTCCTAAATAACTAACTTTACGTTATGCTAATGAGCTTGAGGCTATAACTGGATACAGGTTTTTTTCGTAGCCAAACGTGAACAAAACGGAGCGATTTGTCCTACACAAATAATATTTTTTGAAAAACTGAACATTTGCTATCTAACTGAGAGTCTCCTCATTGAAAACATCTGAAGTTCTTCAAAGGTAAATGATTTTATTTTAATGCTTTTCTGGTTTTTGTGAAAATGTTGCTGGCTGAATTCTAGGCTTATAGCTACGCTAGCTATCAATACTCTTACACAAATGCTTGTTTAGCTATGGTTGAAAAGCATATTTTGAAAATCTGAGATGACAGTGTTGTTAACAAAAGTCTAAGCTTGAGAGCAAATATATTTATTTCATTTCATTTGCGATTTTCATGAATAGTTAACGTTGCGTTATGCTAATGAGCTTGAGGCTATAAATAGGATCCCGGATCCGGGATTGCTCGTCGCATGAAGTTAAGGCTGTTTGATTCAGCCGGCTGACAGACAATTGGAATTCAGGAGTTGCAGTACTGTAGCATGCTGATAACAAAGGTTTGAATTACCATTATCCTCCATGAGTGAGACATTATACAGTCTGTCATTGTCACGTGATGGGACTGAAACCTCACCTCGCCACCCCAATGGCTGAGACAGTGGACCACAATAGTGAGTCATGTAGAGGAGAATACAGAATAGAGTTATAAACGGTCTGCCTGGCTACCGAGACTCTTTGCTCCAGCCAAACACTATACATTATAGCCAGCAGCATACCACCTTGCATATCACTGCTGGCTTGCTTCTGAAGCTAAGCAGGGTTGGTCCTGTTCAGTCCCTGGATGGGAGACCAGATGCTGCTGGAAGGGGTGTTGGAGGGCCAGTAGGAGCCACTCTTTCCTCTGGTCTAAAAAATATCCCAATGCCACAGGGCAGTGATTGGGGACGCTGCCCTGTGTAGGGTGCTGTCTTTCAGATGGAATGTTAAACTGGTGTCCTGACTCTCTGAGGTCATTAAAGATCCCATTGCACTTATTGTAAGAGTAGGGGTGTTAACTCTGGTGTCCAGGCTAAATTCCCAATCTGGCCCTCAAACCATCACAGTCACCTAATAATCCCCAGATTACAGTTGGCTCATTCACCCCCTTCCTCCCCCCTGTAACTATTCCACAGGTTGTTGCTGAAAATGAGAATGTGTTCTCAGTCAACTTACCTGGTAAAATAATGGAGAAAAAAAAATATATATATGTCATCCCTGCTACAGCTCCCCTACCTGGTGCTCAAAGTTGCCAGGCTCCCCAGCATTACGCACTCCTGCCACCAACAAGACGCATACCTGCCTTTCCCTGTCACATGCATCAATGTATTTTATCAATCACCTGTATATTACATCCCCTATATTTGTCAGTTCCCCGCTGCTGCATTGATTGTCGCTATGCCTGTCTTGTTTCATGTCTGATCCTTATTTAATGTTGACTCCCTGTACCTAGTTCTCTTCTCCGGCATCGGTCCTTACAATACCACGACCATGGATGTTTTTTTCTTTCTTCCCGCAATGACTCTGGATCTGAGTGCCTCGCTGGCCCTTCACCTGGATCTGAGTGCCTTCTGACCCTTCACCAAATGGAAACACATTCGGGGCTGTCTGATTGGTCCCAGAAACTGATCGGTTAGGCCAGAGCCAGAACACGTGGGTAAAGCGGTGGTTTGAAAATTCTTCATTATTACTTGGTTTTGATATTGGTTAGAGTCGATCCAATAGCTGATGACCTTGTTTTGTACAAAGCCCCTCATTTTGACATCACCACAAACCACTTCAATGATCGTAGGCTCAGACTGTAGCGAGTGATAGAGCAGCCAAAGAATTGAGTTTGTCATCAGGCAAACAATCTGTATCTGAATACGTGGAACCATTTTCCCCTGGGGCCTCATTTATAAACCATGCGTGTACAAAACATGTGGTTTTCAGTTTCATGCAAGACGTGAAAATGTGATCCCCTTCCACAAACTTTAGATTATGTATACACCAAGTGTCTAGTGGTTTGCTCTATGCCATTCACTCCAGTGCGTAGTTTTTTAACGGTGGAACAGGAGGTTGTAGGCTACTTCTGTAGCTTAAATCTGAATGCAGAAATTACACATTTCTCGAGTAGACAATATGTAATTTATACACATTACATATTTTTCAAAAAATTGCTGAATATATTCTTGCCTTTTCTGGCCATGATGGGTTTATATTCCCTAAGTAGCCATGGCCTACAACAAACTACCATGCACAGCTCTCATTTAATTGGGCCTATTAGATAGGCTATGAAGTATTTTGCTCTATGCATCAGAAAGGAAGCGTGGTTTATAATATATAATTTAACAGGTGAATAGACAGTTGATATTTGCATTGAAGTGTGTAGGCTACCAATGTAAGTAGACAATATTTGAGAATTCATGGGCAGTGCAGCATAGGCCGGAGGAAATAGTAAATGCAAAACATTAGGTCATATTAAGTTCCAGCAATCTGTTTACAGGGCAACAGTAATTAGACATTTTCTCTTTAATAAAGTTGTTTTTGTCTGTCAGGTAGCCTAGGCTGTCACGGCTTTCGTTGTGGGAAGGAGGAGCGGACCAAAATGCAGCGTAGTTGTGATTCATTTTATTTAATACGGAAACTAAACACGATAAACTAACAAAATAACAAACGTACAAAAAACAAAAACAGCCCTATCTGGTGCAAACACAGAGACAGGAACAATCACCCACGAAACACTCAAAGAATATGGCTGCCTAACTATGGTTCTGTCACGCCCTGGTCGAAATATATTATGTTTATTCTTCATTTATTCGGTCAGGCCAGGGTGTAACATGGGTTATTGTGGTGTGTTTTTGTCTTGGGGTTTTGTGGGATGTCTAGCATTAGTCCATGGCTGCCTGAGGCGGTTCTCAATCAGAGTCAGGTGATTATCGTTGTCTCTGATTGGGAACCATATTTAGGCAGCCATATTCTTTGTGTGTTTCGTGGGTGATTGTCCTTAGTGTCCTTGTTCCTGTCTCTGTGTTAGTTTACACAAGTATAGGCTGTTTCGGTTTTCGTTACGTTCATTACGTTATTTGTTTTGTAGTATTTGTATTTGATTCGTGTTTACGTTTGTTCATTAAACATGGATCGAAATCTACACGCTGCATTTTGGTCCGACTCTCTTTCACCGCATGAAGGCCGTTACAGGTTCCCAATCAGAGACACAGATAATCACCTGACTCTGATTGAGAACCGCCTCAGGCAGCCATAGACTATGCTAGACACCCCACAAAACCCCAAGACAAAAACACACCACAATAACCCATGTCACACCCTGGCCTGGCCAAATAAATGAAGAAAAACATAATATATTTTGACCAGGGCGTGACATAGGCCTACAGGAAATGTAAAAACATCCTGCCATCCCCTCCCATGACATTTGATCAAGTTCGCTATTGCAATTTCCTACAAAAGAAATGGAATACTTACAAAGTATACAGCAAATAAGGGCATTATTGTCACCATAAAAGGTGAATTATGTATTTTTAGGCTGAGTTTTAATGCTAATTCACTCGTGCACAGTTTCAGGAGGGGTCTGATCTATAACAGGTAACATGCCTATGTATGTGGTGCACGAAGTTTATGAATCTCAATATTTTGTACATTCATCGTTTTTTTCAGAAATGTCGCAAACAGATATTTATTGTTAAATTAACGCAGCGGTTATAAATGAGGCCCCTGGATATTTCATTATTGAACTGAGATAGATGATTTAATTCTCAGATGTTATACAATAATGGAGAAAAAACGAATTAATCTCTACTAGTGTAAATAACATGAATGAATATCATAAATCCCAACAACCACTGCGTTTGTTGACAACATATACTCAGTGATGCCTTCATGTCACATGTTTAAATCTGAAACTTAACCATTCAGACAGAAAAACCCGGAGAGTGTAGACACTCTGACTGCTCTGCTCTTGTCATAGAGCTTAATGTATTCTCCTTCCCAAGGGCGTATCCCAGACACCCCAGAAGCTTATGTAACAGTATTGCTTTCGTCCCTCTCCGTGCCCCAACCTGGGCTTGAAGGTGACTCTCTGCACACATCAACAGCTGCCTCCCACAAAGCATCATTACCTATCACGCCAAAAAAGCCATAGCCCATAGCCCCTCAGAGCAAGGCAAACAACTACTTCAAGGTCTCAGAGCGAGTGATTTCACCGATTGAAATATTACTAGCGTGCATCGCTAACTAGTTAGCCATTTCACGCCAGTTGAACTTACAGAGATCTGACCCAGTATCAATCTTTGGCTCTCCCTGAATGCCTTGCAGTGGCTCCCCATCCAGAGACACACAACACAGAACCGCAGGACTCAAGACATGAGAGTGAAATTGTGTTGTATGAATGTGTCTCATATTAGGGACAACGTTGGATTTGGCCCACTTCCACAGTATGTTATGTCATATTTCAATCACCAAGATTGATATAAGGTTACCGCCGGAGCTATTCTCAAAGCTATAAATTAGAGCGAGAGGAAGTTATTCTGACGGAGCAAATGACATCAACCTTTTTCTCAGAAATGTCTTCAATTTGAGGAATCTCCAAGTCTCTCTTACAGTGATTTACTGAAGCCTTTTTTCATTTGACCAAGTCTTCTCACATGTGCAGGTTCTGTTCTCATGCTCTTATTTAGGTTGTCAGCGCTGCCATGTAAATGGCTCTGTTGCATTCCCCAAAGTAGATTTGTATATGTTTTTTTAAACTTTATTCAACTAGGCAAGTCAGTTTTCAATGACAGCCTAGGAACAGTGGGTTAGCTGCCTTGTTCAGGGACAGAATAACATATTTTTACCTTGTCAGCTGAGGGTTTCAATCTTGCAACCTTTCTGTTACTAGTCCAATGCGCTAACCACTAGGCTACCTGCCGCCCCACTAGACTACCCGCCCCACTAGGCTACCTGCTGCATACCAGTTTGTTATAACGACAGTCTCATTCCCTCTTGGCACATACACTGAGTGAGGAAAGGTTAGAGAAATGATTGAATTAGATGTTTGACTGACCTCAGCAGGATTTGGAGAAAATTAGGGAAGTGATGTTAGTTATTCATAGATTTACACTAGTGTGATTGGCTGGTCCCTCTGGCATCACATCAAACACTACCAGGGACTTCAATTACATCTGCACTTCTTTTGTCAGAGGAGAAGACATCAGTGACGTTGTTAATTTCCACAGAAAAGTTCCCTCATCACCCTCAGAACTAGCGGGAGATTAGTAAACACATTTTCAGCCATGATGTGACTCTGCTGTGCAACCACTCACGCATTCTAACTTCATACTGACTGTGATAAACAAGGATGAGGGGGAGATGTGAAGACAGTGGCACAAACAGAGTTCTTATCCAGACAAACATTGAATGTGAAAAACTTAATTTTACTGACCCTTGTCCTCAATCTGTTGTTCAGCCCCTGAAATGGTGTACATAGTGAGGAAAAACAACATGTTTTCCTTAGCTGGATGATGACTCAAAATCAGAGACTTAAATGAATCATAAGCATTATGACATCTCAAACATAATATTCTGCATTCCAGACTGGTGGGCTACAAGAAAAGTAAAGGTCACAAATATTTACACTCCCTCCCTAGATGCAGTTATTCTATAAGAGCACGTCTGCTTCTGTCTCAGCAACCCCCTTCAATACTCTCTGTGGCTCTCTTAGAGATGTTTATCCCTGGAGAGAAGCAGCCCAACCAAGGACAACAAGAGGTCATTAAATCCTTTCACTTTCTGCAATTGTTGCCTTCTGCTTGTCTCTCTGTGTGACTTTTTTTAAGTGACAGGCGTTGGAAAAAGCCTTGCTCATTATTTTTAATGGAGGATTGAGATGTGCCCATTGCAGAAGCGTGCTGTCGATTAGCTGCCCAGGAACAGTGAAGGATTAAAGGGATAATGAATGTATGAGGTGCCAGAGGAAATGTGCCCTATCCAGAGGCAGCAAGGCATGCGCTGTATCCCAACGCCTGGTCCAGGGAGAGCCTAATAGCACATTGTCCGTTCCATTGCCAAGAGAATATTCTGATATGTCTACTTTGATCACTGGTCTTTCATTTACCATATTTATTTTTTATCTGAAACCTGAAAGTGTTTTTCTGGCCATGACCCAAGTGGTCGCAGCACAATAATTGTGATACATTCCCATTTACATTAGTCAATTGGTTAGCGAGCCCCTCTCATGTTCCCCTACACCTTGATTATATATATCCTAGGACCAAAGCACCTGAACTAATGGCATTTTTCTCCCTGCATTTTCCATCTAGATGAGTTTTAATTACGTCTGCTCTCCGTGGTCCCTTGTAGCTGTTCTAAACAAACCGTGGGAGCGTTCCTCCTTCTGCTGTTTTCTAAGGGCTCAGAGACACCGATATAATTTGCTGGCTGAGAATACTTAACACCTCTGGATGAAGATCCAAGCATTCGTCTACCAATCGTTCAGCGAGCTGTGTTTTATAGACCACCCACTGTAGAAGTTTGACTGCCAACATTTTTCATGCAATTCTACATTTAAAATCGGTTCACACTTGGTTCGCAAATTACTTTCAGAGGTGGAATCATGTAGCATCTGCTTGGCTTTCTTGCTCAGATACCCCCTGTATTCGTGACAGGAAGGTGGCAGAACAACATGAGCAATGGGTGCATCACTTACACAAAGAAACTGTGGTTGGAAATGCTGACTGAGATGCAGAGCAAGACTATCAGATATCTGAGCTAAGGCCTATATACAGTATTTTTGACTTCATGAAAGGCTGTTTTGCTTTCTATCATGGCTGTGGTACACAAAATGAAAATGTTATATTGTTGGCACTTACTGTGAATAATGGATATGGACGTGAAACTAGAGGACCATGTGAACTTCTATTCCTCTTATGAGACACCCACAGGTACACAGCCCCTAGCAAACGTTACATGCATTAGTGAACAATTAGATATCACATGGCATGTTCTATGTTCAGGTGCTGCATTCAAAACAGAATTTGCTTGGAAGACAGGAGAAATATGCAATTTCCACAAGACTGAATTTGGCCCTAACAAGTAAACATTTGAAGTGAATTGGTAAAGACTTTTTAATGCCACGTCTAGTTTTTCTTCCTTCTTACCTCCATATCTTTTTTTGGAAATGATTATCAATTGTGTGACCCACCAAATTGTAACTGACAAAAAAGCTGATAGAGGTTCACAGCATCATAATGTTGAAGTAATTCCCGAAGCAAGGACAATTCAGAACTTTCATAAAATATTCTTACACAATTACTAACCTGAAGAAAATTATTTATTTTTGTGTCATTGAGTCATGAAGTCACAGAGTAAACAAAGTACAGAGGAATAGTGTTTGATCCCAGCCTGGAAAGAGCACTACATTAGTTAAGGTATGTATGTAACGTTCTAATTATCAGTGGTGTAAAGTACTTAAGTAAAAAATACTTTAAAGTACTACTTAAATAGTTTTTGGGGGTATCTGTACTTTACATTACTATTTATATTTTTGACAACTTTTATTTTTACTCCACTACATTCATAAAGAAAAAAACTACTTTTTATTCCATACATTTACCCAGACACCCAAAAGTACATTTTGAATGCCTAGCAGGTGAGGAAAATTGGCCAATTCATGCACGTATCAAGAGAACATCCCTGCCTCTGATCTGACGGACTCACTAAACACAAATGCTTCGTTTGTAAAAGATGTCTGAGTGTTGGAGTGTTCCCCCGTCTATCTGTAAAAAAATAATATTGTGTCGTCTGGTTTGCTAAGGAATTTGAAATTATTTATAGTTTTACTTTTGATACTTCTGTATATATTAGCAATTACATTTTCTTTTGATAAGTATAAACCAAATACTTTTCGACTTTTACTCAAGTAGTATTTTACTGGGTGACTTTCACTTTTACTTGAGTCATTTTCTATTAAGGTATCTTTACTTTTACCCAAGTATGACTGCTAGGTACTTTTCCCACCACTGGTAATTATCTATGATCAGAGTTGTCGATGCAGACACCAGCTGAGTGTTAAAGAGAAGTGTGTCTTGAGGATGTAACATGTCAGATGGGCAGGGAGCGGTCGGTGATCTACAGAAAGAGAGATGAAAGGAGAGATGATTACACTGCATGCAAATCAAAACGCAGATGTGTTTTCAGCTCTATTTTTATTCATGATTGATGTGATAAAATGATAAAGGCAGTAACTAGTTTAATTAAAAGTGCCTCTAAGGGACTGGTATCAAATATATGGTTTCCATGTGGTTGATACCATTCCATTGACTCCATTCCAGCCATTACTACGATCCGTCCTCCCCTCAGCAGCCTCCACTGATTCCAACCTTAGGAAAGGAATGAGAGAGACGTCTCACAGGGATAGTATTGGATTCTCATAATTGTATTCTTATTATTTGGTGAGACAAAATACAATCGTTATTTACAGGGAGCAGAAAGCCTTTGTTAATAATATGTGAATTCTCCACCACTGTGGCCTATTTCCCATTAGCTGCAGAACAATGAGGTGATGAGACCTTGCTACTGAGAGGCCAGATTTAAATTAAATCAATTTAAGAAAAAGCCCATGGAGATCTATTGCACTCTTTGGTACACCCACATCTTCACAGCAGTTCAACACCTACACACACACACACACACACACACACACACACACTACATCAATGCTAGCCTTTACTGTGCTTGGCCTACGCAGCATAAACACACACTGCAAGCCCACAGGCATGCACAGTAAAGGCACAACATTATGAAAATTAATACATTGTTACTGTCACAAGTAGAGCTTGACACGTTGTATGTAATACTATACAACTGCTCTTGTAACCTGGCAGTACAGAGACAATGATGTGCATGGCCAAGATGTTAGGATGTGATCTTGAAGCATGAGAACATTGTTTCACAAGGATGTCATCATCACAAACTAGCCAACATACCATTCCTCTCTAGTAGAGAGAGCTCCATCCCCTTGCAAAGAAAGCTCTGCTGCATTTAACTTGGTAGATGGGTTTGGATGGCTTCTATTTCTCTAATTCCACCTAGATCCACTTCAGTGCTGAATGGTTTTGGGAAACATGTTCAGTTTTAGCACCTCTTTGTATTGGTTATTCATCTGACTGGCATTGAGATGTGATTAAGAGTTCTACTCCAGTATTACTCATTGGAATATGTTCATGCATAAACTGGGTCTTTTGATATAGACTGATGCTCAGATGTGAATGGGAGCGCTATTTGTCTTCTTATTATAGACTGTTTTATTCAAAGTGTTCCCAACTCTCCATTACCCCTTTCACCATCATCCTGGTTAGAGGAAAAAAAAATAGAGCCTTATGCCATTTTGGGGTAGTTATTGTAGTTATTGAAAATATTGCTTTGAAAAATTCACATGTACACAGGTGTGTGTGTGTGTGTGTGTGTGTGTGTGTGTGTGTGTGTGTGTGTGTGTGTGTGTGTGTGTGTGTGTGTGTGTGTGTGTGTGTGTGCGCGCGCGTGTGTGCGTGTGTGTAGGAGTTTGTGTGTTTCATTGTGTTTGCATGTATATACATGTAAGAGCAGAGATATGGAGATCTTTACAGGTGGAACACCATGTCGCAGACAACCTAAGCTATTTTTGGTACAGGTAATCTTTGTCTACAAACCAAAACGTTTATTGGATTACAGCATGCTTCTTGTCAGGAGTGAATGGTACCATACTGGTAGCAAATGGTGTTGGGGAATCTTTACACTCTAATCGTCTTAGCAACGGGAGCATCACACAGCTGCCCAGAATTTGTCTTACACAAGGATGGGGTGCCTGGGAAGGGACTACTGTATGAAGCTCACCTATTGTCTGGTGGCACATGGCTGTTGTGAATCTTATCAGAGAAAGCAAGCACAGTAGCTCTGCAATTCAATTCTTGTGACTAAATGGAGCAGCAATGTTCCAATCTCTGCACCCTTCCCACAGTCCTCCCCTGAGTGGGCGAGACTGTGGAGTACAGTACAGGTTGTCATGATACTAGAATTGTAATACTATGACAAAGAAAACACAAAGCAGTCTAAACTCTATGGTCCTTTTAAAGTCCTACTTCATGTAAAATAATGTGGTATAGCTTGTGAAATAAACAAATGTGGCTCTGGGTGACAACATACGGCTGTTTTTTCTAACTATAGGAATATTTCCCTCAAGTTTCCTTTCTTTCTTACTTCCTAGTATCGCAATAGTGGTATCGTAACAAACCTACCCCATTGTGTTGACTGTGCTGTGGCTTTTAGTGGCACATTCCCTATTTACACTAAAAGCTTACAATAGTTTCCCTCAGTGCTCGTGTTGCTCCATTAGCCACTACCTACCTGTTTTTCTCAAGCTAAAAAGAGTTTAACAGTTTTTGATTAGGCGTGGATTTGCTTTAAGCACCACCGTGGATGGAAAATAAATCATCTACATTTTTTAAATAAATAATTTCCCCCTATTTAGTCATCAGATGATGTAGTCAATGGTGTGAGTCAGAGGTGATTTGTGGCAATCAGGAACAAGGAACAAGCAGTGAGTTTAACGTTTTCTCTGAGCCTCAGACCCCGTGTAATTTTTTCCTAATTGCGGCCGTGTCGTCTCTCTTAATGCCGGGTGATTGCCGTGAAAGTGGTTGATAACTACGCTTCTAAGCCTAGCTACCCAGGATATTTCACGCTCCTGCCCGTGGAGAAATGGAAATGTGGGATGGTATCTAACGTCTAAAACACAGAACAATTCCCATCTGACTTTAAAACCGTTTTGAGCTACATTTACTTGACAATGTCACTGCATGGTGCAGAGTTGGAGAAGCGATGATGGTGGCATAGCATGTTAAAGCTTTTGTGTGTCTGTCTACCTGAAGTTACATTGTGTTTGTATTTAAGCATGTGTGTGCACATGAGTTTGTGTGTGGGTGTGTGTACGAGTAGCCTTGTCTCAGTGGCTCAGTTGCAGGGTCCAAAGGAGGAAAGACGCTGTGTGAGAAGAGGAGGAGGAAGGTTGTGTGAGGAGAGGAGGAGGAAGGCTGCGTGAGAAGAGGAGGAGGAGGAGGATGATTGTGTGAGGAGAGGAGGAAGAAGGTTGTGTGAGGAGAGGAGGAAGAAGGTTGTGTGAGGAGAGGAGGAGGAAGGCTGTGTGAGGAGAGGAGGAAGAAGGATGTGTGAGGAGAGGAGGAGGAAGGATGTGTGAGGAGAGAAGGAAGGTTGAAGGCTATGTGAGGAGAGTTGAGGAAGGCTGTGTGAGGAGAGGAGGAGGAAGGCTGTGTGAGGAGAAGAGGAAGGATGAAGGCTATGTGACGAGAGGAGGAAGGATAAAGGCTGTGTGAGGAGAGGAGGAAGGATGAAGGCTGTGTGAAGAGAGGAGGAGGAAGACTGTGAGGACAGGAAGAAAGATGAAGGCTGTGTGAGGAGAGGAGGAGGAAGGCTGTGTGAGGAGAGGAAGAAGGATGATGAGGGTCTCAGCTGTGGTAGTGTGCACCAGTGGTGTGGTGGCTGAGTAGCAGGGTCCGAGTGAGGGAGGGAGGCTCTGTGCCATGAGGAGGGGAAGATAATGGAACAGCAGATGCAGCGATGTTTATCTGCTTGGCTTGTAGCTTAACGCTTCCGTTGTCTGAGGGACTGGGCTGGGGTCAACCCGGAACACAGATCGATAAGCAGAGAGGGCACTGGGCTGCGTCTCAGCAGCTCCCAGAGAACGCAACACATCTGAATTTCAGCAGGATCCGCAATCCATCACAACCCTGCTAAAAACACACAGAGAGACGGGAGGGAGTAAATCCTCCAGACCTGATTTGAATAAAAGTGTTGAGACACAGGAAATCCCTGTGGCCTGTCTCTCTCTGCCCTGTCAGATAGCAAGATAGATGCCCCGACCTCTGGGACACATGAATGTGAATCAATATATTACACATTTGGCTCCAGGACTGCCATATAACGTATATATATATCATGGTAGATATTGATTCAGCCCTTCCTGACAAGGCCTGGTAAATGAGATATTTCATCCTAGGAGGACCCACACTGTATAAATTCCTTAACAAGGGACACTCAGACCACTGAAGTGAAGAATAATAAGAACACTATATTGCCTGAGGGTTCGCTGGGTTGATGAAAACGTAGCATTTTTAAGGGGGTCGAAACTTATCCCTTTGACTACTCAAGAGGAACCTCTATATATCCCAGGAATGGTCTCAGGGTAAAACTATAGCTATTAGGCTTCTGTGTTGTTACTGCTGTCCTTGAAATACCTTATAATTCTTTAAGTTCAGTGGATCACTATATTCAATTATTATTGGAGTTAACGCATTTCGAGTGTCAATGTCTCTCTAAATTGGTGTTTAAATTCAACTGTCCTTGGATTGCATAGAGTCTAGCACATGTTAATTTAGCCTATTGGTCCCAGTGAGATATGATTAAACAGACTAAAGGTGCCCGATCAAAACCTCTCCCCTGAATTGCTCTGTGCACAAATAGAAGAGAGAGAAACTCTTATCATTCGGCTTCAGTGCAAATCATACCCTAGCATTAACTGTAATGAGAATGTTTTCTCTTTCTTTTTGTCTTCTCTGTTGTCCTCCGAACCATTCCGTAAGCGATGTCAGTCGGTGGAGAGATTAATGTGTTTTTGAGCTGGGGCCCAGCTATAAACCACAGCTGCCGAGAATAGAGACAACAAAAACAAACATTCATTCTCATCTGTTTAAATTATTCTACCCAGTTTACACCCAATATCTCCCAACAACACTCCTCTGATATAAGCTGCCCTTTAGCTATCAAGGAAGCTAAAAATCTTGTCTCCCTCCGCTCTCTCTTTCTCTCTCCACTCTCTCTGTGCTTTGTTTTTCTGACAGTGATCCTCACAATTACTGTTGTGTTCTCGATATCTGTCTCTCTTAATATTCCTGGGAGTCTGTTCATTTCCATCGCCTCATAATGCAGCTCCTAACAGGATGATTACAGGCAGACCCATATTAAATGCTGAGTGAGGGGGACACGCACGGGCCATAGGAGCCTCTAATGGAGGCCAACCTCACCTTAACAGGATATCATCACGCATCAGTCTGGAGGCCCCTGGTAACAGGATAGGCTATGTGCACAACAACACTACCCTTTGCTGTGTGTGTGTGTGTGTGTGTGTGTGCGTGCTCATTCTCTAGATTTTGCTTTACAGTAAACAAATTCCTGATGAAACACTTTCTGAAGTGAAAATTAAAGCCAGAAAATTCTCACACCTCACTTTAGCCAAGAACAGACAAATACACACACACACTCATCTTCTACAGGATCGGTGGGTGCCCCGCGGGATGGTTGAGCTAATGTAGGCTAATGTGATTAGCATGAGGTTGTAAATAACAAGATGATTTCCCAGGACATAGACATATCTGATATTGTCTGAAATCTTAAATTCTTGCTAATCTTACTCCACTGTCCAATTTACAGTAGCTCTTACAGTGAAATAATGCCATGCTATTGTTTGAAGACAGTGCACAGTTATGAACTTGAAAATGTATTAATAAACCAATTAGGCACATTTGGGCAGTCATAATACAACATTTTGATCAGAAATTAAATTGTTCATTGGATCAGTCTAAAACTTTGCACATACACTGCTGCCTTCTAGTGGCCAAAATCAAAATTGCACCTGAGTTGGAATAATACATTATGGCTTTTTTCTTGCATTTCAAAGATTTGTGGAAAAAAATGCATGTTTTTTTCCTTTGTATTATCTTTTACCAGATCTAATGTGTTATATTCTCTGACATTAATTTCACATTTCCACAAATTTCAAAGTGTTTCCTTTCAAACGGAATCAAGAATATGCATATCCTTGCTTCAGGTCCTGAGCTACAGGCAGTTAGATTTGGGTATGTCATTTTAGGCAAAAATTGACAAAGGGGCAGATCCGTAAGAGGACTCATAACACACACAAACACACACAGTCTCTCACACACACACATACTGATACAGTACACACCAACTGTTATCATGAGCGTTAAATGCATGGTGTCATAATGTGGACAGGTCTCAAGCCAAGTCTATGCGTCTACTTAAGGCTGTTATGGTGACCATATTACCGCAAAATCGGCGGTCACAAGTCATGATGGCAGTCAAATTCCATGTGACCATTAAGTAATGGTAATTAGGCTTTTCCAAGCTCTGGTGCTGCTGATGGTCATTAGTAGACTACCAATCGTGCTAACTGCCTGGTACTCCGCACTCTATTGTCCCTCTAATCACTCTGACATCAATGCAAATGCAATCAAAAATCTAATCAAACACTTAATGAGAGCCCATGAGCTCATTTTGTGCAACATCTCTGTAGGCTTTGCAATTGCGTGAGAAAACAGAGTGATGGCCTCTTAAAAAGAGGAGGATCCCATCAGCTTTCTATAGGCTAGGCTTGCTATATTTATTTCTCAACCTTCCTAATATTAAGCACATTGCTTCTCCTTAAAACAGGACTATAGCCTACCTGGCTGGCATGAAAATGAACCCTGAGAAAAGCATCCTCCATTCGCTAAGTGCATAGATGACATGCATTTTTTCCCACTGCCCATGTTTCGAGGCAGGTGCATGATAATGGTCTATTCTAAATCACAACAAATGTCACACATACATTATTTAGTATATGTAAAGACAAGATTAAATCAAGACTAGTATGATGGGTGACAATATTAGCCTATCACTTGTCAATTATACATCATCACTTGTGAATGATGCCCAGTTTAAGGCAAACAGTGCATGCTTTTTTGCAACTTTTTCAAATCATAGTCGCACACCAAATTAATCCAAGCCCATAGGCTTATATGTTTTAATAAGGTTTGTATCACAACTAAAGTGGACAAATAACTTCTTAAAATTATTCACATTACTCTGCTTTACAATGGGTGTAGAGCCTAACTGCCATATATACGTAGCGCGTTAGTTTCAAGTTTGGGGAAGAAAATGTCCACCATTAAAAATGCATGCATAATCACATTTGCGGTCACTTTTGAGGATGGTGTTTTCCTGCTAATGGAACACTCACGCTTATAGTCTAATGCTGTGTGCGCATTGCTGCGCTTATAATGTGAAGAAATTGCCTAATAGTTTATCAACATTTTAAACTAAACGTTCTCATCTGTTGCATCAGGCTCATTGCTTCAAACAGTTTGTTTTATGCTTGTGATTATATTAATTCTACTATGGGGGTAGTATATTGACATAGGCTAGTGTTTTTGCTGTTCGTTAGGCCTACTCCTCTTGTTGGCTGACGAAAAGTAAATGTGTATAGTTCTTCCAATATCTTCAATACGAGCCTCGGAATTGGAAAGGACACGCACAGTTGCATCCCACTTGTAGCCTGTGAGAAAGACTGATGAAGTGTGTACAGCCTGTGAGAAAGACTGATGAAGTGTGTACAGCCTGTGCAAAAAAACAAAGCAGAGCTCATGACTTTCATGCGACTTCAAATCATCATTAGTCGCATCATGCAGCCTTAGAATGCATAAAACATCTAAACACATATCCCAGCATTTGTATCACAACTAAAGTGACATAAATAACTCTAGATCAAGCATATACAGTGCCTTGCGAAAGTATTCGGCCCCCTTGAACTTTGCAACCTTTTGCCACATTTCAGGCTTCAAACATAAAGATATAAAACTGTATTTTTTTGTGAAGAATCAACAACAAGTGGGACACAATCATGAAGTGGAACGACATTTATTGGATATTTCAAACTTTTTTAACAACTCAAAAACTGAAATATTGGGCGTGCAAAATTATTCAGCCCCTTTACTTTCAGTGCAGCAAACTCTCTCCAGAAGTTCAGTGAGAATCTCTGAATGATCCAATGTTGACCTAAACGACTAATGATGATAAATACAATCCACCTGTGTGTGTAATTAAGTCTCCGTATAAATGCACCTGCACTGTGATAGTCTCAGAGGTCCGTTAAAAGCGCAGAGAGCATCATGAAGAACAAGGAACACACCAGGCAGGTCCGAGATACTGTTGTGAAGAAGTTTAAAGCCGGATTTGGATACAAAAAGATTTCCCAAGCTTTAAACATCCCAAGGAGCACTGTGCAAGCGCTAATATTGAAATGGAAGGAGTATCAGACCACTGCAAATCTACCAAGACCTGGCCGTCCCTCTAAACTTTCAGAAGACTGATCAGAGATGCAGCCAAGAGGCCCATGATCACTCTGGATGAACTGCAGAGATCTACAGCTGAGGTGGGAGACAGTCAGTCGTATATTGCACAAATCTGGCCTTTATGGAAGAGTGGCAAGAAGAAAGCCATTTCTTAAAGATATCCATAAAAAGTGTTGTTTAAAGTTTGCCACAAGCCACCTGGGAGACACACCAAACATGTGGAAGAAGGTGCTCTGGTCAGATGAAACCAAAATTGAACTTTTTGGCAACAATACAAAACGTTATGTTTGGCGTAAAAGCAACACAGCTCATCACCCTGACCACACCATACCCACTGTCAAACATGGTGGTGGCAGCATCATGGTTTGGGCCTGCTTTTCTTCAGCAGGGACAGGGAAGATGGTTAAAATTGATGGGAAGATGGATGGAGCCAAATACAGGACCATTCTGGAAGAAAATCTGATGGAGTCTGCAAAAGACCTGAGACTGGGATGGAGATTTGTCTTCCAACAAGACAATTATCCAAAACATAAAGCAAAATCTACAATGGAATGGTTCAAAAATAAACATATCCAGGTGTTAGAATGGCCAAGTCAAAGTCCAGACCTGAATCCAATCGAGAATCTGTGGAAAGAACTGAAAACTGCTGTTCACAAATGCTCTCCATCCAACCTCACTGAGCTCGAGCTGTTTTGCAAGGAGGAATGGGAAAGAATTTCAGTCTCTCGATGTGCAAAACTGATAGAGACATACCCCAAGTGACTTACAGCTGTAATCGCAGCAAAAGGTGGCGCTACAAAGTATTAACTTAAGGGGGCTGAATAATTTTGCACGCCCAATTTTTCAGTTTTTGATTTGTTAAAAAAGTTTGAAATATCCAATAAATGTTGTTCCACTTCACAAAAAAATACAGTTTTATATCTTTATGTTTGAAGCCTGAAATGTGGCAAAAGGTCGCAAAGTTCAAGGGGGCCGAATACTTTCGCAAGGCACTGTAGGAGGACCTGTTTCTTTGTTAACGGCTCACAGAATGGCCACGTGTTCACTCCCACAAATCATTTGGAGAAAATATCCTTTCTATTTCATTCAGCTATGTTCAATTGTATTCGTCATACTATAAAATCATATAAAATAATACTATGGAATTTTAAACAAATATTGTCTGCTGAATGAAGTAGTTAGCCCATGACAAAACCAGATCAGGGCCTAATATAAGGACAACGCAGAGATTGATATTCTGTTCTTCTGAAATAGACTACATTGTCTTCATATCATATTTCTTTAGACCTATCTAAAATAAATAAAGGATTTATTGTGTTGGTGTAGGCTAAATTACATTAATTTATTTGAATTTTTAGAATGTAGATGTCTGCATCAGTAGCTTATAGGCTATGCGTGGAAGACAGGACATTCTAAATGTGTTTATGTTAATTTAACGCTCAATTACCGTGAGAACTGCAGTTATTTGCTTGACAATCACCTGCTGGCAAAAATGTATGACCACCACAGCCCTAGGTTTGCCCAATATAACTGATGTTTCCATGTGGGTTTAAAAAGCTAAAAGCCCAGGTAATCCACAGATAACTTCCAACAGAACCCAGCTACACCTCAGTCTGATAAAGAGAGACTCAGTCGTTCACTGCTCTCACTCCTCATCTGATCACCTGACAGAGACGTGTCTGCATATAAATCACTTAGATCAATCCACTGTTGTGCACACACACACGCACACACCTCTGCTTCACTGGTTTAAATCTTCATTAGGCCAAAGTAGATGCTCAATCCTTCTGGGTACTTCATCTTCACTGAGTTCTGTCCACCACATACCACAAGACAACCTGTGGTATGAGTCAGTATCCAGATGCCTGTTGACTCAGTAGTCAGTCTGACAGAGTGAGAGAAAGAAAGAGTCAGACTGTCAACATCTAACAGAGTTATAGATTATTCACCACTCTCACTGCATCTGCAGCAATGGTATAGATCAGTGGAGCCTGGTGGGAGGAGCTATAGGAGGACGGGCTCATTGTAATGGCTGGAATGGAATAAATGGAACAGAGTCAAATGCGGTTTCCATAAGTTTGATACCGTTCCATTAATTCCATTCCAGCCATTACAATGAGCCCATCCTTCTATAGCCCCTCCCACCAGCCTCCTCTGGTATAAATAGATCACTTTCAATGCGTAATATGCAAAATAGCATCACTCCCTAAAACAAGACTATCAGAGGTGCTGTGGTGTAACATTATTGGACACAGAATTGTAATCTCATAATGTATTATCTCTGTAGAGTATACATTGTTGATAACACTATGGTGCAAAGCTCTGTGGAGGACAGAAACCTTTGGCAGGTAAATAATAACGGAAACATAATCACCTCCCCGCTGCTGATTGTTAAATATTCAGGAGCGTTTGTTTTCCTTGTCACATCAGTGTCAGAGAATGAATTCTAGATGAGGCCCTGGAGAGGAGAGGTTGATGTGGCAGGCAGAGCAACGAGAGAGAGCTGAGACAATGGAAAGACGAGAGCACCAGGGCCTTCTACTACAAAGATTGGTCTCACTGGGCTCTGCCCTCTGTTATTGTAAAGCCAGGGCCCTCTCCCCCTTCTGGAGAGACAGACCGAGGTGGGGAGAAATAAGAGGAAGCAAGAAAGGGAGCGAGACTAAAGTGCAAGAAAAAGATAAATGCTGTCTAAGGGAGAGGCTAAACATGGGATTATTACCAAAAGTATTTTGGTGCTTGAATGTCAAGCCAAGATTCTTCCAAGGAGGAGGAAGGGTGTAATAAAGCTCTCAAAGATACGTCACCGCTCTCCCTCTCATTCTCCCTCTCTGTTTCCTTTATTTCATCACCCGAAGTAGTTTTCCATCCTTGTTTCTCTTTTTCTTCCTGTCTTCTCCCTGGGGATAGAGAGGGAGCAGAATGACAGGGCCCTGGTTGCTTGTGATAATGATCTAGTTGAGAAGTCCTGTGGAGAGGGGACATTACACTGGGGCCAGCAGATGCACACAGCTCTAATCTCTCTGATGCTAGCAGGGAAGCCTCCTGTGGAATAGACTGGCCCTTGGGCCCCTGGGCCACTGCTCTGCTCCACATACAGGGTCACACAGACAAGAGGTCTATGAATTATTTGGACAAGACCACCTGAGGATTTGTGGTCTATCTAGGTGACTTTATAACACAGCAAGAGCACTGTTAGCTCTGATAATGTCTATTCAGACAGCCAACCAACTCTTAAGGCTCACTGCACTATTGGCATTGCCAGCCAGCATGGCCCTCAAGGTATTTGCCATCGCAGGAACAATTTCCTGTAATTTATAACCAGGGTAACTATTAGCATATATTGAATTCAGCTGTGAACATTACCTTGCAGGTTGAGCTGTGTTGTTATTGAAGCATTATGTGTCGTGTCAATGCCCTTTATAGGCCCAGTGTTTATTTCTCCACAGAGACCCAGGTCTGATCCTGCCTATTGAGATGGAGAAAAAGGGGGAGGAGGGCAGGGTGCCTTGTAAGAATTCGCCGACGAGTAAGTAAACCACCACTACCCTCGGTATTATTGGCCAATGTGAAATCATTGTAAAATCTATAATTAAGACGATCCTAACAAAGGGACATTAAAAACTGTAAAATCTTATGTTTCACCAAGACTTGGCTGAACAACGACACAGATAATATAGAGCTGGCTGGCTTCTCCGTGTTTCAGCAGGACATAGCAGCTACGTCTGGTAAGACGAGGGGTGGGGTGTGTATCCATTTGTCAACAACTGCTGGTGCGCGGTCTAATATTAAAGAAGCCTTGAGGTATTGCTCGCCTGAGGTAGAATACCTCATGATAAGCTGTAGACCACACAATCTACCAAGAGAGTTCTCATCTATATTATTCGTAGCTGTCTACTTACCACCACAAACTGACGCTGACACTAAGACCGCTGTCAACCAACTCTATAAGACCATAAGCAAACAAGAAAATGCTCATCCAGAAGAGGCACTCCTAGTGGCCGGCAAACTTAAATCCGTTTTTCCTCATTTCTATCAGCATGTCACATGTACAACCAAAGGAAAAACAACTCTAGACCACCTTTACTCCACACACAGTGAAACATACAAAGCTCTCCCTCGCCCTACATTTGGCAAATCTGAGCAGAATTCTTTCCTCCTGATTCCTACTTACAAGCAAAAACTAAAGTAGTAAGTACCAGTGACTCGCTCAATACGAAAGTGGACAAATGACTCGGATGCTACGCTACAGGACTTTTTTGCTAGCACAGACTAGAATATGTTCCAGGATTCCTCCAATGGCATTGAGGAGTATACCACCTCAGTGTATATCACCTCAGTATACCACCTTCATAAATAAGTGCATCGACGACGTCGTCCCCACAGTGACTGTACGTACATTACCATACCAGAAGCCATATCAGAAGCCAAGGATTACAGACAACATCCGCACCGAGCTAGACGCTATTGCTCCCAATTTCAAGGAGCAGGGCACTAATTCGGACGCTTATAAGAAATCCCGCTATGCCCTCAGACGAACCATCAAACAGGCAAAGCGTCAATACAGGACTAAGACTGAATTCTACTACACTGGCTCTGACGCTCGTCGGATATGGCAGGGCTTGAAAACTATTATGGACTACAAAGGGAAACCAAGCCTCGAGCTGCCCAGTGATGCTAGTCTACGAGACGAGCTAAATGCAAGCAAAACTGAAGAATGCATGAGACCACCAGTTGTTCCGGAGGACTGTGTGTTCACACTCCCCGTAGCCGATGTGAGCAAGACCTTTAAACAAGTCAATATTCACAAAGCCGTAGGGCCATACGGATTACCAGGACGTGTACTCAAAGCATGCACAGACCAGTTGGCAAGTGTCTTCACTGACATTTTCAATCTCCCCTGGCCGAGTCTGTAACACTACGTCACTGCCAAGTCTAAAGGTGGTGCTAGAAAATTCTAGTCCCATGGGTGCTGTCATAGAGTTATATTAGAAGTGCCTTTCCAAGAAGGCTCAAGGTCATTGACCACAGATAAAATTACATCAAGTCACGTTATATGTACATTAGCTTTGATTGGACTGATCATGTCAACATCATACTTTCAAAATCTTAGCTAGCAGTCATCATCATACATTTTAAAAAACAATCTACTGGCAAATCCGTTTTAATCCTTGTCATATGAAGATAAATTATATATAAAACGTATCGTTGCTCAGCGGACATTGGACATTAACATTACACAACAAGTTGGAAATTGCAAATTCAGCTATGAGTGGTTTGGAAAGAATCAGTGACAGTGAATAACTGCAAGCATTGCAAAGCAATAACTAGCCTGCTATTCAGTGGAGTGGCTGTGTGGTCCCAAACCTGTGATTAAGGGGCTCTTTTCCAAGTTTAAAATGATAAACATTCAACATTGGCCATTCTGTCAATGAAGCATGATTTGTGCTGTGCTCAAAACAACTGTTAACTCAGAACTGCAAAAGCTTGACTTCAGTGTTTTCAAGACAACTGGGACGTCGGAAATAAACAAGCTCCGACTGGGAAAAGACGTTTTGAGCGGTCATCCAACTCGGAATTCTAAATCCGGCCTCTTTCTAGAGCTACGACCTGAAGATCAATGATGTCATCATGATTCAACCTTGTTTTTTTCTGAGTTCCCAGTTGTTGTGAAAGCACCATAAATTCATATAATGCCAGACTTTGATTACAAAATTTGCCCACAAAGGACCACCGTGCCAACTTCCTATTCAAGTGAGTACAGCACAACAACGTGAGTCCAAAAATGTATTGTATGCTGCTGCATAAATTATGTAAAATGCCTGGGCTATATGTACACCGTAGCTAAGAAAGTAATACTAAGTGTAGCTTGTGTAGTAAGATTTTAGTAGCCCATGTGCCTCACCCTAATAATTTGGTCTATTTACCCCTCTTAGTTTCACCTACTGTTCTGACTTGGTGGTGCACATGTAATCATCGAATATTGTAAGAGCTTTCATTGTCTGCTTATATACCCAGATCCTCAAAGTTCTACAGCTGCACCATCGAAAGCATCCTGACCGGTTGCGTCACCACCTGGTATGGCAACTGCTTAGCATCCGCTACCGCACGGCAAGCAGAACCTGAGCGCCAAGTCTAGGACCAAAAGGCTCCTTAACCAAAAGGCTCCTTCCTTCAACCCCCAAGCCATAAGACTGCTGAAAGACTAATCAAATGGCCAACCAGACTATTTACATTGACCCCCCTTGTTGTTACACTGCTGCTACTCGCTGTTTATTATCTATGTGTAGTCACTTTACAAATTACATCAACTAACCTGTACCGGCACCCCCTGTATATACTGTAGCCTCGTTATTGTTATGTACATTTCTTGTGTTACTTTTTGAGCCATTATATTTTTTTAACTTTAGTTTATTTAGTAAATATTTTATTAACTCCATTTCTTGAACTGCGTCGTTGGTTAAGGGCTTGTAAGCAATTCACGGTAAGTTCTACACCTGTATTTGTCACGTTCTGACCTTTATTTCCTTCGTTTTGTCTTTATTTAGTACGGTCAGGGCGTGAGTTGGGTGGGCAGTCTATGTTTGTTTGTTCTATATTTTGGGTATTTCTATGTTTCGGCCTAGTATGGTTCTCAATCAGAGGCAGGTGTCATTAGTTGTCTCTGATTGAGAATCATACTTAGGTAGCCTGGGTTTCACTGTGTGTTTGTGGGTGTCTCTGTGTTTGCACCAGATAGGACTGTTAGGGTTTTCACATTTCTTGTTTTATGTAGTCAGTTGTTCATGTGTACATTACGTATTAAAAAGAACCATGGACACTTACCACGCCGTACATTGGTCCTCTGATCCTTTTTGCCTCTCCTCTTCGGAAGAAGAGGAGGAAATCCCTTACAGTATTCTGCATATGTGACAAATATTTTGATTTGATATGAGGTGAGCTGATTGAACTGAAGCTAGCTTAATTAAGGTAGAAGTAGTATTGCAAAGGGAGGGTATATTACTGGAAACGTTTGAAGTTTACCAGTAAACTACCAGAATTTGAGTAACTTTCAAGTTTTATTTTATCACATTAAATCTAGTGGTCTTTTTTGCTACCTCCGATTACCACATGTCTGTAATTATCTATGGCCCTCTGTGTGGCCTGATCACATGTAAAATATATCAAATAATCAAATAACATTATTTTAAAAGTTATAAATTGAATGACAAAGCTGGAAAACATTATCCTACATATAAACCATCAACTAAGTGAGTAACATTGGTGTTTAATATGAGGCTTTCCGCATTAATTATCTTTTATATTTGCTTTTACAAACTTTTATTTATTTTACTATGTAAATTTGTCTGTAAATGGTTTGGTGGAAGTTAAATAGTTGGAAGAGTTGCAGCGGTCATTGAAAATAATGCCATTGTTGTGTCATGTCTGGACTATCAAACTTCTTAAGGCTAGGTATCCCGCTAGCCGGATAACTTCCGGTGAGACTGGAGGGCGTTGTAACGGTTGTCTTCGGTGGAAGGAGAGGAGGACCAAAGTGCAGCGTGGTAAATGTTCATGATCATGTTTATTTAAACTCAGAACACTAAACAAAATAACAAAGAGAATGAAACGAAACCAAAACAGTTCTGTAAGGTGACGAAAAACACTAAACAGAAAATAATCACCCACAAACACAGGTGGGAAAAGGCTACCTAAATATGATTCTCAATCAGAGACAACGAACGACACCTGCCTCTGATTGGGAACCATACCAGGCCAAACACATAAACACAACATAGTAAAAAGAACATAGACTACTCACCCCAACTCACACCCTGACCAAACTAAAACAAAGACATAACAAAGGAACTAAGGTCAGAATGTGACATGCGTGCAATTCAAATAAATAATAATACAAATTATGGATATTAAACTTTAATGGACATACTAGTGTCTTATATTGGTTAAAAGCTTAAATTCTTATTAATCTAACTGCACTGTCCGATTTACAGTAGGCTTTACAGCGAAAGCAAGCCATGCAATTGTTTAAGGATGGCACTCCACATCAAAATATTTTTCCACCGGCACAGGTTTCATAAGTTCCCAAATAGTGAGGAAATATTCACTTACTTTTTGAAAATATCCCTCTGATTTGTCATCCAAAGGGTCCCACCTCTAACACGTATTGTCATTTTGTTAGATAAAATCCTTCTTTATATCCCAAAAAGTCAGTTTAGTTGGCACCATCGATTTGAGTAATACACTCATTCAACTTGCAGAGAAGGGAATTAGGAAATCTACCCCTAAACTTTGTTTCAACAAGTCAAAATATGTTTCTATTTACTCCGCAGATACCCTAAAATGTAATCAAACTATAATATTTATTTTGGAAAGAAGTATGTTCAAAAGGAAACAGATTTTAGCAGGTACGTAATGTCTTCACGGCACGTGCAACACAAATTTCCAAGACTGTGTCCCTCTACTAAAACTGTTATTTTTTATTCGTTTTTGAAGTTACAACCCTGAAACCTTGAACGTAGACTGCTGACACATTATGGAAGCCATAGAAATTGCATCCAGGGAGCTACTTTTCAATATGACCTTTGTCTTGCCTTTCAAAAAGGATGGTCTCTCTCTTAAATAAAATGTTGGGTTGGTTTTTCTTTGAATTTTCTAATACCATATCTATTGTTTTATATTCTTCTACAAACTACAGTGTTTTCTTTCCAATGGTACCAATTATATGCATATCGTGGCTTCGAGGCCTGAGCTACAGGCAGTTTACTTTGGACACATCATTCAGGCAGGAAGTGGAGAAAAAAGCGGCCTGCTTTAAGTTTGGTATATGCAATACTTTGTGATTTACGTGACCTTTTTTTCTTTCTTTTATTACATTTGTTTGGTAAAAACAGTAGGATAAATTAACATGTAGGTAGAGTCCATTCCATAATTTCTTTCTCAATTTCTTTTAAGAGCTTTGTCACAATTGAATACAACTTTGTAGTGAATTTCCATGAATAAAACAAATAAAAAACTGAACAGCCTCAACAGCCAATTATTACAGTATATCCAAGGATATGCAGTAACAATTAGAGTTGGGTAGGAGTCACACAGGGCACAGGTTAGGGAGTCACTGCACACAGACGTTCAGGTGCTTACTGGCGTCTGGTACTGAGGCGGAAGATTCAGTAATAAATAGATAGCTTATTATCTGAACCACAGAAGCAAAAGAGAGCAGGAAAGGCCAGCACTCCACTGAGTTAATTGACTTTGCTGTGGCAGTTAATAAGGTAAGAGGGAAATGTAGACGATAGGGCTATTAACAGGACTGCTATCAATAATTAGAGTTATGTAAAGAGTCCTGACTCAATAAAGAACACACAGGGGTCTCTGTATTTTCTAGACTTCTGAGAAAGCCATGCTGAGTAAATGAGGCCTTCTGAAGAAAGTGGTTTAGTTCAAAACGCTGGGTGTGGAATGGGCTTGCTGTGGTGATACAGTGTTTAAATGCTGTGCTTCCTACTGCTGGATTTAAGGTTAATGGAAGTCTCCTCTTATTTCTCTTATGCTCTATGAAGAAACTAAATGTTATAGACAAATGGTCTCATTCTACAGAGTTCCATAATTCTAAAGCAAATTGAGTTAATCCCAATGCTAATGTGCTGAATTCATATAGGACATTTCACTCAATATCTGGTAAATGGCACTAATTCTGTGATACATTTGCTTAGCTACCTCAGCAAAATTGCCGTGCCTGGCCAAGTTCATTTTTCTATACACTCTACTTCCTACATTATCTATCAGATACCTATTCCCTCATGTCAGGACAACTCAACCACATCACTATAGTCTGTTGTCATTTTATGACGTTAAACTGTTGTTGTAAATTAGGTTTGTGGGAAGATAGTGGTTATTTACTCTTGGGCATGGAATGATTCTATATTTGGCTCAAAAGGACAATGATGAGACTCATAAATCACTGAACAGAAAAATAGCCAACACATAACACCCAAAATGCCTGGTAGTCCATGGAGCCCTGTGGGAGAGAGTCTCCGATGTGGGCATGGTGATATTGGGACTCCTGTAGTGGAGCCCTGGGTAGGATCTCTTTGTCGGGTGGGGAATAAATCACAGACATCACATAACAAAGTAAAAAGCAGCCAGCAGTGAAAACAAATTGATACTCTAGGCTAGGGAATGCTTTGCTTACCCATTTTCATATTGTGTTCCAGTATGTTGGAGATAGTATACTATGGTGTGTCCCTGGGGTCTGGGTAGGGATGCTGGTAGGATGGGACCGCCACGTGTCAATTCTGAGGCCCAGTGAGATCCCGCCACAATCAATTATCACACAGACGTGGTGCGAAACACTCAAAGGTCAAGCAGAACTAGTTTATTTACATGTGAACAGTCACACTGTTTGTAATAAGCACAGTATGTCGGTGTAATGGGGATTGCAGTAGGTTTTCCCTTGCAATCAGATGCTTGTTCATACCATATCTATCCATTGCAGTCTGGTTTGAGTGGCAAGGTTCTCTCTGTTCTCAGTCATGTGTTAGAACGGATATGTACGTGCTCTGTCTGGATGTAACATATGGTAACTATAGTCTCTATACACAACAGCATGTCAGTGACCCTAATTAGAGAGCTATCTGCTTCTGTTGTCTACAGATGCAGCTGGTCTTTGATCAGGCCTCTTGATCTGGATGGGTAGAACAGAGGCCAGTGGACACTGGAAATGGAGCCTCTCTGCTGGTTGTATTTGTTCTGCTCTTGCATCACGCCTCTTTGCAAAACTATGGAAGCTATTTACTGCTCCAAGACGTAAATTACTTCATAGACTTTATTGGCAGTTTTGTTACATAATGTTATTTATATTTGTTGTTTTCACTGTATATGTACATTCAGACAACTCCAATTACTTTCTGGAAAGAATTAAGGGTTTCCATCCAATGCTAAACAAAGTAGTTGTCATAGTAACAACGTCTGACACAATGAATGTTTTCTACATATTCTCAGAAAAAGCCTTGTATTCCATTTTGCAATCAGGAATGGTTAGAATAGAGCCTGATGGCGCCAGAGTGTAGGGCTGCCATCTTACTGGCTCTCAACCAACCATGCAATTTTTTTTTTGCCGTTGTTCGTAACTTCTTTTGTACATAATGTTGCTGCTACCGTCTCTCACGACCGAAAAGAGCTTCTGGACATCAGAAATGGGATTAATCACCTCAAATCGGACGAGGAGTTCTTCTTCAATGAATCGGTCGCGAGGGATATACTATGGACACCTGACCAGGCCCAGATCCCTGTGATTTGCTGGAAAAAGAAATGTTGGTTTTGTGGAAAGAGATCAGAATGCCTTGTGAGGATCAAGCGACGAGTGGCTAATCTTCCCTTGCCTTCCATTCTGCTATCCAACGTTCAATCGCTGGACAATAAATGGGACGGACTGAAAGTACGTATATCCTACCAACGGGATATTAAAAACTGTAATATCTTATGTTTCACTGAGTCGTGGCTGAACGATGACATTAAGAACATACAGCTGGTAGGTTATACACTCTATCGGCAGGACAGAACAGCAGCCTCTGGTAAGACACGGGGCGGGGGCCTATGCATATTTGTAAACAATAGCTGGTGCACGATATCTAAGGAAGTCTCAAGGTAGAGTATCACCTGAGGTAGAGTATCTCATGATAAGCTGTAGACCACACTATCTACCTAGAGCGTTTTCATCTTTATTTTTTGTAGCTGTCTACATACCACCACAGACCGAGGCCGGCACTAAAACCGCACTCAACAAGCTGTATTCCGCCAAAAGCAAAGAGGAAAACGGTCATCCAGAGGTGGCGCTCCTAGTGGCCCGGGGACTTTAATGCAGGGAAACTTAAAACCTGTTAAGGCTCAGGACAATACTGCCCCCTTTGGATGAATTGCGTGCCCATAGTAAACTGAAAAAAAAATCTGTCCAAAATTGCTAATATATGCATATAATAATTATTATTGAATAGAAAACACTCTAAAGCTTCTAAAACCGTTTGAATTATGTCTGTATGTATAGCAGAACTCACAGGGCAGCCAATCTCCAAAACTAGTTTTCTCATCCAGAAAGTTGGGCCAACTTTGATGTCATCGCCCCCACCCTTCCCAACCAGCTATGGATCTGGGAACAGTTTCTATGTCTTCCGCGAGATGTCCTCTATCAGTAGAGCATTTAATTGTGCAAATCCCGCGAGCTTTGACCCTTTGGCAGGAAAAATAGCGAGTGTCGCGAGAAAATACATGTGCTTTCAGGCGCGCATTGAGCACAGAGCTCCCTTTGTTCCAACTTGCATGAGAAGAAGTTAGATTGTCCGTTTGAATTGAGAAATGTTTTGTAACATCCTAAAGCTTGATTCTGCACTTAGTTTGACCAGTTTAGTCGACATATAAAATGTAATTTTGAAGTTTTGATGCGCAACTGTTCGGGACCAGAAGTCATTTTGGATGCATTTCAGCTGAAGCTGTTAGCATATGCTAATACAAAGACACACGACTTGAAACCAAACAATGTATTGGGTACAGTAAGTATGACTCCTTCCACTACATTCTGATCGAAGACCATCAAAGGTAAGGGAATATTTATGTTGTAATTTTGTGTTTCTGTTGACTCCAACATAGCGTAGAAATATTGCTTATGTCTGAGCGCCGTCTCAGATTATTGAATAGTGAACGATTTCTGTAACGTTAAAAATAAATGTGACAAAGCGATTGCATTAAGAAGCAGTGTATCTTTCTAACTATATGTAGAACATGTATATTTAGTCAAAGTTTATGATGTGTATTGCTGTTATCTGGAGTTATCTGGCTATCTATAATTTCTCCGGACATTTTTTAGCATTTTCTGAACATGACGTCAATGTAAATGGAGATTTATGGATATAAATTGCATATTATTGAAAAAAACATAAATGTACTGTGTAACATGTCCTATTACTGTCATCTGATGAAGATTTTCAAAAGGTTAGTGAATTATTTTTCTTTTAATCCTGCGTTTGTGATTGCATCTTTTGTTCAACAAAATGGCTACATATCATCTGTGTCTTTGTGGTGGTTTGACATACATATGTACTATGTTTTCGCCGTAAAACATTTTAGAAATCTGACTCGCTAGGTAGATGAACAAGGTGTTTGTCTTTCATTGACTTGTTAATGTGTGGAGGTTAAATATTTCTAAGAATATTTTTGCATTCTGTGCACCACGGTTTGAGTTGAGCCGTGGGGGGGGGGGGGGGGGTGTGGTACCCCTTGGGGAACCTGTAGCGTGAACACGTTATATCTGTTTTACCTCATTTCTATCAGCATGTTAAATGTGCAACCAGAGGGAAAATAAAGTCCGATAAATCTAGACCACCTTTACTCCACACACAGACGCGTACAAAGCTCTCCCTCGCCCTCCATTTGGCAAATCTGACCATAACTCTATCCTTCTGATTCCTGCTTACAAGCAAAAATTAAAGTAGCAAGCACAAGTGTTCAGATAAAGCAGATGCTAAACTACTGGACTGTTTTGCTAGCACAGACTGGAACATTTTCAGGGATTCTTCCGATGGCATTGAGGAGTACACCACATCAGTCGTGATGTTGCGTTGATAAATGTGACGATATTAAATTAATCAGGTCATTATTTTATCTTCATTTAACTAGGCAAGTCAGTTAAGAACAAATTCTTATTTTCAATGCCGACCTAGGAACAGTGGGTTAACTGCCTGTTCAGGTACAGAACGACAGATTTGTACCTTGTCAACTCGGGGATTTGAACTTGCAACGTTCCAGAATGCTATTCATTGATTACAGCTCAACGTTCAAAACCGTAGTGCCATCAAAGCTCATGACTAAGCTAAGGACCCTGGTCCTAAACACCTCCCTTTGCAACTGGATCCTGAACTTCCTGATGGGCCGCACCTAGGTGGTAACTGTAGGTAACAATACATCCGCCACACTGATCCTCAACATGGGGACCCCTCAGGGGTGCGTGCTCAGTCCCCTTCTGTACTCCTTGTTCACTCATGACTGCACGGCCAGGCACAACTCCAACACCATCATTAAGTTTGCTGACTTAACAGTGGTAGGCCCAATGATGATGAGACAGCCTATAGGGAGGAGGTCAGAGACCTGACCGTGTGGTGCAAGGACAACAACCACTCCCTCAATGTGATCAAGACAAAGGAGATGATTGTGGACTACAGGAAAAGGAGGACCGAGCATGCCCCAATTCTCATCTACGGGGCTGTAGTAACTATCATGGTCCAAGCACACCAAGACAGTCGTGAAGAGGGCACGACAAAACCTATTCCCCCTCAGGAGACTGAAAAGATTTGGCATGGGTCCTCAGATCCTCGAAAGGTTTAACAGCTGCACCATCAAGAGTACCCTGATGGGTTGCATCACTGCCTGGTATGGCAAGTGCTCAGCCTCCGACCGCAAGATACTACAGGGGGTAATGCGCACCGCCCAGTACATCACCAGGGCCAAGCTTCCTGCCATCCAGGACCTCTATACCAGGCGGTGTCAGAGGAAGGCCCTAAAAATTTTCTAAGACTCCAGCCACCCTACTTATAGATTACCAGCAGCGTACCACCCTGCATACCACTGCTGGCTTGCTTCTGAAGCTAAGCAGGGTTGGTCCTGCTTAGTTCCTGGATGGGAGACCAGATGCTGCTGGAAGTGGTGTTGAAGGGCCAGTAGGAGGCACTCTTACCTCTGGTCTAAAAAATATATATATCCCAGGGCAGTGAGTGCCATCTGCCATGTGTAGAGTGCCATCTTTCGAATGGGACGTGAAACGGGTGTCCTGACTCTCTGAGGTCATTAAAGAACCCATTGCACTTATCGTAAGAGTATGGGTGTTAAACCCGGTGTCCTGGCTAAATTCCCAATCTGGCCCTCAAACCATCACGGTCACCTAATAATCCCCAGTTTACAATTGGCTCATTCATCCCCCTGTAACTATTCCCCAGGTCATTGCTGCAAATGAGAATGTGTTCTCAGTCAATTTACCTGGTAAAATAACGGTGCTAGCGCACGGCAAGTGGTACCGGAGTGCCAAGTTTAGGTCCAAGAGGCTTCTAAACAGCTTCTACCCCCAAGCAATAAGACTCCTGAGCAGCTAATCAAATGGCTACCCAGCAGTGGTGGGCCGTCAGGGCCAGAAAGGCCTTCTCTGCTGGCCTAAACATCATCAGAATATAATTTATTTTTAAATATATTTCCCACAAATATGTATTAAATTCTTCCCCAGAGTAAGAGTTACACTCGTCATTGCATAGCGTTTCTCTTGGTTGCACTGCTTCCAGCCCCAGGTTGAGATTTGGAGGGCTGGTCTTTATGTTAGATATTTTATCCAATCATATTCAGCCATCATGTGTTGCCAGGGATCTAAAATCTGCCCTCAGGCCTTCAGAATCAACAGTGCGGGCGCTTGTAGCTTAAAGTGAAAGGAAATTAAAATTTAGTGTCAACCAATCAGCTTTAGAGTTGGTTATTGTACGCCTGCTGGCTGGCTCCAGTGTTACACAGGAGCCAGCTAGCAGGCGTAGTGCCTGCACGTCTTTTGATTGGATTACCAATATTGAGAGGCAGGTACTATATGGGCAGGTCTCAGAACTAGGAAACTGAAATTGATCAACAAATTAATTAGCCTACTACTAAACAGTTTTTTCAACCCACAATGGCGGAAGGAGAAGATATCGATTTGGTCGAGGATATAATTATAACGCCATTCTCAAGACAAACTTTTCAAGAAAAGTTAGACATTGTCAGGAGAGGTAGACGCCGACGCCAACGCTACAAAGCCGACGCTACAAAGACAGGCTCCGAGAAGCACTGCAAACTGTACTGCTGGGAATGCCTATTATTTGCAAGTGATCGATTTGGTGTTTGGAGCCACACTGGTTTTGCAAACCTGAGTTGTCTAACCAAGGCAGCAAAAAGACACCAAAGTACGGCTGGGCACTTACAAACAATGGTGCTTTTGAAAACTTTTGGGGACACCCAAGTGGATCTACAGCTCAATGAACAAGCGCGCAGGGCAACAAAGCTACAACTCTTCTCCTGCAATTCTCTGAATAAAAATGTCAATTTCAAGGTGACGCAACGCCTGGTTATACTGCGTTTCTGTCTAAATGTATAGTGTCTAGAGCCATGGCATCATAATGATGGTAATAAGAGGTGGATTAATTCGGGTGGGACTGTGTAGGACTTCACTGAAGGCCCAGGCCCAAGAACCACGGCATGCTACTGCTACCCAGACTATTTGCACTGCCCCCCCCCAGCTGCTGCTGCTACTCTCTGTTATCATCTATGCGTAGCCACATTAAAAACTCTACCTACATGTACATAATTACCTCAATTACCTTGGTATAGGTGCCCCCCGCATTGACTCTGTCCCAGTACCCCCTGTATATAGTCCTGCTATTGTTATTTTCTGCTGCACTTTAATTATTTGTTTTTCTTATCTCTTACTTTTTTAGGGATTTTCTTAAAATTGCATTGTTGGTTAAGGTTTTGCAAGTAAGCATTTCACCTGTTGTATTCCGCGCATGTGACAAATACATTTTGATTTGATTTGATGCTCATCATCCACTTGTGGTATGGTTCTCAGAATTAGACAAAGGAACAGACCTTGAGGGTTTAAAAAAATAATTTCTGTAGAGGGACGAGGTAAAGAGGGAGAAAGGGAGCAAACATACAGGGAGCAAAAGAGCAAGGCTAATCCACTTCAACAGACATGGCCTCTGTTAGCTTTGAAGTGCATAATAACCTGGTGCTCATCTCTTTACATCTGGGCCTAATTGACTGTTGACAGAAGGCTGGTTTCTGTGAGAATTGAAAGTAAGGAGGCTAAGAATTTAACCAAATTTCTCTGTGTGTGCTTATTATCCTTTGTGCTGTCCAAATGGGTTACTGAATAGCCATCCTGAAAAGAAGAGCATATGTTAGCTCTTCCTATTCATCAGGGGGTACTATTCATTTATAAAAGAAGGCACAGCAAACCTGAGTGATGCTCCTGGATCTTTTCTCTGCACGAATCAAGGTCACCCCAGAGAGCAAGTGTATCTACCTTTTTTTCTTCTCTCCATTGCAGGGATGTCAAACATATGGCCAGATCCGGCCTGCAAGGGGTCCAATCTGGCAGCAGCTGGTTTGAGTTTAGAACAATTTTTGGGGAGAGGAATAAACTCTATATATTTTAAAATTACTAAAACCAAATTGAAACTATGTAGAAATGATAATGAACCTACAGTACATTCATACAGTTTCTTGACTGACCAGCTCGCTACTAATGACTGAAATAAAAGACAAATAGGGAGCATAGAAAATTCCCAAAATGATGAATAGAGGACTGTTTTTAGCTAATTTATCACTTTCAGAGCGGCCCTCCGGAGTTCGTTGAAGACCAAATGCGGCCACTGGGACAAAATGAGTTTGAATGTATTAAATGTTTGTCTACAAACCGAGTGGTAGAATGAGAGAATAGTAGGCCATAGGCTATGTCTCTGTAGACAAACGCTTAGAGGGAATTGTTGAGGAGGAGGGCTCCTGGTTGCCAGATTATATTCTAATTAGAACAGGAATGATATAAAAGTGATGTGCATAGAATAACTTTCTTTTAAAGGATGAGATTGTCTTACTCACCTTACCGTTTTCATTGCGTCTTAGGGACATTGCAAGATTCTGGTAATTTAATCCAAACACATCGATACTATTTTTATGTCTGCGTGCAATTTAAAGGAAATTGGGATTACACTGAACAAACATATAGACAATTTCAAAGATTTTACTGAGTTACAGTTCATATAAGGAAATCGGTCATTTGAAATGAATTCATTAGGCCCTAATCTATGGATTTCATGTCTGGGAATACAGATATGCATCTGTTGGTCACAGATACCTTAAAAAAAGGTAGGGTAGGGGCATTGATCAGAAAACCAGTCAGTATCTGGTGTGACCACCAATTTCCTTATGCAGCGCGACACATAGTTGAACAGGCAGTTGATTGTGGCCTGTGGAATGTTGTCCCAATCCTCTTCAATGACAAAGTTGCTGGATATTGTCGGGAACGGGAATACGCTGTCATACACGTTGATCCAAATAATCCCGAACATGCTGAATGGGTGACATGTCTGGTGAGTATACAGGCCATGGAAGAACTGGGACATTTTCAGCTTCCAGGAATTGTGTACAGATCCTTGCGACATGTGGCAGTGCATTGTCATGCTGAAACATGAGGTTATGAAGGCAGATTAATGGCATGACAATGGGCCTGACGATCTCGTCACGGTATCTCTGTGCATTAAAATTGCCATTGAATAAATTAAACTGTGTTCTTTGTCATTAACTTATAATTGCCCATATCATAACCCCACCGCCACCATGGGGCACTCTGTTCACAACGTTGACATTGGCAAACCACTTGCCCACACAACATATGTCTGCCATCTGCCCGGTATAGTTGAAACTGGGATTAATCCGTGAGAAGCGAGCCAGTGGCAATTGAAGTTGAGCATTTGCACACTGAAGTCAGTTACGAGAGCAAATTGCAGTCAGGTCAAGACCCTGGTGAAGACGATGAGCAACCAGATGAGCTTACTGAGAAGGTTTCTGACAATTTGTGCAGAAATGATTTGGTTGTGCAAACCCACAGTTTCATCAGCTGTCTGGGTGGCTGGTCTCAGACGAAACCCGCAGGTGAAGAAGCCCAATGTGGAGGTCCTGGGCTGGCGTCGTTAGAGATGGTCTGCGGTTGTGAGGCCGGTTGGACGTACTGCCAAATTCTCTAAAATGGCGCTGGAGGCAGTTTATGGTAGACAAATTAACATTCAGTTCTATGGCAACAGCTCTGGTGGACATTCCTGCAATCAGCACGTCAATTGCACACTCCCTCAGAACTTGAGACATCTATGGCATTGTGTTGTATGACAAATCTGCACATTTTAGAGTGGCCTTTTATTGTCCTCAGCTAAAGGTGCACTGGTGTAATGATCATGCTGTTTAATCATCTTCTTGATATGACATCGCTGTCAGGTGGATGGATTATCTTGCAAAGAATACTCACTAACAGGGATGTAAACAAATTTGTTCATTTTTTAGAAGATTTTTAATAAGATAAGATTTTTTTGTGTGTATGGAAAATTTCTGGGATCAAATCATATGAAACATGGGACCAACAATTGCGTTTATATTTTTGTTCAGTGTAGTTTTGTCAGCCAATACTAACTAGCATTAGCGCAATCTACAAGTACCGCTAGCATGCTAGTGGTATCTGTAGTCATTGTGCTAATGCTAGTTAACATTGGCTTGCATCCTGTAGTTTGTTTATGTCAAACTCAAATCAAATCAAATGAAATTGTAACTGAGAATTCTTGTAACTAAATATTTGCGTTACAAGTTGGAATATTTTGAAAACATTATTGTGTTACAGTAGTCAGACAAATATGACAATATCTGCAAGATACATCTGGATACATCTGGTCTCCTGACTTGAAGCAAAAAGTCAAATGTAGGAAGTTAGCAGTAACATGTACAGTCGTGGCCAAAAGTTTTGAGAATTACACAAATATTAATTTTCACAAAGTCTGCTGCCTCAGTTTGTATGATGGCAATTTGCAAATACTCCAGCATGTTATGAAGAGTGATTAGATGAATTGCAATTAATTGCCAAGTCCCTCTTTGCCATGCAAATGAACTGAATCCCCCAAAAAACATTTCCACTGCATTTCAGCCCTGCCACAAAAGGACCAGATGACATCATGTCAGTGATTTTCTCGTTAACACAGGTGTGAGTATCGATGAGGACAAGGCTGGAAATCACTCTGTCATGCTGATTGAGTTTGAATAACAGACTGGAAGCTTCAAAGGAGGGTGGTGTTTGGAATCATTGTTCTTCCTCTGTCAAACTTGGTTACCTGCAAAGGAAACGCGTGCCATCATCATTGCTTTGCACAAAAAGGACTTCACATGAAAGGATATTTCTGCCAGTAAGATTGCACCTAAATCAAGCATTTATCGGATGATCAAGAATTTCAAGGAGAGCAGCTCAATTGTTGTGAAGAAGGCTTCAGGGAGCCCAAGAAAATCCAGCAAGCGCCAGGACTGTCTTCTAAAATTGTTTTAATTGTTTTATTGTTTTATTTCACCTTTATTTAACCAGGTAGGCTACTTGAGAACAAGTTCTCATTTGCAACTGCGACCTGGCCAAGATAAAGCAAAGCAGGTCGACACATACAACAACACAGAGTTACACATGGAATAAACAAACATACATTCAAGAATACAGTAGAAAAATCTATATACAGCATGTGCAAATGAGGTAGGATAAGATAGGTAAGGCAATAAATAGGCCATGGTGGCGAATGAATTACAATATAGCAATTAAACACTGGAATGGTAGGATGTACAAAAGATGAATGTGCAAGTAGAGATATTGGGGTGCAAAGGAGCAAGATAAATAAATAAATACAGTATGGGGATGAGGTAGATTGGATGGGCTAATTATAGATGAGCTATGAACAGGTGCAGTGATCTGTGAGCTGCTCTGACAGCTGGTGCTTAAAGCTAGTGAGGGAAGTAAGTCTCCAGCTTCAGAGATTTTCGCAGTTCAGCTGCGGGATCGGGGCACCACCAATACAGAGCTTGCTCAGGAATGGCATCAGGCAGGGGTGAGTGCATCTGCACACACAGTGAGGCGAAGACTTTTGGAGGATGGCCTGGTGTCAAGAAGGGCAGCAAAAAAGCCACTTCTCTCCAAGAAAAACACATCAGGGACAGACTGACATTCTGCAAAATGTACAGGGATTGGACTGCTGAGGACTGGGGTAAAGTCATTTTCTCTGATGAATCCCCTTTCCAATTGTTTGGGACATCCAGAAAAAAGTTTGTCCTGAGAAGACAAGGTGAGCGCTACCGTCAGTCCTGTGTCATGCCAAGAGTAAAGCATCCTGAGACCATTCATGTGTGGGGTTGCTTCTCAGCCAAGAGAGTGGGCTCACTTACAATTTTGGGCTTCTATCTGTCAGGATGTGGCCCAGAAGTTATTTGACAGCATGCCAGGGCAGATTGCAGAGGTCTTGAAAAAGAAGGGTCAACACTGCAATTATTGACTCTTTGCATCAACTTCATGTAATTGTCAATAAAAACCTTTGACACTAATAAAATGCGTGTAATTGTACTTCAGTGTTCCATAGTAACATCTGACAGAAATATCTAAAGACACTGATGTGGCAAACTTTGTTGAAATTAATATTTGTGTCATTCTCAAAATGTGTGGCCACGACTGTACAGTTGAATTCGGAAGTTTCCATACACCTGAGCCAACTACATTTACTCAGTTTTTCACAATTCCTGACATTTAATCCTAGTAAAAAATATCCTGTCTTAGGTCAGTTTGGATCACCACTTTATTTTAAGAATGTAAAGTGTCAGAATAATAGTAGAGAGAATTATTTATTTCAGCTTTTATTTCTTTCATCACATTCCCAGTGGGTCAGAAGTTTACATACACTCAATTGGTATTTGGTAGCATTGCCTATAAATAGTTTTACTTGGGTCAAACTTTTCAGGTAGCCTTCCACGAGCTTTCCACAATAAGTTGGGTGAATTTTGGCCCATTCCTCCTGACAGAGCTGGTGTAACTGAGTCAGGTTTGTAGGCCTCTTGCTCGTACATGCTTTTTCAGTTCTGCCTACACATTTTCTATGGGATTGAGGTCTGGACTTTGTGATGGCCATTCCAATACCTTGACTTTGTTGTCCTTAAGCCATTTTGCCACAACTTTGGATGCACCAAAGGATGCATCATTGTCCATTTGGAAGACCCATTTGCGACCAAGCTTTAACTTTCTGACTGATGTCTTAAGATGTTGCTTCATCATATCCACATAATTTATTGCCTCATGAAGCCATCTATTTTGTGAAGTGCACCAGCCTCTCCTGCAGCAAAGCACCCCCATAACATGATGCTGCCACCCCCATGCTTCACGGTTGGGATGGTGTTCTTCGGCTTGCAAGCTTCCCCCTTTTTCCTCCAAACATAACGATGGTCATTATAGCCAAACAGTTTTATTTTTGTTTCATCAGACCAGAGGACATTTCTCCAAAAAGTATGATCTTTGTCCCCATGTGCAGTTCCAAACCGTAGTCTGTTTTTTTTATGGCGGTTTTGGAGCAGTGGCTTCTTCCTTGCAGAGCAGCCTTTCAGGTTATTTCGATATAGGACACATTTTACTGTGGATATAGATACTTTTGTACCTGTTTCCTCCAGAATCTTCATAAGGTTCTTTGCTGTTGTTCTGGGATTGTTTTGCACTTCTCGCACCAAAGTACGTTCATCTCTAGGAGACAGAACGCGTCTCCTTTCTGAGCGGTATGACGGCTGCGTGGTCCCATGGTGTTTATACTTGCGTACTATTGTTTGTACAGTTGAACGTGGTACCTTCAGGCATTTGGAAATTGCTCCCAAGGATGAACTAGACATGTGGAGGTCTACAATTTTTTTCTGAGGTCTTGGCTGATTTCTTTTGATTATCCCATGATGTCAAGCAAAGAGGCACTGAGTTTGAAGGTAGGCCTTGAAATACATCCACAGGTACACCTCCAATTGCCTCAAATGATGTCAATTAGCCAATTATCAGAAGCTTCTAAAGCCATGACATCATTTTCTGGAATTTTCCAAGCTGTTTAAAGGCATAGTCAACTTAGTGTATGTAAACTTCTTACTCACTGGAATTGTGATACAGTGAATTATAAGTGAAATAATCTGACTGTAAACAATTGTTGGAAAAATGACTTGTGTCATGTTTGAAGTAAATGTCCTAACCGACTTGCCAAAACTAATCATTTGTTAACAATACATTTTTGGAGTGGTTGAAAAACGAGTATTAATGTCTCCAACCTAAGTGTATGTAAACTTCCGACTTCAACCGTATTTAGCAACCTCTTGGCTACTTATGTTTAATGATTAAATAGAGCTTGCTAGCTCGCTAGGTAGGTGTGAAATATACAAGTAAGGAAACTAACATTTGCTTAGAATTTTTCTATATAAACAAAAACACATGGGATATTTAATGATCTGTGACACACACACACACACACACACACACATTTAAAATCCAGCATGACGCAATAGGAACTGGGATTCATCGGACCAGGAAATGTTTTTCTATTCCTCAATTGTCCAGAGTTGGTTAATGCGTGCCCACTGGAGCTGCTTCTTCTTGTTTTTAGTTGATTGGAGTGGAACCCAGTGTGGTCCTCTGCTGCAATAGCCCATCCTTGACAAGAATCAACGAGTTGTGCCTTCTGAGATACAATTCTGCACACCACTGTTGTACTGCTCCATTATTTGCCTTGTATGTGGCCCGCTTTTTAGCTTGCACGATTTTTGCTGTTCTCCTTCAACTTCTCTCATCAAATAGCTGTTTTCGCTCACAGGACTTCTCCTGACTGGATTTTTTTTGTTGCACCAGTCTTGGTATACGCTAGACACTGTCATGCTTGAAAAGCCCAGGAGGCCGGCCATTTATGAGATTCTGGAACCGGCTCTCCTGTCACAGACGATCATACCACACTCAAAGTTGCTTAGGTCACTTGCTTTGCCCATTCTAACGTTCAATTGAACAGTAGCTGAATGCCTCGATGCATGTCTGCCTGCTATATGAAGCAAGCCACAGCCACATGACTGACGGTATGTAGGCACAAACCATTTTCGGAATGGTGTGGGGTACCGAATAAACCGGCCACTGACTGTATTGTACCACTAGAGGGGGCAATTGAGGCAGTATGAAGCTATGAACTCATCATAAAACCCACACGGACTGATAACAGCTGACTGTAGAAAAGCAGAAGACATTCAGCTTTTAAGGTGGTGTAAACCCGGGAATGAAAAGATTGAAAATAGTTCACCTTGTGTAGACTATTGATGTATCTTTGTAACAGAATGGAAATTCATGTGAAAAGAGATTGAACTGAAAATTCCTCAGAGAGTGAATATATAGACGTTAATTATTTTACTGCAGCAGTGCAGCATATGAGAGAAACCTCTTTATAACACGGTTTGCCTTTGATATTCTATCAATCGTATAGCCACGTGAGACTGTGGGGTTAGTAGATGGCTGCAGCATTCATCAAGCCGCACTCAGGGGGTTGTGCAGGCTACTGGAGAGAGGAATTGGTAGGTTAGACTGAGTGCAATCAAGTTCACTGATTGGGGGTGGCATGGGAAATAAATCAAAGTGAAAATTATGCACTTCTCTTGTAGGACAATGATGGGTGTTGATTTTTGTCTCCTAATGGGCATTCATTGTCCTGCGATACATCATGATTTTAGCCCAGCCTCTGACTGGAATAGCTTTCAATGGCTGTGTGGATTGGCTACATGAGGCTACCTGTGGTGCTATCTCTCTCCTGCCTGGTAGAATGTTATTAGATCTCGTACTCCACTGCATACAGATGTATTGCTGTGTGTTTTAGATCCCTCAACAGTCCTCATGGCTTTGGCAAAGCTGTAGCACAGACCTCCTGCGGTCCTGACAACACTATCAGGGGATCGTGAACACGGAATCAAAGCTGATGCGAATGTATTCTTTTGCATGAGGGGATTTACATTTTGGAAAAGTTGAGTCCCTCACGTGGGTTGGACCCAGCCACAGTCTCCAAATGTCATTTAGATAGACCTCTTACAGAGTTGGTGAAAATGACTGTGCTCGCTGGTTTCTATGGTGACGTGGAAGCAGACATGAAAGGCTGTGTGAGAGGTGATGCCCCACAGATGGAGAGGATTCTAGCTGTTCTATTCATCTACCTCTTCATTGGTATGTTTACTACTACCATATTGTTTCTTTACATTCTTCTCCGATAGTTTCATCTGCCCTCTCTCTCCCCTGAACTCATTCTTCCATCCTCTACTAGTTTTCTTTGAATGTTCTCCTCCCCTCTTTCTGAAACCTCTCTCCCTGTCTCATTCTCTCTCTCGGTCTCTCTCTCTCGGTGTCTCTCTCTGTGTGTCTCTCATTCTCTCTGAAATCAGTTTCATTTCAATTTAAGGGCTTTATTGGCATGGAAAACGTGTTAACATTGCCAAAGCAAGTGAAGTAGATGATAAACAAAAGTGAAATAAACAATAAAAATGTAGATTAAACATTACACTCACAAAGGACCCAAAAGAATAAAGACATTTCAAATGTCATATTATGTGAAAATAGTTCAAGTACAAAAGGAAAAATAAACATAAATATGGGTTGTGTTTACAATGGTGTTTGATCTTACATTTACATTTACATTTAAGTCATTTAGCAGACGCTCTTATCCAGAGCGACTTACAAATTGGTGAATTCACCTTCTGACATCCAGTGGAACAGCCACTTTACAATAGTGCATCTAAATCATTTAAGGGGGGGAGAAGGATTACTTTATCCTATCCTAGGTATTCCTTGAAGAGGTGGGGTTTCAGGTGTCTCCGGAAGGTGGTGATTGACTCCGCTGTCCTGGCGTCGTGAGGGAGTTTGTTCCACCATTGGGGGGCCAGAGCAGCGAACAGTTTTGACTGGGCTGAGCGGGAACTGTACTTCCTCAGTGGTAGGGAGGCGAGCAGGCCAGAGGTGGATGAACGCAGTGCCTTGTTTGGGTGTAGGGCCTGATCAGAGCCTGGAGGTACTGCGGTGCCGTTCCCCTCACAGCTCCGTAGGCAAGCACCATGGTCTTGTAGCGGATGCGAGCTTCAACTGGAAGCCAGTGGAGAGAGCGGAGGAGCGGGGTGACGTGAGAGAACTTGGGAAGGTTGAACACCAGATGGGCTGCGGCGTTCTGGATGAGTTGTAGGGGTTTAATGGCACAGGCAGGGAGCCCAGCCAACAGCGAGTTGCAGTAATCCAGACGGGAGATGACAAGTGCCTGGATTAGGACCTGCGCCGCTTCCTGTGTGAGGCAGGGTCGTACTCTGCGGATGTTGTAGAGCATGAACCTACAGGAACGGGCCACCGCCTTGATGTTAGTTGAGAACGACAGGGTGTTGTCCAGGATCACGCCAAGGTTCTTAGCGCTCTGGGAGGAGGACACAATGGAGTTGTCAACCGTGATGGCGAGATCATGGAACGGGCAGTCCTTCCCCGGGAGGAAGAGCAGCTCCATCTTGCCGAGGTTCAGCTTGAGGTGGTGATCCGTCATCCACACTGATATGTCTGCCAGACATGCAGAGATGCGATTCGCCACCTGGTCATCAGAAGGGGGAAAGGAGAAGATTAATTGTGTGTCGTCTGCATAGCAATGATAGGAGAGACCATGTGAGGTTATGACAGAGCCAAGTGACTTGGTGTATAGCGAGAATAGGAGAGGGCCTAGAACAGAGCCCTGGGGGACACCAGTGGTGAGAGCGCGTGGCGAGGAGACAGATTCTCGCCACACCACCTGGTAGGAGCGACCTGTCAGGTAGGACGCAATCCAAGCGCGGGCCGCGCCGGAGATGCCCAACTCGGAGAGGGTGGAGAGGAGGATCTGATGGTTCACAGTATCGAAGGCAGCCGATAGGTCTAGAAGGATGAGAGCAGAGGAGAGAGAGTTAGCTTTAGCAGTGCGGAGCGCCTCCATGATACAGAGAAGAGCAGTCTCAGTTGAATGACTAGTCTTGAAACCTGACTGATTTGGATCAAGAAGGTCATTCTGAGAGAGATAGCGGGAGAGCTGGCCAAGGACGGCACGTTCAAGAGTTTTGGAGAGAAAAGAAAGAAGGGATACTGGTCTGTAGTTGTTGACATCGGAGGGATCGAGTGTAGGTTTTTTCAGAAGGGGTGCAACTCTCGCTCTCTTAAAGACGGAAGGGACGTAGCCAGCGGTCAGGGATGAGTTGATGAGCGAGGTGAGGTAAGGGAGAAGGTCTCCGGAAATGGTCTGGAGAAGAGAGGAGGGGATAGGGTCAAGCGGGCAGGTTGTTGGGCGGCCGGCCGTCACAAGAAGCGAGATTTCATCTGGAGAGAGAGGGAGAAAGAGGTCAGAGCACAGGGTAGGGCAGTGTGAGCAGAACCAGCGGTGTCGTTTGACTTAGCAAACGAGGATCGGATGTCGTCGACCTTCTTTTCAAAATGGTTGACGAAGTCATCTGCAGAGAGGGAGGAGGGGGGGAGGGGAGGAGGATTCAGGAGGGAGGAGAAGGTGGCAAAGAGCTTCCTAGGGTTAGAGGCAGATGCTTGGAATTTAGAGTGGTAGAAAGTGGCTTTAGCAGCAGAGACAGAGGAGGAAAATGTAGAGAGGAGGGAGTGAAAGGATGCCAGGTCCGCAGGGAGGCGAGTTTTCCTTCATTTCCGCTCGGCTGCCCGGAGCACTGTTCTGTGAGCTCGCAATGAGTCGTCGAGCCACGGAGCGGGAGGGAGGACCGAGCCGGCCTGGAGGATTGGGGACATAGAGAGTCAAAGGATGCAGAAAGGGAAGAGAGGAGGGTTGAGGAGGCAGAATCAGGAGATAGGTTGGAGAAGGTATGAGCAGAGGGAAGAGATGATAGGATGGAAGAGGAGAGAGTAGCGGGGAGAGAGAGCGAAGGTTGGGACGGCGCGATACCATCCGAGTATGGGCAGTGTGGGAAGTGTTGGATGAGAGCGAGAGGGAAAAGGATACAAGGTAGTGGTCGGAGACTTGGAGGGAGTTGCAATGAGGTTAGTGGAAGAACAGCATCTAGTAAAGATGAGGTCGAGCGTATTGCCTGCCTTGTGAGTAGGGGGGAAGGTGAGAGGGTGAGGTCAAAAGAGGAGAGGAGTGGAAAGAAGGAGGCAGAGAGGAATGAGTCAAAGGTAGACGTGGGGAGGTTAAAGTCGCCCAGGACTGTGAGAGGTGAGCCGTCCTCAGGAAAGGAGCTTATCAAGGCATCAAGCTCATTGATGAACTCTCCGAGGGAACCTGGAGGGCGATAAATGATAAGGATGTTAAGCTTGAAAGGGCTGGTAACTGTGACAGCATGGAATTCAAAGGAGGCGATAGACAGATGGGTAAGGGGAGAAAGAGAGAATGACCACTTGGGAGAGATGAGGATCCCGGTGCCACCACCCCGCTGACCAGAAGCTCTCGGGTGTGCGAGAACACGTGGGCGGACGAAGAGAGAGCAGTAGGAGTAGCAGTGTTATCTGTGGTGATCCATGTTTCCGTCAGTGTCAAGAAGTCGAGGGACTTCTAGGCATAGGCTGAGATGAACTCTGCCTTGTTGGCCGCAGATCGGCAGTTCCAGAGGCTACCGGAGACCTGGAACTCCACGTGGGTCGTGCGCGCTGGGACCACCAGATTAGGGTGGCCGCGGCCACGCGGTGTGGAGCGTTTGTATGGTCTGTGCAGAGAGGAGAGAACAGGGATAGATAGACACATAGTTGACAGGCTACAGAAGAGGCTACGCTAATGCAAAGGAGATTGGAATGACAAGTGGACTACACGTCTCGAATGTTCAGAAAGTTAAGCTTACATAGCAAGAATCTTATTGACTAAAATGATTGAAATGATACAGTACTGCTGGAGTAGGCTAGCTGGCAGTGGCTGCGTTGTTGACTTTGTAGGCTAGCTGGCAGTGGCTGCGTTGTTGACACTACACTAATCAAGTCGTTCCGTCGAGTGTAATAGTTTCTACAGTGCTGCTATTCGGGGCTAGCTGGCTAGCTAGCAGTGTTGATTACGTTACGTTACGTTAAAAGAACGACAATAGCTGGCTAGCTAACCTAGAAAATCGCTCTAGACTACACAATTGTCTTAGATACAAAGACGGCTATGTAGCTAGCTAGCTACGATCAAACAAATCAAACCATTGTACTGTAATGAAGTGAAATGAAAATGTGATACTACCTGTGGAGCGAAGCGGAATGTTGACCGGGTTGTTGAAGTTCAATTCGGTAGACGTTGGCTAGCTGTTGGCTAGCTAGCTAGCAGTATCTCCTACGTTAAGGACGACAAATAGCTGGCTAGCTAACCTCGGTAAATTAAGATAATCACTTTAAGTCTACACACTCTAAACTACACAATTATCTTGGATACGAAGACAGCAAAGACAACTATGTAGCTAGCTAACACTACACTAATCGAGTCGTTCAGTTGAGTGTAATAGTTTCTACAGTGCTAGTAGACGGTGGACGTTAGCTAGCTGCTGGGCAGATAGCAGTGTAGACTACGTTAGGATGACGAAATACGATAATTACGCAATTATCTTTGATACAAAGACAGCTATGTAGCTAGCTAAGAAGAAATTGCTAAGATTAGACAAATCAAACCGTTGTACTATAATGAAATGTAATGAAAATGTAATGAAAAGTTATACTACCTGCGGACCGGTTGCTCTCTCTCTTTCTATCACTCCCCACTTTGTGTTAACTTTAAGGCAGTATGGGCTGGGGGTCTCCTCTGTGTAGCTAATTACTGATATCGTAGGGGCTGCGGCTCACCCACAGTAACCTTGGGCATTGGGGAAAGGTCTAATTAAATTCACTAATTCCACCGGCCAACGTGTGTGAGGACGGTGTGCAATTTGAAAGAGCAGTAAGAGGTCACGCTTTGTGGAGCGTCTTCTCTGTCTTCAGGCATATAAGGTGAAGCCCCAGATGAGCACATTAGCCATATTTTAAAAGGCGTTTAATCCATCTTGTGGGTGGGTTGCGTTCATATGTCTAAAGAGGACACCGTGGAAGTGCCTATAATGGAACATTCTCTGATTCTGATCTGTCAGAGGGAACAGTATAGCTACAGCAATATTATGTTCAATATTGTGCTGCACCTTTAACTAATAGCCTAACAAATTAACAACTCTTAAAAAATGTATTTATTAAGACATCCTCTATATCACATTTCAGACAGCCCGAGCCGCCTGCACTCCCAACCCCCACCAATCTAGTACATAACTCAACTCTCTCACAACACAATGTCCTTCCCACCTTCTCAAGGGAAATATTTGGAAACAGATCCCAGGCCCACCCCTGCCCAGTCATGTGAAATCCATAGATTAGGCCCTAGTGAATGTATTTAAATTGACGTATTTCCTTTTATGAACTGAAAGAAACTCAGCAACATCTTTGAAATTTTTGCATATTGTGTTTACAGTTTTGTTCAGTATAGTCCAGTTTTGTTCAGTACAGTCCTGCAGTGCCCCAACAAACACACCTTTAGGATATTGCTGAAACATTCATTATTGGTTTTGGGTGTGTTAGGCCAAGGCCAAAGTGACAATCCACATGATTGTATTGTTTTATTTAACGAGGCAAGCCATTTAAGAAAATGTTTTTGTTTACAATGACTGCCTACCCCGGCCAAACCCGGACGACGCTGGGCCAATTGTGAGCCGCCCTATGGGATTCCCAATCAGGGCCGGTTGTGATACAGCCTGGAATCAAACAAGGGTCTGTAGTGACACCTCTAGCACTGAGAAACAGTGCCTTAGATCCCTGCACCACTCGGGAGCCCCCCAGGGCAGACCCCCAGGGCCATGACTGAGCAGCCCAGCAGCTAGGGATTGCCTAAATAGATTGCTCCCCTGACGTGGGCATGTTTTCAATGCAGACTCCTTTTGTCATACTGTATTCCATGTAAGGCATCCAGACCTTATGAAGGGTTCCCAGTATACTTTTAATCTGGTAATAAATTAAATCTAGTGATACATAACTTGACATTTCTACCATCCATTGTGACTTTGTGGGAGGATAACCAACCTTCCAATTAATGGCAATGCATTTCTTAGCCGCTATAAATGCCTTATATGTTCGTCATATTGATGAGACCAAGGTGCAGTGTGATAAGCATACATTCTTCTTTTAATTAACGAATAAACACTAAACTAACTAACAAAGAAACAAAACGGATGTGAAGCTATAAACAACTAGTGCTGACATGCAACTACACATAGACAATAACCCACAAAAACCTAAATGGTAAATGGCAACCTAAATAGGATCCCCAATCAGAGGCAACGATTAACAGCTGTCTCTGATTGTGAACCAATTCAGGCCACCATAGACCTACATATACCTAGAGATACCAAACCCCATAGAATTACAAAAAACACTAGACAAGGTAAAACACACATACCACCCTTGTCACACCCTGACCTAAACCAAAATAATAAAGAAAACAAAGATACAGTGCCTTGCGAAAGTATTTGGCCCCCTTGTATTTTGCGACCTTTTGCCACATTTCAGGCTTCAAACATAAAGATATAAAACTGTATTTTTTTGTGAAGAATCAACAACAAGTGGGACACAATCATGAAGTGGAACGACATTTATTGGATATTTCAAACTTTTTTAACAACTCAAAAACTGAAAAATTGGGTGTGCAAAATTATTCAGCCCCTTTAAAAAAAAAAAAAGCACACCGCATTATGTTTGTTGAATGCAAGGAAGTGGAGTTCACAACAGAACTTTACACTCTTGGATTTTACCCACAGAGTAAAGTTCTTCATTGCTTGTTTCACCCATTCCATTATGAAGAAAATATCCCTCAATCTTTAAATTGGACAGGGGTGAAAGAAATTCCTGTCAGATTGTTTAAGTTTCAATTTGTAAAGATTTAATTTAAATGTGTATTTAACTCTTATGTTGCTTGAGTAGGGTTACAAAACTACCTTTCATTTACCAGAGATACTGGAATTTTCAGTGATTTTGGTAGTTAACAGGTAATCTATGGCTATCTATGGTAACTTTGGTCATTTATAACTTGCAAAAATGTATTCATTATTGTGCTCATTATGTGCTCATTATTTATATATGTGTGCATATTGTTCATGAGTTTCTAGTAGATAGACTATGGTTAAAGAGAAAATAGCCTAATTAATGAAAAAAGCATCAACAATGGCATTATTTTCAATTAACTCTGCTGCAACTTTTCCAACTATTTACTTGTTTTCTCAACTGTCACCAGTTTGGCACCAAAACATTTACAAAAAATATATTTTGACATATTAAAATAAATAAGTGTGTTAAAATAAATATTTTTGCTGAAACCTTCATATTTTTTAAACACCAGCGGTATTTACTAAATTAATGGATTATATATATTTTTTTTATTAAAAAAAATGTTTTTTTTACCTTTATTTAACCAGGCAAGTCAGTTAAGAATACATTCTTATTTTCAATGGCGGCCTGGGAACAGTGGGTTAACTGTCTGTTCAGGGGCATGATGACAGATTTGTAACTTGTCAGCTTGGGGGTTTGAACTTGCAACCTTCCGGTTACTAGTTCAATGCTGGTTACTAGTCCAACGCTCTAACCACTAGGCTACCCTGCCACACCCATTTAAGATTGTGTTTTACATCTTTGTCATTATATATTTGGTTTTAAATAATCTTACTTGATCATTTTAGATATGTTACACATCATAAGGACACACAGAGGGCCAGAGCTAATTAGACACGTGAAAATCTGAAGTACCAAAAAAAGGCCACTAGATGTCATGTGATAAAATTCTCCCCCAAAATTGAAAGCTACCAAACTTCTGGTAGTTTACTGGTAAACTTCAAAAGGTATGTGGTTTTATCTAAACAACTTTGTGTGTGTGTCCTTCCTTTTTTATTAAATAGTTTAAATAGTTTAGGTCTCATGAAGTGATTGTGTGCACATTTGTAATTGTACTGTGCACAATGGAATGCCTTTATTTATTGAGGTGCATTGTAATATGCTTATTCTAATGCAGACTAACAATGGGTCTCTTTAATACCCCTAGGCTAGGGAAACCCACTTACAATGAATTACAAAGGGTGAGCACATTTTTACAGGTAATGATATTACCCCCGGACTTGTACCAAGCTCGCTGTTATTAAAGTTTGCATGCGCCTGCTCTTGCTACTGGTAGCACTGGAGACAGTCGGGATAGAATGAAATAGAATTTGAATATGAGAACAAGACAGAGATAGGCAGGGGTCAGACAGGGAGAGGCGCTCTATGTCTAATGCTCTTTAGCCTTGTTCACACTATAGGCCTTAACCTCTTGAAACTCCCCATCCCGGATCCGGGATTGTGACTAAGCCTCAGGCTCATTAGCATAACGCAACGTTAACGATTTCTGAAAATCGCAAATAAAATTAAAATAATGCGTTTGCTCTCAAGCTTAGCCTTTTCTTAACAACACTGTCATCTCAGATTTTCAAAATATGCTTTTGAACCATAGAAATTGACTAATTTGTGTAAGAGTATGCAAAGCTAGCATAGCATTTTGTGTAGCATGTAGCACGCAACATTTTCACAAAAGCCAGATAACCAAATAAATAAAATCATTTACCTTTGAAGAGCTTCTGATGTTTTCAATGAGGAGACTCCCAGCCACATACCAAATGCGCAGTGTTTCCTGAAAGCGTCTGTGTGTAGGAGAAATCGTTCCGTTTTCTACATTGCGCCTGGCTACCGAAACGAACCGAAAATGCAGTCACCTACAACGTGAAACTTTTTCCGGATTAACTACATAATATGGACCGAAACATGGCAAACGTTGTTTGGAATCAATCCTCAAGGTGTTTTTTCACATATCTCTTCATTGACATGCAGTCTTGGAAGCTTGCTTCTCTCTCTGTGCCCCATGGAAAAATACTGGCAGGTGACTTTTGCGCACCAATTTCGGCGCAGGACACCGGGCGGACACGTGGTAAATGTGGTCTCTTATGGTCAATCTTCCAACGATCTGCCTACAAATACGTCACAATGCTGCAGACACCTTGGGGAAACGACAGAAAGGGCAGACTCATTCCTCTTGCGTTCACAGCCATATAAGGAGATCATGAAAGACAGAGCCTCAAAAATCCTTGTCATTTCCTGGATGCCAAGTCATCTTGGTTTTGCCTGAAGCTCACGTTAAAGGGCACGCACAGAGAAGATATTTGTATTTCTGGACACGTCAGAGTGTTTTCTTTCGAACAGTAGCAATTATATGCATAGTCGAGCATCTTTTTGTGACAAAATATCTTGTTTAAAACGGGAACGTTTTTCTTCCAAAAATGAAATAGCGCCACCATAAGTGTAAGAGGTTAATGCTCAGTTTTTATTTCAAAACGTTTTGGTTACAAGTTAGAAGTGACCATATCGGATTTGTGTGTGTTCAGACAATAGTCATTTGCTGACATGGCTACATCAGTTGTCATATTAATGACGGATGTGCACACAGTGGTGTAAGCTGATTGGTGGGGCTCATGCTTCCTATCACTCAGAATTGAAGCTGACAACAATGCCTGCCATGGGCATTTCCAAGTTGCTTTGAATGTTCAAAGTGTAAGAATGCTTTTAAAGCCTCAAGGGATAAGATGATCCAACTTTCAAAACAAGTCATTTGTATCTATCCACAGCAGCCAAGTAGCAAGATAGGTAGCTGTTTAGCATTCTAGCACATTCACGAAAGTGTTTGTAAACAATTAACAAGCTAGTTTAGCAGACTGATCTCATTGACTAGACGTAACATAGTACATTTAAATCCAGGACACTCAAGTTTGTATGATATGTTTTGTATGGGTAAATAAGATGGATTTCTTCAGGCAAAAACAAAAGGAGGATGGTCATATAACATGAACATCTTGAAACCCAAAGGTTGGTTGTTATAATCTCTTCACAGACAACTTTAGCATTTTAGCTAATAAGCAACTTGCAACTACTTACTACTTTTTAGCAAATTTTCGACTACTTAGAATGTTAGCTAACCCTTCCCTTAACCGAAAGTTTGACCTAACTCCTAATCTTAACCCTAACCCCAGAGTTAGCTAAAGTTAGCAATAACATATCCACCGAGCTAACATTAGTCACAACAAATTGGAATTCGCAATGCATCATACATTTAGCAAATTTGTAACATATAGTATGTTTTTTGAAATGCGTAACATATCATATGAATTGTAATTCGTAACATATCATATGAATTGTAATTCGTAACATATCATATGAAATGGATGATTGACATCTACAAATGAATACATACCATACAAAATGTAACATATCACTCACTTCCGTCATCATGAAGTGCTTTGAGAGACTAGTCAAGGACCATATCACCTCCACCCTACCTGACACCCTAGACCCACTCCAATTTGCTTACCGCTCAAATAGGTCCACAGACGATGCAATCTCAACCACACTGCACACTGCCCTAACCCATCTGGACAAGAGGAATACCTATGTGAGAATGCTGTTCATCGACTACAGCTCGGCATTCAACACCATAGTACCCTCCAAGCTCGTCATCAAGCTCGAGATCCTGGGTCTCGACCCCGCCCTGTGCAACTGGGTACTGGACTTCCTGACGGGCCGCCCCAGGTGGTGAGGGTAGGTAACAACATCTCCTCCCCGCTGATCCTCAACACTGGGGCCCCACAAGGGTGCGTTCTGAGCCCTCTCCTGTACTCCCTGTTCACCCACGACTGCGTGGCCACGCACGCCTCCAACTCAATCATCAAGTTTGCGGACGACACAACAGTGGTAGGCTTGATTACCAACAACGACGAGACGGCCTACAGGGAGGAGGTGAGGGCCCTCGGAGTGTGGTGTCAGGAAAATAACCTCACACTCAACGTCAACAAAACTAAGGAGATGATTGTGGACTTCAGGAAACAGCAGAGGGAACACCCCCCTATCCACATCGATGGAACAGTAGTGGAGAGAGTAGCAAGTTTTAAGTTCCTCGGCATACACATCACAGACAAACTGAATTGGTCCACTCACACAGACAGCATCGTGAAGAAGGCGCAGCAGCGCCTCTTCAACCTCAGGAGGCTGAAGAAATTTGGCTTGTCACCAAAAGCACTCACAAACTTCTACAGATGCACAATCGAGAGCATCCTGGCGGGCTGTATCACCGCCTGGTACGGCAACTGCTCCGCCCTCAACCGTAAGGCTCTCCAGAGGGTAGCGAGGTCTGCACAACGCATCTTCGGGGGCAAACTACCTGCCCTCCAGGACACCTACACCACCCGATGTTACAGGAAGGCCATAAAGATCATCACTTGCATTAACATCTGCTAATCAGGTGTATGTGACAAATAAAATTTGATTTGATTTGATATCACATGAAATGGATGATTGACATCTACAAATTAATACATACGATACAAAACGTAACATATCATACATAATGGAGTGTCTTGAATTTACTTTGAGAATAATATAAAATGCTCCGAGCCCACTTATTTATCAATGATGTCGTTCTTGTTGCTCCCTGATCCACCTCTATGCAGACGACAAAATTCTGTATACTTCTGGCCCTTCCTTGGACACTGTGCTAACTAACCTCCAACTGCTCTTAAACGCTAGTAAAACCAAATGCATGCTTTTCAACCGTTCGCTGCCCGCACCCGCCTGCCCGACTAGCATCACTACTCTGGACGGTTCCGACCTAGAATATGTGGACAACTATAAATACCTAGGTGTCTGGCTAGACTGTAAACTCTCCTTCCAGACTCATATTAAACATCTCCAATCCAAAATCAAATCTAGAATCAGCTTTCTATTTTGCAACAAAGACTCCTTCACTCATGCCACCAAACTTACCTTATAAAACTGACTATCCTACCGATCCTCGACTTCGGCGATGTCATCTACAAAATAGCTTCCAACACTCTACTCAGCAAACTGGATGCAGTCTATTACAGTGCCATCCGTTTTGTTACCAAATCACCTTATACCACCCACCACTGCAATCTGTGTGCTCTAGTGTGGCTGGCCCTCGCTACATATTCGTCGCCAGACCCACTGGCTCCAGGTCATCTATAAGTCTATGCTAGGTAAAGCTCCACCTTATCTCAGTTCACTGGTCACGATAACAACACCCAACCGTAGGACACGTTCCAGCAGGTATATCTCTCTAGTCACCCCCAAAACCAATTCCTTCTTTGGCCGACTCTCCTTCCAGTTCTCTGCTGCCAATGACTGGAACGAACTACAAAAATCTTTGAAACTGGAAACACTTATCTCCCTCACTAGCTTTAAGCACCAACTGTCAGAGCAGCTCACAGATTACTGCACCTGTACATAGCCCACCTATAATTTAGCCCAAACAACTACCCTCTTTCCCTACTGTATTTAATTTATTTATTTATTTATTTTGCTCCTTTGCACCCCATTATTTTATTTCTACTTTGCACATTCTTCCACTGCAAATCTACCATTCCAGTGTTTTACTTGCTCTTTTGTATTTACTTTGCCACCATGGCCTTTTTTGCCTTTACCTACCTTATCTCACCTCATTTGCTCACATCGTATATGTATATGTATTATTGACTGTATGTTTGTTTTACTCCATGTGTAACTCTGTGTCGTTGTATGTGTCGAACTGCTTTGCTTTATCTTGGCAGGGTCGCAATTGTAAATGAGAACTTGTTCTCAACTTGCCTACCTGGTTAAATAAAAGTGAAAAAAACTATTGCCAAAGAGTTGGAAGCACAGAATCGTCAAGAATGTCATTGTATGCTGTATTACTAAGATTTCTCTTCACTGGAACTAAGGAACTTGAACTAGCTGGAACCATGAAAAACAGACTCAGACCATTACTGCTCCTCCACCAAACTTTACATTTGGCACTATACATTGGGTCAGGTAGCATTTTTCTGGCATTCACCAAACCCAGATTCGTACATCGAATTGCCAGACGGTGAAGTGTGATTCATCACTCCAGAGAATGCATTTCCACTGCTCCAGAGTCCAATGGTGGCGAACTTTACACCACTCCAGCTGACACTTGGCGATCTTAGGCTTGTGTGTGGATGCTCGGCCATGGAAACCCATTCCCGTGAAGATCCCAACTAACAGTTATTGTGCTGATGTTGCTTCCAGAGGCAGTTTGGAACTCGATAGTGAGTGTTGCGACCAAGGACAGATGGCCTCCGTGCTTTACGGCTTACGTGCTTCAGCACTTGGCAGTCCCGTTCTGTGAGCTTGTGTGGCCTACCACTTTGCGGATGAGACATTGCTGTTCCTAGATGTTTCCATTTCACAAAAGCAGCACTTACAGTTGACCGGGGCAACTCTGGCAGGGCAGAAATTTGACTAACTGACTTGTTGGAAAGGGGGCATGCTATGATGGGGCCATGTTGAAAGTCACTGAGCTCTTCAGTAAGGCCATTCTACAGCCAATGTTTGTCTTTGGAGAATGCATGGCTGTGTGTTCAATTTTATACACCTGTCAGCAACGGGTGTGGCTGAAATAGCCGAATCGACATACTTTTTTTCATATAGTGTATCTTATTCCATGTGCTTTTTGGCTGTTTGGACTGCAGGAAAAATAACAGATTTGAATGTGATACACGAAAAAATTGGATTTGAGTCACTTCAAACGGCCAAAGTGAACAAGGCTTTACAGGCCGGCACCTTTCACTGGAGGCTGATGAAATTCAGCGCTGACATGGAGAGCTATGCTCTTTGACACTGCATGGTGTAATTGCAGAGATCAGCCTTTTGTGTAGCAGAGAGCAACAATCACAGCAACCAATTATAGCACAGAGAGTGGAGTTCCCACATAGAGATGCATGTACCAGAACTCACCGGTAGAAGTACATCATGGGGTGTTTACAGTAGCTGGGTCCGGCCAGGTTTCTCAGTCTAGTGGATAGGTAGGCTCAATCAGTTGATGTATAATTCCAAATCGAATTCCAGCCCAGCAGCCCCTACCCCAAGGCCCTTGATGTACGTAAATCTGAAAGCATTGGATTGGAATCTAGCAATCCGTTTCCCACTCTGGTCATGACACCCCATTTATTATGGACTCGCATGAGACTGGTAGACTTCATTTATTTGACAGTTCATTTGTCAATTAGCTTGTTCATTCATTTACCTGTAATTTTTCCCTAGGCTGGCTCTTGCTGTACATTATCACTTGAATTTGACGGGATAACAGAGTGTTAAATGTGTGTGCCTTAAATTCCCTTTGAACCATGGCTTAGAGTGACCACCATTGAAGTCTATCAAACTAAACATAATTGAAGAGGAGGAGCAAAACAGTTTTGAAGTTATAGCTCTCCCAGGAGAAGCTGGCAGAGCAGTGACTTTAAAACTTCGGGGTGAAAGTTAAGTGTTTAGATCACATAGATACGTGTCTTCCGGAAACAGAACCCTATCAAATCACTTTCATCCCAGCTCGCACATTTGGTTCCTTGGAAGTGGTGGGAATGTACATTTTTGGTTTCTCATTTGTTCTGGGAATGAATCCATATGTTTCCTGACCGATAAAACAAAGTTATTTAAATGTTCTGAGAGCGGAGGTGAAAATGTTGCATGTTCTGGGAATGTTTTTTTTAGGTTGAAGGCAGGTACTAATAACATTTAACTATGGTTTCCTGGAAGATTTGTCATTCTGAGAACAGAAATAGGTTATTTGGAGGTTTTTGACACTGAATGTTTCATTAAACCATATGGGGCTACGGGTTCCCAACTAGGAACCCCCCTCCCCCCCCTTCAGCCCAAACGGTGGCACAGGGAAAGCAAAAATATTCTTAAAAATATTTAACCTCCACACATTAACAAGTCCAATAGCTTAAATGAATGATAAACACCTTGTTCATCTACCCAGCATGTCAGAATTTTAAAATGTTTTACAGCGAAAACATAGCACATATTTGTTAAACCACCACTAGGGAAACATACAATATGTAGCCACATGGCTATGCAAAATAGCACAATCACAAACGCAGGATTAAAAGAAAAATAATTCACTAACCTTTTGAAAATCTTCATCAGATGACAGTAATAGCACATGTTACACAGTACATTTATGTTTTTTTCAATAATATGCAATTTATATCCATAAATCTCCATTTACATTGAGCCATGTTCAAAAAATGCAGCAGAAATGACCGGAGAAATTATAAATATCTCCAGCAGCTAACGCCAGATAACAGCAATAAACATCATAAACTTTGACTAAATATACATGTTCTACATATATTTAGAAAGATACACTTCTTCTTAATGCAAACGCTGTGTTACATTTATTTTTAACGTTACAGAATTCGTTCACTATTCAATAATCTGAGATGGCGCTCAGCCATTAGCATTATTTCTCTACTATGTTGGATTCGACAAAAATACAATTTTATAACATAAATATTCCCTTACCTTTGATGGTCTTTGACAAGAATGCCGTGGAAGGAGTTATACTTACCTAATATAACGTTTGGTTGCTGTGTCTTTGTATTAGCAAAAGCTAACATCTTCAGGTGAATTACCCCAAAAAGGACTTCTGATCACGAAAATTGCGCATCAAAACTTCAAATTTACATATTATATGTCGACTAAACTGGTCAAATTAAGTGCAGAATCAAGCTTTAGGATGTTTTTAACGTACAAACAATTGGCGATTAAATCAAACATAACGAACTCTCTTCAGCCAGATTGGAAAAAAAAGTCCGTTTTCACAGAGCGCGCTCCTGAAAACTCGTGACACCTCAGTATTTTGCCCACCAAGCAGTCAAAGCTCGTGCTATTTTCTCCGTTGCACGTCTCATTGAAAGACGAGAGCGCGCTGAAGAAATAGAAACTGTTCCCAGATCCGTAGCTGGTTGGGAAAGGTGGGGGCGATGACGTCAAAGTTGGAGCAACTTTCTTAGGAGAGAGAGAGAGTTTGGGAGAATGGCTGCCCTGTGAGTTCTGCTTTACATACAGACATAATTCGAACGGTTTTAGAAGCTTTAGAGTGTTTCTATTCAATAATAATTATTATATGCATATATTAGCAATTTTTGACAGTTTTTTTTTTAGTTTACTTTGGGCACACAATTCATCCAAAGGGGGCAGTATTTCCCATAGGACTGTTTGTTTAGGTTATCTGTTTTGAAGACATGGAAATTCTTTTGTTTAGGCATTAACACATGTATTTTGTGCAGTAAGGTATTAGTGAGAATTGAACCTGTTCTGTGTCCATGGAATTAGTCCACTGCACCATCAGGATGGAGCTACTGAAGTCTAAGAATGGAACAAAAAGGGCAAACATTTTTGTGGAAAAAAAGTCTGATGAATATTGTCTAATTGAAGTATGTTTTTTGAATAAGGATGTTGATTTGGGAAACCCTTTTGAAGTCACGAGGATGGTGAAGGCGTAGGGAAGTGGATGCAGTCAAAGTAACCAGGAGTGGTATGGTGTTGATATTGTTAGTATCCAAAGAGCAAAAGGAGCATGCATTGTGGCTCTTGAAATTATCAACTCATGGACAGCATTGATTTTCAGAGCAGGGCACCAGTGAAAAGTAATATCTGGCATCCCGTTGGACACTGATAGTCAATATCTTAGGCTAAAAAGTTCAGGAGTGTCATGAGTGCGCTGAGAGTCGGAAAGCAAGTTCAGGGAGTGCGTTTTAATAAATAAAACAATGCACCACCATGAAAACAGAGTCAATAACACCTGAGGAAAGAACCAAGGGGAGTGACAGATATAGGGAAGATAATCAAGGAGGTGATGGAGTCCAGGTGAGTGTCATGAGGCGCAGGTGCGTGAGACTGGTGACAGAAAAAGAAAAATGTATTTGTATAATTGATGGTTGATGAAGTGTATCTTCCAGCCTGTAAAGCTGGGATATATAATATATGCTATAAGAGCGTTCGTGCAAAACCCGATGCAAATTAAGAAGTGTAAAAAGTTTGGTTAAGTATTTGCAGACGGAAGGAATATGTTATCTAAGAGACTGTGAATGGTGGTGGGGATCATATTATTGAATACCTGAGTGCCCTGTCAGGGTGAAAGAGGCTGAGGTGTCAAGGATCAGGACTGTACAGCAGATCTCCAAGGTGGAGGTGGTGAAAAGCATTTGAAGGGGCAAGAGGCCACAGTTCTGAAGAAGATATTGTGGTGGATGCACCGCAACCAGTTGTTAATGTTATACATCAATCAAGTGATCTGGATACACTTATTGTGAAGAAGGTGGATTTTGTAGCATTTATAGCCACAGTTATTAATTGCACTTCACAAGTGTCCAAGAAGCTGGACATCATTATATCTGCAGCCAATAAGTTTTTATGCCTCTAAGACTTAACGGCAGACGCATTGCAAGGACTACTGTCGCAGGAAAATGTCCCGCCCTCACAGGACACTTCTGAGCCTGTGTAGGGACCTGCTTAGAACAGAGAAACAGGCTGATTTTGTTTAATTTACATTTAGTTTGTATGGAAGTTTTTATATACAGTACCAGTCAAAGTTTGGGCACACCTGCTCATTCAATGGTTTTTCTTTATTTTTACTATTTTCCACAATGTCAAGAGTGTGCAAAAATGTCATCAAGGCAAAGGCTGGCTACTTTGAAGAATCTCAAATCTCAAATATATTTTGTATAACACTTTGTATATTTTGTATGATATAACACTTTTTTTTACGTTACTACATGATTTCATGTGTGTTAATTCATAGTTTTGGTGTCTTCACTAATATTATACAATGTAGAAAATAGTAAAAATAAAGAAAAAGTAGGTGTGTCCAACTTTTGACTGGTACACTATATGTATTCTTTTTTTACCCTGCATTTTTCTTATCCATGTTTGGGGATCTTTATTATCCACCTGTACAGTAAGTGGTGGAATGCAAATATAATTGTTGCGAACGCCATTATACCGAAGAAGAGGTTTTGTTGACCGTGAGAACAGAATGTATATGTTTTTAAAAAGCATTCTTAGAACATTCTTTATGGAAGGTTTTCTTAATGTTCTGAGAGAAAAAAACATAAGGACACCTGTTGGAATCTTTTGCTTCAGTATTGAAATTCCCACAGAAGAATGTTGTTTCTTATCATTCTCTGAACTATTTGAGAACATTTCCAATGTCAAACCAGTTGGAGAACATTCCTAGAAGATGACCAAAAATGTAATTAAATGTAACCATGTTTGAACTTTTAAGGAAACGTTCTGTTAAGTAATGAAATGCCAAGAAAATAAAGTTCATTTGTCAAGTTCCTTAAATGTGCTGAGAATGTTCCAAAACCAAGCATTTAAGAGGCACCATTCCCAGAATGTTGCGGGAAGATTGCATGCAAAATAACCATAGCACAACCACGATCTCACCAAGAAACATTATGGTTCTCAGAATGTTATGGTTCAGCTGGGATATGACAGAATGTGTGATGCTATGGGTTCTATCTCATCCTTTCAGCTTCCGCATAATGTTCTGCTGCTGTTACGTCTCCTGGAGATAGTACACCTCCTCCAGAAGTCATTCTAGCCGACAGTAATGAGGAGCTGAGGCAACGATGGAGACGTATGTCTCTCAGAACGTGGACCATGGTGCTTGTCGGAGGTCTGTCTGACATGCGTTCCCGGGGAATGCTCGCTCATTAGCAGTGAGCAGAGAGCTTAATCCCCATCTAAGTCATTAGGCAGAGAAACAAACAGGGCCCTCTGCTCTGAATGGCTGTAATTAAGAAAGATCTCTGACACCCAGCTACATGTTGCAGTCGTCTAAACTCCACTCCTCTGTCAAAACAAACTTCCCCACACCCTGCAACCTTCCCGTACCCCTCACTCCCCCATCTACCCCCTATGTCCCTCTACTCCCAAAATCCTGGCCAGGACTGATACGCTGAGTAATGAATCCCCTTAGCACTGCTGTAATGCCACCATGAATATGAATTTAATGATAGCTAGCGCTCTTTCACTCCCATAATCCCTTCTTTGCTTTCATTTATTCCTCTTTCTTTCCTTGATTTGAGTCATCCATGGCATTATTTGCCAGTAATTCAAACTGCCTGGATATTAGAGTGAGCTCTGGGCAGGCAGGCATGTACCTTTTAATGTATCCCTTTATCCCCTGGTGGGCTGTCCTATTTATAGCTGACAATCAAATGCAGTGAGGGATGCGCTTCTTGCTGACATTGTTTAGGTCTTATCGTGATTGTACTGGATATTTTAGATCAATCTGTCCTGAGATCCATAATTACTGCATGTAAACATCAACCGTGCCCTGCAGTCAGTCATGTTCCTACACCAACGCAATTGCAAAATCACTGACGCAGACAATCACACTGAATTACACACTTAGAAGCTAGTTACACATTCACATGCTGCCAGAAAGACACGCTTACAGAGTCAGTGAATGACGGGGTTTTGTGATGGGTTTGTCCACAAGAAATAGTGTTCAATGCCTAAGGTGAGATCAAGGCTGTAAACATTGCTTTTTTATTATTCAACATTGAGAGATGGAATATTGATCTTTGACCTTGTCAGTGTTTACATGTCACTCTTGTGGAGGAATGGTTTGAGGCACTGAGAAAAGTGTTGTGGTTAGAAAATATTTTGTTAAGCAGTAAAAGTCTCACCTCATACATACAGGCACATTCATAAGGCTGCATGCATCTGATACAGTATGTATAGATTTCATGTGATGTGGAACATAATGACATGCATTGGGGTTAGGTTGGGTTGGAAGTTCATGTAGGATTGACTGTAGGCTAGGTAGGCGCATTGATTGAGTCTTAAAGTTACCAAAGCGTATTCAATCTGGAAGATGGCAGCTCTTTTCAACTGGCCCTAATTGCTGGTGCACAGTCACCTTAATCCGCCTCTGGAATGAATAAATTAACAAAGCATTTTCCTACATTCCCTTATGCAGATTAGAGTGAGTGTTTACACCTGGCCCACACTTGTGAAGCAGCTGTTGTAGATGGGAACAATCCAGGCTTTTTTAGATCCAAAATACCCCAGGTGGCCTGCCGCCACTCACACCCACCCTCTCCCACTGCTCTGGGCTAGTAGACCACAGAGACTCACAGTCAAACCCTAGCTCTTACCCTTTCACCTTTGAAAGTATTGATGATTTCTGAGTTCACGTTGAAGCTCAGTTAGGGAAATAACCTAAATTAACCCCTGATTACAGTGAGGACTAATGGAGCCACAAGCAGGCAGCAGCATCAATGAATTCAGCTCAATGTTTGTTCAAGTTGTACTCATGCATTCTGACCACCATTTCATGCATTACTGTACTTACAACATGAAACATGGTGCAGAACCCATTGCAAACATTCCATACAGTAGCTTTCATTCGTAAAGTCAGTGTTTATTTCTATTTTCCATTCACAGGATTAACAGAACTTCAGGACAGCAGTTTGATCATGTCCAAAATCTCCCAATAATTATGCTAATTGTTGGGCTGACTATTTTCAAAGCTTACAATTTCCACACAGTATCTCTTTTACTATTTTCCGTTTGAATAAAAAGAGGAAGAGAAAGGCAAACAACGAGGCTTTTTTCCCTTGTTGAATTCTTTGACTTAATTACTTCCGTAGCATGGCCTAACCCTCAGGAGACCCTGTGGATTTCGGTTTGTGATTAGAGACAGAACGGCGGGCACATAGAACCTAACCAAATGAAAACACCAACTTCAATGTGCAGTTAGGGGGAGAATAAAAAGCTAATACTTAGCATTTTAATTAAACATTATCTTTCTGAAAAACCACAATTTATTTAACGTCTACAGTATTTCCTTTTTACAAATCACTATGCTCATTTCAATATCTTGTTTCCTTTCCATTGAGGAAAGAGCGAAAGATGGCAACATCATCAACATATTGTAATCAGGAGGGTTGTGTTAATTGACTATTTGGCTTATTTGGCCTTTCCTAAATGCACCTCGCTACTGCATTGTGAAAGTGCAACAAAAAAAAACATTACGCACCCAGTACTGGCACCCCTTTACAGTCCATTTCAATGGTAGTCAGTAATTAGACTGTACACACACACACCCCACTGGGCACGCACTGGTTGAATCAACGTTGTTTCACATTTACAGTTTAGTTTGCAGACGCTCTTATCCAGAGCGACTTACATGAGAAATGAAGGTTCAGTGCCTTGCTCAAGGGCACATTGACAGATTTTTCACCTAGTCCACGTCAGTTCAATGAAATTATGTTGAACCAACGTGGAATATATGTTGAATTGACATCTTTGCCTAGTGGGACAGGCCTGGAGTCAAAACATGGATTAAACTCCTATTATCTGCATGGAATATTATGGCTCTGATTCATTTGTAAAGAGAACATAATTGAAATTGTCTGGTCTGTTAGCATATAATTAATAGAAGATAATGTCATGATCATAGATTTAGGAGAATGATACCTGTAACCTAAGAACTTACTTTATGTTTTTATGCTATGCTATTTACTTAGATGTAAAAGGAATATTAACTTTTGATATCCATATTCATCAGGTTCTCAACATGCATCAGGTTTAGAAAGATGACATTACTTACAGGTGCTTTGGATTAGACAGGCTGTCCACTCGACATTAGACCTGACCAGGCAGTATGACTATGGTCAGCTCATTCTCATATTCACTATATTTCATGTTAGACACATAATATTCATATGAAGAGCAGGAACATGAGGGTTGATGTATGTGCTGTGATATGGGAAAACAACTGTGTAGTGTATGTGTCTTGCCTAAGTGTAGTGGCGATCGAAGCCATTAAAAAGGGTGTAAAGTGGCAACTAATCCATTCTGGCTGTAATTGCTTATTAACAAATGGCCCCTTAAATGATAATGTGGATTTGGCAGGCAGCTGGAGTCGTGTTGATTAGAATGTTGTGACATATCTCCAGGTTGTCAGTGTGGCCAGCAGTGCCTCATATTTCACAACACATCTGCATCTTCATGCCAACACATTTACCTTGTACAACTCAGTTTGCATTTTCTTTGGAAAATTACAAAGTCGCAAAACGAAAGCCTTTCACCCTAATATTGACAAAAACACAAGCTGTATGTTTCCATTCCATACAGGTTTACCATAGCTGTCATAGTCAGTAATCACCCTTTGAGTACTGTTGAAGAAAGCTGTGTGTGTGGGTGTGTGTGTGTGTGCGTGTGGCAGCATCAAGTGCCACATGAGATGGATTCTGAATAGAGAGTGAGATGGGTCTACAGGACTTCAATACTAATGTAATGCTGTGACTGACAGATCTAGTAATCCTTTGAGAGGTACCTAGAATAAATCAGCTTTTCTATGGGATTCTCAAGTGCTTCTAAGATTATCCCCTATCATGCAGTACTCTCCTCAAATTAAAGGTATCAGCCTATAATGGATGGCAATAACATGACCACGCTCTCTCGCATCCCTCACACTAATTATACATTTACACCATTGACATATTCATTCACACATCAAATCAATTAAAGAATTATGTACATGTTCTAGTTGTTCTCTTGTCTGACAGGTTGTGATACATCCTGGAATCAAACCAGAGTATGTAGTGACACCTCTAGCACTGAGAGCCACTCAGGAGCCCCATAGCCTCATATTGTTATGTAATTATACTGTTACTTTTTATTTTTACTTTATTTTGATTAAGTAAATATTTTCTACTTCTTGAAGTACACTGTATGTTAAGAGCTTGTAAGTAAGTATTTCACAGTAAGGTCTACACCTGTTGTATTCGGCGCATGTGACAAATTACATTTTATTTTAATGTTACCATTTCCATGGAAACCCCTGTCCATGGTGGTGGAACGGTGTGACCTCCTTGGACTTTGCATTCCTCACAAGTGTTCACTCTTCCTGTCTGTTTCACAAGAGGAATGCTTTCTCAAGGGCATCCTTTAAACACTGTCCTTTTATGCTCACTGATTCCCTCCCCTGCTTTAAAGTGAATTCCATAAATCTATCCATTTATTTAAACTTTATTTCTCACTTCATTAGTTTCAGGGACAGTGTGGCTGGCTCTGAAAAAAAGTTAGGCTCCGTTGAGAGATAAAATGTAATTTCACAGTCAACTTGCTGTGATATATTATTTCGCAACAATTGAGTGGGGCAGATAGGAATCCCACTTAGTTTCAGTATTTTGATGTAGCAGTACATCAGAGATTGGTCCCTAGGGAGGCTTGAGTGTTGGCAGGTGGCAAACATAGCAAGGACTATGGTCTCAACTACAGAGACCCTACACATTTTGGTGTGAATGACTTTTGCAGAAAATTACACATTTTACATAGAGATAAATTAAAAAATGGAAAATCTCTTGAGAGCACAGCTCATTAAATAATAGCTTGATTGAGCTTCAGTAAATAACTGATTTGTAGAGATTATCGGGTGAAAATCAGGGCCAAGAGATAATGAGATGATAATATGGTACTGTTTTGTTCTACATAATTCTATACAATGTGGGTGTCAGTGTTATGTATTTTTCACCCGAACGGCTTTGCACATGCACACACGCCCACACAGATCAGCCAAATGAAAGAATCAAAGACATAATTTATTCCAATAGCTCTGCAGCCTATTTGCTGTGCTACAGCATCACATTGTCAAGCAGAAACATGGCACGACCTGATAAATGTCTCCCGCTTCATTAGCTGCAGTCTCTCACACCATAAAACACTGGGGGTCTCTATCGGCGATGATAACACTACATACCCACCTCGGGAAGGAAGGGAGAGTAAAACCCATGCACTACATGGGCTAGATTGCAAAAAGAATAGAACAACAACTGATATCATGCCACAAATTGTCCTGACGCTTTTCAAAGCGTTTTGTTTTGGCAAATTAGATCAGAGCCACCATGAAGCCAGCAAGTCCTGGACCTAGAGACATCTTTAATACCAAGTGTGGGTGTACATATGTGTCCATGGAGCTCAGAGTTTGCTGTTCTTCTGAAACTGTGAGACCAAGCCCAGCACCTGCTCTGTGGCTGTGATGATTTTATTGTGCATGTAGGCAGCGCTGTTGGACGTGGTCTCCTGCAGGAAGTATCTGTAGTTCACCATGATGCCACAGGAGTTGGCCACTCCACGCGGGCTGGTGTCTGCATGCCAGTTCAGTCTCCACATGGTGGCGCCATTCTGCAGGTGGAAATTGGCCACAGGGTTTAGGGCGTAGCCACGCCTCTTCTCTCCATAGAGGTACCAGGCACAGAGGCGCATCAGGGCAGGCTCCAGGATGTGGACCAGGTGTTCAGAACGGGTCCAGTCACCGGTGCTGATCAGCTTACGCAGGGCATCCAGGGCGTTGGTATCAGGGGTTGTGTTTGTGACATCTGCCACCTTCCTCCACTCGCAGTCAGTTAGCAGCTCCACGCGGCCCTCCTTCCGGTGCTGGCTGAGCAGGCCCTGTAGCCAGGAGGAGAAGCCCGGGATGGGAGACAGGCTGGAGAACTGGGACATGTGGGGAAACTCACTCTGCAGAGACAGAAAGATAGGAGAGTTAGTCTGAGGTAAACCTCCTTAGTATGAAACAACTCTGTCTACACCAGTTAATAAACAAAACCAATGTGGTATTATAGAGAGATTAAAAATACATCTTATCAAGATACATTAATCGTATTAAACTTTTTGGTTAAAATAAGCTAAATTATCTGTCAGTGACATTAGATAATTTAGCTTGGTAAGAAAAAGAAAATAAAAAATACATGAAGTGAATTATCACTAAGATATTTAGGCTCACTTTCTGCAGTGTGTACCCTGCCCTCCCTCTCTCTCACTTTTAATACCTTCCATCCAAGCTCTTGACTCTGGTCCCTATTCCCTAGTGCCTCTCTGCCATCATCACATGCTGGCTGCCTGCCTGCCGCCTACGTTCCACACACTCTCTTCTATCTTGCCCTTCTTTACAAGCTCTCTTCCTTGCCCTCTCTCTTCTAATCCCTGGCCTTTCTCTCCCTCTCTGTTCTGTTGACTCTTGCTTGTCAAGGCTGTTAAGGTACAGAGCTGTGTGGAGTGTTGATTCACAGGAGGCAGCAGGAGGCAACGTGTGTCAGACAACTCCTGGAAGCAGATGTTGGAGTGTGCCTTTCCTTTTCCCACTCGCTCTCCCTCTCAGCCTCTTTCTCATTCATTCCCCTGTACTTCAATCACACCAGTTAGTGGATCTGAGGAAAACCATGTCAAGAGGTCACTTTCCAATCATTTCATCAGTTTAATTTACTGTAAAACCTTGGTCAGCGGGCTTAGAGCAGGCGTGCAATCCACAGAGACCTGAGGACAGCCAGAATGAGGGAGACAGTAAAGGTGTGGTGTAACGCTGAAAGACAACGGGATCCTCCTCCCTTCTTCCTAAATCACAGAAAGACCTTTTCTTTTCCTTCCTCTCATCCATCCATTATTATAGTGGGTCTCCCAGCGGCTGTGGAGCTTTTCTATTCCCCTTGATGTGGGGCGTAACACTGCCATGGCACTGCACACAGTCACAGTCCTGAGCCAGCCCAGAAGCTCAACGTTCTTAGTTTTTCCCCCCAACTGATATGAGGGTTATTAGGATGGCCATGGGATAAATCCAGAACTCATAGGCCACAAGAAAAGGCTTTGTAAAACAAAATCAAGTTTCTGCTTCAATTCGAAATCCTCAGAGTTCAGACGGGACTACAGATTAGATGTTCAAGCGCTACAGAACAATGTACATCCCTCGATAATTTTAACCAATGTTAGGAGTGCTTACAGAACAATGGAAAGGCTAGAACACTTAGGCCAGGACTAATAGTTGCGGTAAAGAGGTCAATCGAACTCGACCAAAACAATGGAATTGCCATGGAAACGCATGGGGGAAAGGGCCGTGGGGGAAAGATCCCGAGTCTCCTCATTTGCCCCCAGCAAAATCAGCCTAGATTTAGCCTACATTGTCTTTCACAATGAGGTAAAAATCTGAGTACAATACTTGTATGGATGCCAACCCCAACATGTTCATGTCATCATCACCAATCAACTGCATTACAGTTAAAAACGACTTGACTACCACCAACAATTTATGTATGCTAGCTATGCTAACCATCTTATATGAACAGGAGTTAGCATTTAGCAGTCACTTCTTATAAACCCAAATATATCCAAATCGGACTTAAGTAACCACATTGTGGGCCTGTTACAATACATGAATCATGATGGATTTGATGAATATCCACTTTGTTAGATTAGATGTTGAACGTGCGCCAATCTGGTCAATAGAACGGCCAACATAACATTGACTCTTTAACCGTGTCGATGCTGCTGAATGTATATAGGGCTACTGTACAAATCAACAAGACACACAACTGCACAGACCACTTACTCTAAGCATACAAGCCTATACTCTATCAGACTATCAACTACCCTCACATCAAAACCATCTGAAATGTCATTATTTCGCTCTCGGTCTTGATTGATGTGTGGAGATGGTTCAATCATGCTGATATCCACTCTTTACCCTGAAAAACATATCTCAGATGCAGGTAGAACTGCAAGATTGTGAGAGAGTATTTGGCTTAATTGAGAAACTCAAACGACTAAGAGCAATCAAAAAAATAGCCAAAGCATGTTATATAACCTAGACAAGTTATCTAATCATAATAACCACTCCTTTCACACTGAAATGACCTCCAGCTTATGTTGAACTATTGCTGTGATTGACTGCCATCTGTTTACTGGCCGTGGCCAGAAATGCTTGGTGACATGAGTGGTTCTCTGGAACTTCTCTGGAAGAGTGAATGGAAATTATCAGGTGACATTGAAGCAAGTGACAAACAGAGTAAAGGACCCTGGAGCTGGCTAATAAATCAACGAATTACGATGCAGCGGAGCAGCTGGTTTTCCTAAGAGACGTTCCACAGTGTTCAGCTAGTCACAGGAGAAGGACAGTCCCAGTCTTTCTGTCTGCCTGCTCATTTAGACAGTGGTGATGTCATTCTCCACCCACCTGTAGCTCCCGCACAACTCTCTTGATGAGGACGTTCCCTAGCTCCACCCCCTGCAGGCCAGCCTGGGTGGAGGAGATGGAGTAGAACACTGCTGTATTGACCTTGCTCACATCCTCCTCCGAGTCCAGGGTAGCAAATTCTCTCACGATACTCTATTCGACAAGAGAAACAACATTGTTGGAGTCAGACACACAGTCAATAATCAAAATGTGGTTCATGACCTGAAAAGAGGAAAAGTAATATGAATCCACATGACAGCCAAACAAACTTATCAATTTATGCATTCTTTCATATTCCATATAAACCTCTGACCTGTATGTTATCAGAGATGTCCTCTGTGAGTGCCACATGCAGGACAACCAGTGGCTCCCCTGGCATGGCAGCATGGGTGAAGGCATAGCAGCGACGGTACGGCCCAACTCTACGCTTTATATCTGTCCAGTTTCTCACAGGGTGCACAGCTTCGTACCTGGCAGATCATAGTGATGGTTAGATATGGGTTTAGGGTAGAGGTTGACCGATTATGATTTTTCAACGCCGATACCGATTATTGGAGGACCAAAAAAGTCGATACCGATTAATCGAGACAATTTAAAAAAAAAGGTTTTATTTGTAATAATGACAATTACAACAATACTGAGTTAACACTTATTTTAACTTAATATAATACATCAATAAAATCAATTTAGCCTCAAGTAGATAATGAAACATGTTCAATTTGGTTTAAATAATGCAAAAACAAAGTGTTGGATAAGAACATAAAAGTGCAATATGTGCTATGTAAGAAAGCTAACGTTTCAGTTACTTGCTCAGAACATGAGAACATATGAAAGCTTGTGGTTCCGTTTAACATGAGTCTTCAATATTCCCAGGTAAGAAGTTTTTGGTTGTAGTTATTATAGGACTATTTCCCTCTATACCATATGTATTTCATTAACCTTTGGATGTTCTTATAGGCACTTTAGTATTGCCAGTGTAACAGTATAGCTTCCGTCCCTCTTCTCGCTCCTCCCTGGGCTTGAACCAGCAACACAACGACAACAGCCACCACATCGAAGCAGGGCTAATAGCGTGCAAAGCAAGGGAAACAACCACCCCAAGGCTCAGAGTGAGTGAAGTTTGAAATGCTATTAGCGCGCGCTAACTAGCCAGCCATTTCACTTTGGACACACCAGCCTCATCTCCGGAGTTGATAGGTTTGAAGTCATAAACAGCGCAATGCTTGACGCACAACAAAGAGCTGCTGGCAAAACGCACAAAAGTTCTGTTTGAATGAATGTTTATGCGCCTGCTTCTGCCTACCACCGCTCAGTCAGATACCTAGATACTTGTATGCTCAGTCAGATTATATGCAACACAGGACACGCTAGATAATATCTAGTAATATCATCAACCATGTGTAGTTAACTAGTGATTATGATTGATTGTTTTTTTATAAGATAAGTTTAATGCTAGCTAGCAACTTACCTTGGCTTACTGCATTTGCGTAACAGGCAGTCTCCTTGTAGAGTGCAACGAGAGAGAGGCAGGTTGTTATTGCGTTGGATTAGTTAACTGTAAGGTTGCAAGATTGGCTCCCCCGAGCTGACAAGGTGAAAATCTGTCTTTCTGCCCCTGAACGAAGCAGTTAACCCACCGTTCCTAGGCCGTCATTGAAAATAAGAATGTGTTCTTAACTGACTTGCCTAGTTAAATAAAGATTAAATAAAGGTGTAAAAGATAAAATACAAAAACAATCATTTAAATCAGCGCCCAAAAATACAGATTTCCGATTGTTATGAAAACTTGAAATCGGCCCCAACTAATCGGCCATTCCGATTAATCGGTCAACCTCTAGTTTAGGGTTTGTGTGTGCATACTGTAGAGGTTTCTGTGTTTACTACAGGGGCTTCTTACTGGCTGATCTTTTGCAGTATCTCACATGGGGACTGCCAGGTGATCCTCTCCAGACGCAGCAGACCCACAGAGAACCACTCAGACAGCAGACTCTTCAGAGTGCCATTCAGGTCCTGCAGGTAAAGGGGGGAAGATTGGGTAAAAACATCAGAATCCAGAGGTAAAGTACCTGTGCGCTCTGGCCAGCTACTCTTGTTAGTCTGACAGGAGGGAGACTAATCAAAACCACACAGGATGTATACTGTAGATGCTATTGTGTGGCTGACACTAAAAAATATAGCTTGTTATATTTAACTCTGAACAAAAACATCTGCTTACTGATTAAAGTGATAATTAAACACGTAACCTCAGAGCCCCACACTACCAGTCCCAGCACCTGACTAATGTCATCCAAATAGGATGACACTCACAATGAGCTGCCATAGTGCTTACTAGTGTTTTTGGTCTTTTTTCCCCCTCAATCTGTTCTAGTGTAACCCTTATAAAAATGCAGTGAACGGCTCATCACGCTATCTAGTGACTGACGGCAGCATTAATAATATTCAGCCTGGCTTCCCTTACAGGCTGGTATCAAAGGCATGGCTGACAGTAATTGTTGTTTGCTTGCTTTTATGGATGTTTTCATTAGTGGTAGTGAATATGGAACAGGTTGTTCTGGAGCCTACAGTATTGTATTTACATTTTTTACCTTTTATTTATTGAGGGGAACCCATTGAGACCATTGTCTCATTTCCAATGGTACCCTGAGCGCAACAATTCCATAAAATATTTTCCAATAAAAACAAACAAATAAAACTACAATTTATGCATCATTTTCTCAACAATACACTTTTTAAATACTCAATCAAAACAATTACAGCTCTCACTCATGTTTTAATACCTCAAAATTGAGGTGAGGTATGCTGGGGAGACATAGACCCAGGCCTTGCACTTCAATAAACGCATCGCCATATGAGCAGGGTATAGTCCTCTTCCAAATATCTGACTTCATTATGCCAGAGAAAGGCTCTCTCAAAAAACAAACAGTACACACATTGAGGGATACCCAAATTCACGCCATTACACCTGGCTGCATGAACTGAAATGTACTCTGACACACACACATATACATACATAAATACATGTGTGTGTGTGTGTGTATATGTGTGTGTATATATATATATATATATATATATATATATATATATATATATATATATATATACACACACACACACACACACACACACACACACACACACACACACACACACACACACACACACACACACACACACACACACACACACACACACACACACACACACACACACACACACACACACACACATGTATTTATGTATATACACACATACATACATACATACATACATACATACATACAAATAAATCAATCAAATTTACAGAAGCCCCTGGGCAAGTCGACAGCCAAACATGCCTACGTTCACTATGAATTACTGTACCTGCCAATCATAATATGCACTAAAATTGCTCACCCAACAAAAAACATTGATCATTTTCAGGCCTCAATATGAAAATTTAGGCCTACCCCTTCCAAAGTAGCCAAAGGAATTGGCTTTTCTTCACGAAACACTCATTATTTACATATTTACTTATCTCAATGAATTTCTCCCTGAAAAGACACTACTTTAGAGGTACCACATCCACATAACCCGCAGGGCCATAAACGGAAAAACCGCACATTTAAAAAAATGTGTGCGTGCGCGTTTGTGTCTGCTCGCTCACACCAAAAAAGCCAAACTTAGAATCTGATAACAGGCACAAATACATAAATCTGAGATTGATAAAACCCTGAAAAGGCATTGATATCATGCTGTGTGAAAATAAAACCGCAGCTGCCGCCTTGTCTCTGGGTGGAAGGAGCTCACAATTCTTAGTCACACAAAAGAAAAGAAACTCTGGGAAAAATCTGTATTTCATTTGCATTCGTCAATTTTAGTGACATGGAAGTAGAGGAGAGAGTGAGAGAAGAGGAATCAAACAAATACAATTGTTTAACCCCCCTTCTCTAGCCTTAATGGCTGTGACAATAATGTGAGCCTTTGAAAAAAGCTTGAGATTCAATTCCTTAAGAGAAAATGACTTAAGTCTTTCATACCAGTAAAATTAGGAATTTGTGTTGCATGCCACAGTTGCTACACAGTAGTTACACAGCAGCTACACAGCAGCTACACAGCAGCTACACAGCAGCTACACAGCAGCTACACAGTTGCTAGATTGCATGCACAAAGAGAACAAGAAGGAAACTGTGATGCATATAAAACAGGAACCAAAGCCACAGTTATTCAGTTGTGCAGCCAAAGTTTCCATGGTGCAACAGGACAGCCCCTCGGCCCCCACTTCACTACGTGCCTTTTGCTCCAGTAGGCCTAGATGACGTGAGACTTAGGCTAAAATTGCTTCTGTGACAAACCACAACTAACGTACTTGTCAAATGTGAGGGACCACTACACTAAATTCACAGTAAAAGTATTTTATGAATCCCAGTTATTTTCCTCATCTCTCACCTCCAAGGTAATTTTGTTCACAGGTGAAATGAATAAAAACGGTGAGAAAATAAAATCGATAAACTGACAGCAGGAAACAAATCTACTGTGGAATTCAAAGTGACACTTCTAAAGAACCTTAGTAATTGCTGTCGTGACCAATGTTCCCTCTAAGCTACGCGTGTGGCGCAGAAATATCAGCCCACAGAGAGAAGCACAAGATTGAACTTCACTCAACTTTCTAGAGCAGTGGTCACCGACTGGTCGATCTCCAAACATTTCTGTAAATGGGTAGACAAACTGTTGCCATTTTCAACCATTTCATGTACAAACTCTGCCTTCCTTGTGGGCCCAGTCTACTGCACTCTTCCTCAGCTGAGACTGACCATCAGATTCAGGCAACATCAGCCCAGTAAAATGAAAAAATGTAAAGCTAATTATTTCAAATGTATGCTAACTCAGCTGTGCTTAACAAGTAATACAACAACGGACAATATGCGGTGATAATGTATTGGGCCTATAGCTTACTGCACAAACCTCATTGCTATAGTACTGTTTATAATAGGTTAATGTTGTATAGTCTTGCATTTCGACTCTGTGCCATTTACTTTGAACTGGACCGCATTTACAGCATGAGTGTTCGTGAGTAGATGCGCTTGTTTTGAGATCAAAGCAAGAAGTGGATGTAGCCACGTGAGCACATTTTGTTGATATCCTTTGCTAATTAGTGAGTTATTAGCCTAGTTATAGATCACTTTTACTCAGCAATAGGGGAGTGATTGCATCCTACAAGGGCACAAAACCTATACATCTTTGAAAAGTGAGTCCGATAAAGAGATTTCTTTCTGTCTTTTCTGTGTTGCATTTTAAGACACACTTGAATAAGCTTAGTAGCCAATAGGCAGAGGGCAATATAGCTTGTCTGATTCTCTGTAATAAATGGTATGGAAATGCATTTTATTTTGTAAAGTGGTGTCGTGCATCAAACAACAACATTTTCAGTTACCTCCTTGTCTGAAGGAAAAGTGGATAAACAGGTTAATATCAAGCCCTGCACATTTATTTTTTTTAATTCTCATTGAATGTAGGCCTACATTGAACACCACACATTGGCTGCTACTGTAGGATGAATGATCAAACAGCTATATCCATGTTAAAATGTTATGGGATGCATTTTCTCCATTGTTTTTGAGGGTAGGCTACTCTGGCAGGCTTACATTATGATCAAATAGCCACAGTATCCTACATGGCCATTGTTAAAACTGTAACTTAAAGAGGGTACAGCCTCAGTGGTCACAGTAAACGTGTGCTGGAAGTTGCACATTTCAAATTTATTAGGTTAGGCCTATTTGATAGTTCAGAGGTTTTTAAAATAAATTTCCTGCTCGTCTTTCTGATGTTTTAATCACTATAACGGTTATGAAAAACTCTCTTCCCACAAAAAAAATCTATTGTAGGTGAGAGGCTCTCATTTACATTCAAGAGGGGCCATACTTGCGAAGTTGAACCTGGTCCTGTCTCAAAATGCGCATCAGCCAATTACGATCGTCGATGTAGTTGCGCGTGATAGAACGCTATATTGCAGCTGGTCACATTAGGTAGCCTGGCACACAGTAGCCCTATGCTAACCTCACCAGCTTTTTTAAATTATGTCTTTTTATTAATGAATTCTGCATCAGCCTATAAAAAACCTTAGATTTTATATCCACCAACCAAAGGCATTTCATAAAATAGATCAACCTGGCCACCAGAGGGATATTTTAAACCTCCAAATTCAAGGTTTACTTTTGTTCCACTAGGTCTGTAAAGTGTAGAGTCCCAATATTGCATGATACATCCTTGACTATTAAGTAGCGTTATATCGCATGCAACTAAGTCCACGATTTTAATTGTCTGATGCACATTGAGACAGAGGTCCAGGTTAAATTTAAACTTCTTCTAATGTTGCAGTGTATGGAGGCCACATTTCTTTCCCAAAAGTAAGGGGGACATTGTATACAGTACAGCTATTTTCGCCTACTGCATTGACAGTGCCACCTTTGTTAAAGTAACTCCTCTCGTTATCATGGCAGATTTCTCAAACACAGGTAAAGGGGAAAAGAGCTGGTCCAGCAGAACATAACCAAATCCCTGTGAGACTTAACTAATCTATAAAGAGGCCAAATAATAACTGGAGGGAAGATGCTGGAAAACTAAACAAAGCATGTCCTAATTGATGACCAATTAGATGTTCCAGTTAAGCAATTTCATCTCTGGTTTTTCACCTCCATGTCCCACAGCACCCAAGGGGAAGCAAGGGGAACAATACTTGTATCTATTAAATAAGGTCTTTGTCAGACACACTAATGTGGGTACAAGATGGTAAATTGCCTCAGAAATGGTTGGAGGGAGTGATGGGTGTAAGAGTATAATGTCTGATTGGACTGATCAGCGCCGGACTGGGACCAGAAATCAGGTCTGGCATTTGACAAACCGGACAATGTTATTTTACTTGAGACCCCAACATGGACCATTTGTTTTATCCCTCAAGGCACACAGGCCCATTATTAGCCAGATAATGATAATTTTGTGAAGAAACAAAAACAAGTTAAGACAGGCCCAGTAGGCTAAAAGTGGACCATCCCATCTAGCATTTTCCCTAAATGCCAGGTGCCTAGTTGGAACAAAATCTTGCAGTATCTAAGTCGCTCTGGATAAGAGCGTCTGCTAAATGACATAAATGTAAATGTATCTGCGGCACTCCAGGAAAAGGGTTGCCATCCCTGGGCCAATGCTGTAATGGGGTCATTCTTACAAATCTGACCAAACAAACAAAAAATTCTCAAGTGTAATTTTTCATGGAGATTAGGATCTGTACATAATCTATTTCATCATTATAATCGTGTTTCTGTTTATCAGATTATGCATTTTACAAACATTAAAATTCTCATTACCGCAAGTTTTCAAAGTACAAAAAAGTTATAAATAAATCAATATGAAAATTTGCAAAATTCAAGCAAAAATGTACAATGTATTTAAAATATGACACTTCTCCAAAAACTCACTATCTTAGTCCTTAGAATGGTAGATTTTTTGCAGATGCATCATGGTTTTACAACTCATTTTACTATAAACATTTTAAAACTGGTTTAATGATAATCACCCAGGAGATATGCTATTCTAACAGTAAATATAAAAGGTTAGATTGTCAGATGGTCATGACGTTTTAAAAATAAAACTAACGTACGTTTCTTCACTAGGGCAAAAGTCATCTGAGCTGAACTGTTCTAGCAGTCTGGTTGAAATGGGACACCAATATTAATGTAAGTCAAGGGGGGCTTCCACGTCATACCCGCGTCAAAGGCCTTTGCCTTTTCAAAATGCCAACACTTTATTTAGTCCGTACATAACATAGGCCTGCAACTGATTTAACTTTGACACACACATTTTCAATGTACCTATTCATTGGGTACATTATATTTGGAACATATTTCGTCTATTTTGTTTCTTGGCAATCTGTCATATATTAGCTTGTTTGCAAGCAAGTGTATTATGTTAGTGTTTCCAATGGAAATATAGCTAACATTTTCAATCACACCTGTCTGGTTATAATGAAAGTTACTATTTTGGCAGGTGCAGTCAGACAATTCTGTTATTCTCTTTTGCTTAGCAATTCCCAAAATGCTCAGGAATGGGGCGGCAGGGTAGCCAATTAGCGCGTTGGACTAGTAACCGGAAGGTTGCAAGTTCAAATCCCCGAGCTGACAAGGTACAAATCTGTCGTTCCTAGGCCGTCATTGAAAATAAGAATTTGTTCTTAACTGACTTGCCTAGTAAAATAAAAAATATATAAAGATTTTTTTTTAAATGACAGTCGATTCCAAGGAGGGAAACACCTGTGCTTTTATATAGAATTCCTGACTGCACCCTAGGAACAGGTTGTACCTGTCAAATATTTCCAAAACGCGAACGGAATTGACATTAACGGGCCAAGTTGTAAACAATGCCTTTACCCGAATATGAGGACTGTCACTTGCTTTAGATGATATTATTTCAAGCAGATCGGCACGTAGGTCAACCAGAAACTTCACTCCCGATTCCACCTTACTTATGTGATTAAGCAATTGTTTATAGCGAGGAGTCAGACTGTATCGTAACCTGTCCTCTACTTGCAGTATTGTAGCCACGTCCCTTTGTTGAATGTCGAGCAGCTTCCCTGCTAGCTCTGAAACTCCTTTGTGGTCAACACCAAAATCGCGTGACAACTTTGCCAGTAATTGTGACTTCTCTTCCTTTTCAAGGCTTCTGTAGAAATGCATAAATTCCACACTGTTCGATTCTGGGGGAGGCGGGGACTTCTCTCTCGTCTCGTATGTAGGTAATGGTACCACAACCCTCGTCAGTATTTCCTCCATGGATCTGACAGGGCCAGCCGAGGTGGACCGAGAGCGCACTCTTCGAAATTCCAAGGCCTCTACCTGTAAAACCGTTCCCAAAACACTTCGATGTTGCCAGCACCTCACCCCACTACGCAATGTACAAATTATGTGCTGGGGTATCATCGCAGTCTGGACGTTCTCTCTTTACAGTTGTAAATCGTAACACACGGAACACAACACAATCAGTTCCGGTGTCTTATTAAAGTGACAGTACTTTCACAACCGACCTTTTCAAACCTGTTCCTCCAATGACACTCTCCCCAACTTAAAATGCTAGGTTAAATTGTGGAATATTTTATCCCACGTGGTCGACCTTTGCCTCTTGTGTATGGGAGAGCAATTATGTAACAAAAATATACATATTGAGTTGGAAAAGAGTGGACAGGTTCCACCCAGACTACTAAACTCCACCCAGACTCTAAAATTAAAACGATGTCTATGAACCTAAAATATTACTTTATTAAATACATATTTAATTCAATGGTCCCCCCCCAAATAAAAAAATACTGAAACATTTTAAAAGTTAGACTTTTTAGATAAAACTATACTAAATATATTCACATTGCCAAATAGTTTATTAAAACACACAGTTTTGCAATGAAGGTCTACGTTAGCCTCAGCAGCACTCTGGAGCCAGAGGAAAGATAGATTCTGTCCTCCTCTGGTACACTGACTTCAATACAAAACCTAGGAGGCTCATCCCAGGTAGCAATATGTATCTGGGCTGGACCTGGCCCACATCGGCCACTTGTGTCACCCACATGTGGTTTGGAATTAGGGCCCTGCAGTGGCCCAGATGCGGCAGCCATAACTCAGCCAGAATTGACCCACCTTGTAACTAAATCAAATGTTATTAGTCACATGCGTCAAATACAACAGACCTTACAGTGAAATGCTTACTTACGAGCCCCTAACCAACAATGCAGTTTTTTTTTAAATGCAGATGAGAGTAAGAAATAAAAGTAACAAGTAATTAAAGAGAAGCAGTAAAAAAACAATAGCGAGACAATATAAGGGGGGCACAGGTTAGTTGAGGTAATATGTACATGTAGGTAGAGTTATTATACTATGCAAAGATGATAACAACAGAGAGAAGCAGTGGTGTAAAAGAGGGGGAGGGTGGGGGCAATGAAAAAAGTCTGGTGAGCCATTTGATTAGATGTTCAGGAGTCTTATGGCTTGAGGGTAGAAGCTGTTTAGAAGCCTCTTGGACTTAGTGCTCCGGTCCCGCTTGCTGTGTGATAGCAGAGAGAACAGTCTATGACTAGGGTGGCTGGAGTCTTTGACAATTTTTAGGGCCTTCCTCTGACACCACCTGGTATAGAGGTCCTGGATGGCAGGAAGCTAGGCCCTAGTGATATACTGAGCCATTCGCACTACCCTCTGTACTGCCTCGTGGTCGGAGGCCGAGCAGTTGCCATACCAGGCAGTGATGCAACCAGTCAGGATGCTCTCGATGGTGCAGCTGTAGAAGCTTTTGAGGATTGTTGGACCCATGCCAAATCTTTTCAGTCTCCTGAGGGGGAATAGGCATTGTAGTGCCCTCTTCATGACTGTCTTGGTGTGCTTAACCTAAGTGTATGTAAACCTCTGACTTCAACTGTATCAGCCGGCACTGGCACATTGGCATCCAAGCCAGACAGACGCCCCTGCTGTTGACGAGTGGTTTCGGCTCGCTGAGGAGACCTGGAAAGCTGAGCACACTCGTCTCCAGCGGGCCATGCTTCAGCACAAGGAACAGGCCGACTGACACCGCATTGAGGCGCCTGTCTTCTCTCCAGGAAACCAGGTCTGGCTCTCCACCTGGAACCTATCTCTCTGCCTGCCCTGCCGGAAGCTGAACTCCGTGGTTTTTGGGGCCGCTTAATGTCCTGAGGAGGGTTAATGAGGTTACGTACTGTTTGCAACCCCCTGCTGATTACCGCATTAACCCAACTTTTCATGTTTCTCTCCTCAGGCCAGTGGTGCCTGGTCCCCTCGCTGAGGTTGTACCCTGTGACACCCCGCCTTCTCCTCTGGACATATAGGGAGGTCCAGCGTACTTGGTCCGTGAAATTAAGCCCTGGTCCAGGGCGTCGAGCGGCACGTCTCCAGTTCCTCATCATTTGGGAGGGGTACTGCCCAGAGGAGCAGTGCTGGGTTCCTGCGGTGGATATCCTGGATGCTTCACTGACCAGGGATTTTCACTGTCGGTGCCCTGACCGACCCGCACCGCGCCCCTGTGGTTGTCCCCGAGGCCGGTGCCGCCCCCTTGCAGCGCGTCAATGGGGTACTGTCACGGATTCCCCCTGTACTGCTGCTTATGCCGTTCAACAGCTCCAGAGGTCTACGTCACGGAATTGGATTCATTACCACCAACCCCGGACTGTCTTGTCTCATTACGCACACCTGGTTCCCATACCCCCTGATGAGTATGTGAGTATATGTGCCCTTTGTTACCCATTGTCCTTGTCGGTTTTTGTTACCATGTCCGTTGGTCTTGTGAGCACCTGTGCTGTTGTATCGGCTTCCATGCTACGTGTTATTGTGCACTTGTTTTACGGGTCTCGTCCCGTGTATTATTTAGAGGTTTTACACCTCATTCCTTTTTTTGGAGATAATAAAAAAACCTATTACATATTCCTGTGCTTGTCTCCTATCATTATACAGCGTGATACGAATACAAATGTAAGCAAGGTTTGAAATAATGTTTTAGTTGAATATTAAATCTGTTTGGGCTTTTTGCAGTCAATTTGCGGTCTACAAATGATTTGTAATTGTGTTCTGGCCCCGCGACCATCCGCTCAAGAAAATAATCTGCCCGCGGCTGATTCTAGTCGATGATCCCTGTTTTATAGGCTAATATGTGCAATGTCAATCTCAGTAACACGTCAGCCAAAGGCATCCATACATTTGACTTCCTCACTATCTCCAAGATCCAAGTTAATAGTACACATACTGTATATTGCACTAGCTTGGTCTAATCTGAAACATGTTCACTTAATATTCACTATTCTGTTTAAATCTCATTATGTGTCGATGGTCTTTGGATGCTGGCAGTCAGTCTCACTGTCTTTTCTACCCACTGCATCCAACCTTTCTTCATGGCTTCTATCCTTCTGTATTACAGTTAACTTCAACATCTGGCTATTGTTATACACATCACAACTCTGCAGTGTAGACACGCCTTTCATGCTGCAAAATTATTTAGACAAATTAAGCCTCTAACCAAACGAGACACCAGTAATTGTAAATCTAGCCACGTGCTAGAGTGAGTGAGTGGGTGGGCGCCTGCATTCATTACCCAGAGTAGGGTACTCCATCTTTATATGAATAAATGAATTCACCTTGATATCTGATGCATTATATGAGCAGACAAATGAATCCAGAGTCATCCGTCACTGGCGAGTGTAATTAATAGGACGAAAGAAAAGAAAAACACCTGTAAACACGACTGGCACCTTCTGTGACAGGCCATGATAACATTTCATAGCAGACTGGAGTTAAGTTGGAGGTTACCAACTCAGGGGGAGAGAAATATGACACAGCTGGGGAGTTAAATAACCTATATATTTCTCCCTATCCCTCTGCTTTGTATGACAGTACAAACACAAGAAAGACGGAACTAAAGCCACAGAGGAGTCTCAGTGGGCAGAAAAAGGTCTATCACTTTGTCTTAAGACATACACTACATATTGTAACAATTTGTTTGCATTTGTATTAGCCTAACAGTGATGTAAGTAGTGCTATCAGCAGGAGCAGCTACAGTAGCAGCAGCATTTTGGCCTAAATCACCACTGATACAGTTTATGTAATTTATATTTGACATAATGCTGGATAGTTTTTCCTGAAAAATGTGACCCCCAGTTGCATCTTCTCAGTCTGTGCTGCCAGCTTGTCCCTGTGTGAACCCCATGTTGGTTTATTTCAGAAGCTCCCCAAACCAACTAGATTGGAATGGATTTCCTGATACTGTACTTGGACTGGTGCCCAAGGTCCATTACCCTCATACTGCATTTGTAAATATGATGAAAGGGGTTTTCATCTCCATCCTACGATTTATTTTGGTGTTTTTGATTGAAATGTTACATTATTCACGGTCCTTGGCAGGCCTTTGTTAGTTGATGTGTGGCAATTTACTTAGTAAATTATTGAGTTCTTCATCATGTAGCCTAATAATGTAGTAGTTAAAAATACCACTGAGTACCACTTTGCAGTTTCTGTTCAGTGAGAGTATAATAATATGCTTAGATCAAACATGTTTTTTGTTTGTTTTCCCTCCATATATTTTAGTTATTTAACTAGGCAAGTCAGTTAAGAACAAATTCTTATTTTCAGTGATGGCCTAGGATTAACTGCCCTGTTCATGGGCAGACTGACAGATTTTAACCTTGTCAGCTTGGGGATGTGATCTTGCAACCTTTCGATTACTAGTCCAACGCGCTAACCACTAGGCTACCTGCCACCCTATTGGGCCAAGGCTGTCAAAACAGAGAGCATGGAGAGTTTTGATGACAACAGTATGTGAGATTGGCATTTTCCTCTGAGACTGCGTCTTATTAACAATATTAGTGATGAGAGGGCAGCTAATTGTCATGGACCTACTCACGTAGCATTTCTGTTGCAGTTGAGTGGCTTGATATAGCTCAGAACGTGTCACATCAGCATCTTACTGCTGCCATTTGAAATTAGTTTTAATCCATTAACGTTTCAAATTGAATCACTTTTTTCCCCCTTTCTTCCGCAGGTGATGGAAATTAATTATTGTGATTTGGATGTCCAAGAGCCTGCAGGATCCATTCCCATTTTTCAGGGAGCGTTGGCTGTCTCTCAGGAAATTGATTTATTGCTGTATTAAAGAAAAGTATCTGTGACTTGTCAGAAAAGCAATAAATGAGAATCCGTCATTTTCTGAGTGGATGAACGGTGGGGGTCTAGGCTGGTTTTGAAAGGTGCGGTTTGGTCCAGGGCCTGTAGCATACAATCTACTACAGATAACAGGGGTGGCAGATTGTGTCGATTTTGCTATGTGTTTTTCTGACTTACAGTCACACTGACAAAGTGAATGACATAATATGTTAATCCACTGTTTTTGACTTACTCAGGCTGGGTCTGCCGTACAGACAAACCTATTGGCATCATGTGACATTTTCCTAATCCTCATTCCCTTCCATCCAACCATGTGAAATTAAGTACTACTGTAATTTGGTGGCAGTGGTGGTTGTAATGTTTTTATCTATTAATTTGGTGCATTTCCTTAACACTTCGAAGCCACACTGCAGGGAAATTCAAGCTTGCCTTCCTGTAATGATTATTATTTGTAATTGCAATAATTATACCATCATCATCAGGCCCTTCTCTATAATGTTGTTTAATCACTGTAATTATGTCATTATGTGTGGTCACTGAATCATCATTGTGTACTTTTGGATAGAGTTATTACTCTAAGGATAGCCAGGTCTTAATGGAAAATAAAAGGGGACCTCAGCAGGTTGTGGGTCTGCTTTCCAACCAGCTTGCTGTGTGAGTAAAAGTGACAGATTAAGGGCTGTCATTGTTCAGAGTCTCTCTGCTCGCTCATCAGGTTTCATTTGGCTATGAAAGCAGATGGAGAATTTGTGCCAGAGAGTAGGGGGGACAAGAGGAAAAGACAGGAGGAGGATGAGCCCATGGAGGGTCCCTCATGTTCCACTATAACCCCAATGTGAGTGGGTCTCCTTATTATATGTTAGCCCTCACTTGCTCATTCAATAACCCTAAGTTCTGACTACCACACCATTTACCTGTTGGAGGTGAGCAAATAGTGTTGTTCTTTTTGTTGTTGTATAGAGACTATATTTGCTGTCCTCAGGTTGAAGAAGAAATTGACAGAGGAGGATGAGGGTGGCCGGGGGACAGAGACGATGGGGATAAAGAAAGAGAATGTAGACATCCTCCCTGAGCAGGCAGATGTTCTAGTCCTCAGCTGGTTGTGTAGTTGCATAATTTTTCCCACTTTACTCACATCAACAAGAATTTGAGCTAAGTATTGTATTTCATTGTATCCACAAAGATGTTAGGGCTTGGAGCATATGACTCAGATTGGTACAGCTGAAATTACAAACAAGCTTCCTTTTGTATGAAATGCTGTGAACATTTTGGGAAAGTTTACAATGTGCTTACTGATTGTCTAAATCGTCTACTGTGTAAGTTGTCTTGTTTCTGTGGTGCTGTCTTAGTCACCCAGAAGCCAAAGAAAGAGGAGGGGGAGCATCCAGTCACTACAAAGAAGAATAAGTCAAAGGAAGAGATTGAGGCGGCAAAAGCATTGAAGATCAAAAAAAGAGAAGAAGAAGAGCAGCAGTGCTGGAGATTGGAGTTTGTTTTTCTACATTATATGCTGAATATTTGGGAGGTGGATGTATGCACAGTATATTAAAAAAGGTCTCATTCTGAAACACACTCTTGTCCCTCAGGTGTGAAGAGGAGAAGTACATTATGAGGACGGAGTCAAGTGGAAGTTTCTGGAGCACAAGGATGCCTTTTTCACCCCGGAGTGCCAGCCTCTCCCAGATGACATCCCCTTCTACTACAATGGTCAGTACAGCCCTGGTGGTTTGAAGGCCTTATACTCACCCCCTCAGATCATCAACAATTTAGAAGTAAACACACAGCACGTATCAAAGACAGGCCATGCACTCGAAAGATCTAAGTAGCTTTCCTACTGCATCAGAGTTGAGTTATGAAGCCCCCTTTAGACTCTCCACACATTCTGTCTGGGTCAGATTAAAAGTTGAATGTTGTTGACACTTTCTCTTCTATCTACGACACTGGGGAGGACCCTCCCTCTCATCATTCACACCAGAAGGTTGTTCCTGAACTCTGTATTGATTTGCATGGATCAACAGCGGCCCAGAAAGGATCAGCCTCTTTATTTAGGACATACAGCCCGGGGATGTATCTGGCTGGCTGGATCAAACATTTTGATTGAGAACCATAGTTTTTACATTTTCTCCCCATAGTGCAGCCCCGACAGCTCCCATATAAAATAATATGTTTAATCCATGTGTGTGTAGTGAAATCCCTCCCTGGGTCCAGGCCTCCATCGGATTGGTCTAAAATGTAAATCCACAGCCGCTCACTGCAGGCCTCAGCCTCTCTATCTAGGCATCGATTGGCCAGCTGAGCCTGCTCCTAGGGGACCTATGGGGATGATATGGCACATTTGGTTATACGGATGAGTGACCAAATCAGCTAAATCTGTTTGACTGTGATCCTGGCTCAGTTGCCTGTGATCCTGGATCAGTTTACATTGTTTTTAATGAGTGACTTTGATGATATCAGAGGTCACAGCGACCTCTTGTCTCTTCAGCTACACATAAAGTGCCGCCGCTCCGCCCTCCAACTATAAGAACATGACAAGGTCAAGATTTACAGTGTTTTCACATTTTTGTTTCAGACTGTAATAAAAGACAAAGAAGTAAAGCTGAGTACAACATTATTCTACAGTGCCTTCAGAAAGTATTAACACCCTTTCCACATTTTCTTGTTCCAGCCTGAATTAAAATATTTATTAAATTGAGATTTTGTGTCAATGTCAAAGGGGAATGATGTTTTTAGACATGTTTACAAATTAATTACAAGTGAAAAGCTGAAATGTCTTGAGTCAAAAAGTATTTAACCCTTTTGTTATGGCAAGCCGAAATAAGTTGCATGGACTTGCTTTGTGTGCAATAATAAACATTATTTTTTCACGAGTATCTCATCTTTGTACTCCAGGTCCCTCAGTTGAGCAGTGAATTTCAAACTGATTCAACCACAAAGACGAGGGAGGTTTTCCAATGCCTCTGAAAGAAGGGTACCTATTGGTAGATGGGTAAAGAAAAAGAAAGAATCAGACATTAAATATCCCTTTGAGCCTGGTGAAGTTGTTAATTACACTTTGGATGGTGTACCCAGTCACTACAAAGATACAAGCATCCTTCCTAACTAAGTTGCTGGAGAGGAAGGAAGTCGCTCAGGCATTTCACAATGAGGCGAATGGGGATTTAAATCTGGGTTTAATGGCTGTGATGGAAGAAACTGAGGATGGATCAACAACATCGTAGTTACTCCACAATACTAACCTAAATGACAGTAAAAAATAAAAAATATTTCGAAACATGCACCCTGTTTGCAATAAGTCACTAAACTAAAACTGCAAAGAAATTTGGCAAAAAAATAAAAAATGTATGTCCTGAATACAGTGTTGTGTTCTGTTGGATTTGCCCCAAACATATCACTGAGTACCACTGTTCATATTTTCAAGCATGGTGATGGCTGCTTCCTGTTATGGGTATGCTTGTCATCGGCAAGGACTTTGGAGTTTTGGGGGGGATAAAAAGGAACATAATAGAGCTAAGCACAGGCAAAATCCTAGAGGAAAAGGTTGACTGCTTTCCAACAGGTTGTTTGCTTTCCAACACACAGAGACAAATTAATCTTTCAGCAGGACAATCATCTAAAACACAAGGCCAAATATACACTGAGGTTGCATACAAATCATACAAATCATCATCACTTAAATCATCTTGAAAATCTATGGCAAGACTTGAAAATTGCTGTCAAGCACTGATCAAGAACCAACTTAACAAAGCTTGAAGATGTTTTTTAAGAATGGGCAAATATTGTACAATCCAGGTGTGCAAAGCTCTTAGAGACTTTCCCAGAAAGACTCACAGCTATAATCCCTATCAAAGGTGATTCTAACATGTATTGACTCAGGGGTGTGAATACTATGTAAATGAGATATTTCTGTATTTCATTTTCAAAGCGTTTGAAAACATTTCTAAAAACATGTTTTCACTTTGTCATTGTAGGGTATTGTGTGTAGATGGGTGAGAAAAAAGACATTTCATCCATTTTGAATTCTGGATGTAGCACAACAAAATGTGGATTAAGTTGGGGTTATGAATACTTTCTAAAGGCACTGCATATCGTTTTTCCCTTTAGCACATGCGAGGTGCTTATAGAAAATATAGCCCAACTAAGATCAACGTTTTATTGATCTTATTGAACTGTGTGTGCTTGTTCTCCAGGTAAAGCTGTGAAGCTGAGCCTTTCTGCAATGGAAGTGACCCTGTTCTTTGCTCAAATGCTTGACCATGAATATGCCACCAAAGACATGTTCCGAAACAACAAGGACTGGAGGAAGATGAGAAGGGAACGAGGGAGAGATAGCCTAGAGAGACTAGCCCTTGAAAATGTTGTTTTCAATTGCAAAACTTATTGGTGCAGATTTTAAGCCAAAAATAAAAACTATTTTGGATTTGAAGTCTTACAGGGAACCAAACAAGTAGGAGTACCGGTGGAGAGAGTGAAGGTGGTCATCAGCATACTACTCTTAAACTAGAAAGAGATGTTAAATGTAACAAGATGTAGTGTGACAGACAGGGGTGTGGAGAAGGGTGTATGGAGGGGTGTCCTCTGTACACACTCCACCAGGCCCAAAGGCGTATCATGCAGAATTAATTTCGTGCTGCTTAGTGCTCAATGCTCTTGAAAATTTGATTTGTGTAAAGGCATTGATATGCTAATCCAGACAAGTCGCTCCCTGCATATGAACAAATCCAATTAAACTGTTTTATTATAACAGGAAAACTCTGCTCGCCTGACTGCCTTCAGTCTCCACCCCCCGCACCCACCGCCTGTCAATCATGCTTAGAGGTAGAGTCAGTGACTCCAAGTGTCCATACTGTCTCTAGAGTGTCTGCTATGGTCCCATCACACACACTGTCTGCACTGAATCTGTATTAGGGAAACAATCACCAGTCTACTAGTGCCATTGGCAATGCGAATTTGGAGTGCTAATACAATGTAGTGTTGTTCAAGCTATTAGAGTCCTGAAATGTCAGGTGTGTGTGTTCCTGTTTCTGTATGTTTTTTTATTCTTTAGACTGATTTGCAATGGCGTGTAGTTATGGATGCCAAGGGAAGCCAGGTTTCCCAAAACTTTGTACTAACAACGAGTACCAGTCAAAAGTTTGGACACACCTACTTATTCAAGGGTTTTTCTTTATTTTATTTTTTACTATTTTCTACATTGTAGAATAATAGTGAAGCCATCAAATCTATGAAATAACACATATGGAATCATGTAGTAAATAAAAAAGTGTTAAACAAATAAAAATATATTTTCGATTTTAGATTCTTCACTAGAGCTACCCTTTGCCTTAATGACAGCTTTGCACACTCTTGTCCTTCTCTCAACCAGTTTTACCTGGAATGCTTTTCCAACAGTCTTCAAGGAGTTCCCATGCATGCTGGGCACTTGTTGGCTGCTTTTCCTTCACTCTGCGGTCCAACTTATCCCAAACCATCTCAATGGGGTTGAGGTTGTGTGATTGTGGAGGCCAGGTCATCTTATGCAGCACTCAATCACTCTCCAAATTGGTCAAATAGTCCTAACACAGCCTGGAGGTTTTGAAAAACAATTGATAGTTCCGCTAAGCGCAAACAAGAAGGGATGGCGTATCGCTGCAGAATTCTGTGGTAGACATGCTTGTTAAGTGTGCCTTGAATTCTAAATAAATCACAGACAGTGTCACCAGCAAAGCACTCCCACACTATCACACCTCCTTCTCCATGCTTCACTGTGGGAATGAACATGCGGAGATCATCCGTTCACCTACTCTGCGTCTCACAAAGACACGGCGGTTGGAACCAAAAATCTTAAATTTGGACTCGTCAGACCTTAGGACACATTTCCACTGGTCTGATGTCCATTGCTCATGTTTCTTGGCCAACGCAAGTCTCTTCTTATTTGTGGTGTCCTTTAGTAGTGTTTTTTTAAGCAATTTGACCATTTAGCATGTGTTACGAATCCCTTTTGGCCCGACAGTCTAGGGGGGATGATAATGAGACCCTTAACATAAACTTTGTCACTATTATAATTTGCATGAGTTAAGTGTGAACGAAATAACCATGACAACTGAAATCTACCGTCAAACTCAAGGTTTATTTGAAAACACACGGTAATGGGGGGGGGGGCAGGAAAAGGGGCTGAGCTGGACCCAAGGAAAGAAACAATAAGTATTCAAAAACATCCCTAAGCTAGACTAGCCTACTTTAACAACAGCTAACTAACTAACCAAAAATACAGTGGGTGGTCCGCCCAGTTCTAACTAGTGTATTTAACAAAGTTTACCTACAGGTAGTGTATGCCCATGGGCGACTTGTCTTGGTTCCCCCTTTTCCCACCAGCAAACAAACAAACACCATAACCAAAAACAATACTCACAGGTGAGGACAAAGTGCTATGGAGGTGCTCAAACAAAAGAGAGGTTAATAAACAAAAGAGAGGTTAATACACAAAGAGAGAGTGAAACACAGAGACCTACAGACATGGCATTTACAGATAGATTGAGCTCTAGAGCAAACAACTGACAGGGTTTTTAAACCAAGGGAAAGGAACTGTGATAGGGTAGGAAACAGGAGGAGGTGTGTCTTCTGATTGATGATTGGATTGGTGACTGATTGGGGAGTGATGATTTTCACCTGTGAGGGGAGAAGGAGAGAAAAGAACACAGGATACACAAACACACACAAACACACGCACACAGGATACACACACAGGATACTGGTATCCGTAACAGCATGTCTCCCCAGATTCTCAAAAGTTCTACAGCTGCACTATCGAGAGCATCACCGCCTGGTATGGCAACCGCTCAGTATCTGACCGCAAGGCGCTACAGAGGGTAGTGCGTATGGCCCAGTACATCCCCGGGGCCAAGCTTCCTGCCATCCAGGACCTCTATACCAGGCAGTATCAGAAGAAGGCCCACAAAATTGTCAGAGACTCCAGTCACCCAAGTCATAGACTGTTTTCTCTGCTACCGCTCGGCAAGCGGTACCGGAGCACCAAGTATAGGACCAAAAGGGTCCTTAACAGCTTCTACTTCCAAGCCATAAGACTGTTGAATAAATAATCAAATGGCCACTGGACTATTTACATTTACCCCCCCCCCCAATTGTTTTGTTCACTGCTGCTACTCGCTGTTTAATATCTATGCATAGTCACTTCACCCCTAAATACATGTACAAATTGGCTCGACTAACCTGTACGCCTGCACATTGACTGGGTACCGGTACCCTCTGTATTGTTCATTTATTGTGTTGCTTTTTATTATTTTTTACTTTACTTTATTTGGTAAATATTTTGTTAACTCTTATTTTGTTAACTGCACTGTTGGTTAAGGGCTTGTAAGTAGGCATTTCACGGGAAGGTCTACACTTGTTGTATTCGGCGCATGTAACAAATAATGTTTGATTTGATTTGAAGGCCTGATTCACACTGTCTCCTCTGAACAGTTGATGTTAAGATGTGTCTGTTACTTGAACTCTGAAGTATTTATTTGGGCTGCAATTTCTGAGGCTGGTAACTCTGATGAACATATCCTCTCCAGCAGATTTAACTCTGGGTCTTCTTTCGTTTGGAGGTCCTCATGAGATTCAGCTTCAACATAGCGCTGGATGGATTTTGCGACTGCACTTGAAAAAACTTTAAAAGTTGTTGAAATTTTCCAAATTGGCTGACCTTCACATCTTATGTCTTATGACTGTTGTTTCTCTTTCCTTATTTGAGCTGTTCTTGCCATCATATGGACTTTATATTTGATCAAATAGAGCTATCTTCTGTATACAACCCCTACCTTGTCACAACACAACTGATTGGCTCAAGCGCATTAAAGAAATAAATTACACAATTTATTTCTTAACAAGGGACACCTGTTAATTGAAATGTATTCCAGGTGACTACCTCATGAAGCTGGTTGAGAGTGCGCAAATGCCAAGAGTGTGCAGAGCTGTCATCAAGGCAAAGGGTGGCTACTTTGAAGAATCTAAAATATATTTTGATTTGTTTAACACTTGTTTAGTTACTACATGATAGGTGTTATTTCATAGTGTTGATGTCATCACTATTATTCTACAATTAACAAAATAGAAAAAATAAAAATAATCCTCGAATGAGTAGGTGTGTCCAAACTTTTGACTGGTACTGTATATATATATTTTGAATCATTTATCTGTCGTCTCTCTGTGTTTCAGAATTGTCCTTGAATTTGCAAGATACTGAATGTATCTCACCAGAGAAAGTGTCAGAGCGAGCGAAACAGTGCCCCTCTGTCTCTGTATGTGAAGGCCTTCTATCTGATGCTGTCTGGTCAAAAAGAGTATGACATTGTTACCACCCGTAGCATCGAATGCAAGGGAAACAAGTGAGCATTTGGTTTCCCTTGATAAAAATAAAATAATAGCCAATCAGCCAAAACTGAATGAGCTCAACTGTGAAGGGTTCTGGTCCTGGTTTACCTTTTTAATTGTGGTAATGGCTGTCAATTGCAAAACATTCTAATTGTATTTCTGATTGTATTATCAACTCATCATCATATACTTTTAATGTGGGGCTATGACAGTCAATTGCAAATTAGTTTGACAAAATTTCTCACCACCACTAATGAGATGTGTGTGCTTGATGCATGTCGCGTCGGAGATTCTCACGGTTGAGAATGGTTGACCCTGCACACCTCATCTCTCCTGTCACGTCCAAACTGGATCAATATTTGCTTTTAATGCTGACGAGATGTCGTCTGCATTAAAAACAATGTCAAATGAGCCAGGATCAAGGTCAAACAGATTTAGGTGATTTGGTCACTCATCTGTGTCATTTTTTTGTATTTTCCCTGCATGCTTGTGTTCAGTTCATTCAGTTTCCCAAATATGTCTGTTACATAGACAAGGAGACACATTTTATTTTAATTACACAGAAAGTATGCAAATACTGTTTTATACATTAATTGCGAATGACAACAGTTCCTCTCTCTCGCTCTTAATTAAAACAATATTTTTAACACTCCCCCTCGATAAACACCAAGACTCTATGTGAATCAGAACTTTTTCATGCTCTGATACCATATCTCCACATAGTTTTGCGAACAGGTGTACGCAATGTAGTTTACAATCAAAGTTACCTGCTGCATATCTCTGAGATCTGCGCTCAGCTCTTTTGCCACCAGTTTCTCTCGGTTTATCCACTATAGCTCAGTGGTTGTATCATACAATGAGTCCATATGACAGAGGGAGACACATTCATAAATCTTCTTAAGTTTAGGCGTCACACTAGCAGGACAACCTCCGGGGGAACTGGTGCGCAATTCAAATAAATAATCATAAAAATTATGGATATTAAACATTTAGGAACATACACTTGTCTTATATTGGTTAAAAGCTTAAATTCTTGTTAATCTAACTGCACTGGCTGATTTAAAATAGGTGTTTACAGCGAAAGCACATCTAAATATTTTTCCACCGGCACAGGTTTCATAAATTCACAAATAGCGATTAAATATTCACTTACGTTTTGAATATCTTCCCCTGATTTGTCATCCAAAGGGTCCCAGCTATAACATGTAGTGTCATTTTGTTAGATAAAATCCTTCTTTATATCCCAAAAAGTCTGTTTCGTAGGCGCCATTGATTTGAGTAATCCACTCGTTCAATTTGCCAAGATAGCAATCCGAAAATCTTCCCCTAAACTTTGTTTCAATAAGTCAAAATACGTTTCTATTGAATCCGCAGATACCCTAAAATGTAATTAAACTATAATATTTCACATGGAAAAAAGTATGTTCAATAGGAAAACGATATTAGCAGTTGCGTGTCCTCTTCCTCAAGCCAGCATGCACTTATTTCCAAGTCTGTATCCCTGTGGTAAAACATATTATTCTTCCTCGTTTTGGAAGAAACAAGCCTGAAACCTTGAACATTGAGTGCTTACACACAGTGGAAGCCATAGGAATTGCATCCTGAGAGCTAGATTTCAGAATGCCCATATACTTTCCATTGTAAGCGCATGGGCTCTCAAAATAAAAAACTTCCTTTGCTTTTTCTTTGGATTTTCTCCTACCAGCTTATTTTAACATTTCTACAAACTTCAAAGTGTCATCTTTCCATTGGTACCAAGTATATACATATCCTGGCTTCAGGACCTGAGCAACAGGCAGTTTACTTTGGGCATGTCAGTCAGGTGGAAATGGAGAAAAATCCTATCCTGAAGAAGATCTAGTGGAGAGGCCTGCCCACTGTCCCGTGATCGATGGAGCCCATTCTGTGCAAAAGCCCACCATTCGATCCCATGGAATCATTTTTTTCATCAAAATAGCCACGCAGCACACTGAACATCCCCTGTGCTGTGTCATCCTCGGGAATCGTGTGACAGAGCAATATGTCCTCCTGAATAGCATCCCTCGAACAAAAGTCAATGCATGGGCATCTCGGCCCTTACAGCTAACGTCCATTTGGAGCGCATAAGGTGGGGTGTTTTTGAGTCATATGTTCTGGGGATGTATTTTATGGTTCGGGCTAGGCCCCTTAGTTCCAGTGAAGGGAAATCTAAACGCTACAGCATACAATGACATTCTAAACGATTCTGTGCTTCAAACTTTGTGACGCCTGCACAGAGTCCTGACCTCAACTCCATCGAACACCTTTGAGATGAATTGTAATGCCGACTGTGACCCAGGCCTAATCGCCCAACATCAGTGCCCGACCTCACTACTGAGCTTGTGGCTGAATGGAAGGAAGTCCCCGCCTCAATGTTCCAACATCTAGTGGAAAGCCTTCCCAGAACAGTGGAAGCTGTTATAGCAGCAAGGGGGGAGGCAACTCCATATTAATGCCCATGATTTTGGAATGATATGTTCAACAAGCAGGTGTCCACATACTTTTGGTCATGTGTGTGTGTGTGTGTGTGTGTGTGTGTGTGTGTGTGTGTGTGTGTGTGTGTGTGTAGTGTGTATTTATGTGTGTGTATATATTTATTTATGTATATGTAGAAAATAGTAAGAAAAAATGAAAACCCTTGAATGAGTAAGTGTGTCCAAACGTTTGACTGGTAAGGTCAAAAGTTTGGACACACCTACTCATTCAAGGATTTTCATTTATTTGTACTATTTTCTACATTTTAGAATATAGTAGTGAAGCTATGAAATAACACATATGGAATCATGTAGTAGACAAAAAAGGGTTAAACAAATAAAAATATATTTTAAATGATTCAAAGTAGCCACCTGTTGCCTTGATGGCAGCTTTGCACACTCTTGGCATTCTCTCAAACAGCTTCACCTGGAATGCTTTTCCAACAGTCTTGAAGGAGTTCCCAAGTATATTGAGCAGTTGTTGGCTGCTTTTCATTCACTCTGGAGGAGGATGGTCCTCCCCTTCATCCTCTGAGGAGCCTCCACTGATGAGAATGTGTGTGGGTTTTGTATGGGACTATCAATGTAGTGTGTGTGAGTGTGTATATGATCTTTATGTCTAGTCTAGTCTGGATGGTGAAATACTTCTTTCTCTCTCCACCCCAGGGACTCTTGGGGCATGGCCTTTCAGGCTATGCCTTTGCTCTCTCCCTCTCCCTCTCCCTCTCTGATCATGCTTAGAATAATGCCTTGCAATGCGTGTTAATGCCTTGTAACTTAAGTGTATTCCTTTTGTACGTGAATTCATTCATTTTGCAAAGTTATTAAATAATACTTGCATTTAGAATATCATTCTCAAACAACTGTGCATCTAACAAAGCCAAGATGTCCTGCGGTATGCCATAAGGTTTGATAATCTGACAATTTTTTGTTGTTTATAACTTCTTTTTTTTAAATGGTGTGAAGGGTTCAAATCACAGACAGGCAATAATGTTCAAAAATTACATACTGTATGTAAAGAAACAAAAAAGAATAGAGAAAAACTGTAATAAGCATTATTTATCCTGTCTGTCTCATCTCCCTCCCCCTTCTTCGTAAGTGCGACCCATCCCTATACCCCCTCCTTCCACCCATGGGCTCTTGTTGTGGATATACTGTAGCTGTGCAAAAAACAAAACATCATGGATAAGTCATCTTGTATTTGTAAAACCTTTGTGGGAACAAGTCACACACGGATAGAATCAGCCTGCATACATCAATATTAGATACAGATATGCAACATACAATTAATGAATTCAAACATAATTACATTACATTAACTCATAATAAGCTTTTGACCTTTTCAACTGCTCTTTTAAATGTATCTAATGTTGTTTCCTTGGCACCATTCACATGAGCTATAGAGAGCTCTAGTGAAAGGACGCCACAGAAGTTTTGCAGCCATTGAGTTATGCTGAGCTTATGTGGATGTTTCCATCTGGTCACCAACATTATTTTTGCCTTGGTCAGTCCAGACAACCATACTCGGGAACTGTGAGAGTCGGTGAAGAGTCATCATTCAACAATAGTATATTAGGAAGTTAAGGAATGACAGCACCAACTATCATCAACACAGACCTGGCAACCTGTGACCAGAAGGTCTTCAAACTGGGGCAGTCCCACATCATGTGTATGTAAAATATGTCCCAATATTTATTTGAGAACAGAACAGACTATTTGGATGAGGAGCTCATTTAAATTGACACCATTTCCACGTAGTCAAATACGATCTGTGAATTAACTTGTAGTGTATTAGTTGTTGATTCAAATTTTGGGAGGCCGGATTCTTTTCCAATCTGTATACAGTTAATATTCCCATTGGTTTATGGAGGGCTTCTAGTAGTTATTTTTTTATATATAGATTGGATATAAAACCTTTGTTCTGACTACCTAACAACTCAGCAAGTGGATGGAGTGAGAGTGGTTGACTCCATGAACTCCATAAGTGTGGATAGCAGTTCTTAACTGAAGAAGAAGAAAAAAGACCAACCAGGTAAATTAAACATATTTTTTAGGTCATGAAATGATAATAAATCTTCATCATTCATGATGTCTGAAAGTCTCTGAATTCCTTGTTTGGACCATTCTTGAATTTTTAAAATTATAATTCCCTCTCAAAGGTAAGAAATAAGGAGTTATTTCTAAATATTGATGTTTGGATATGCCATCGGACTTCCCAATTACCATGTTTCTAAATTTGATGCCAGGTCTGTATTGAGTGAGCAAAGATTGGTCCAAACTGAGTACAACAGAACTTAGGAGGCAAGGCAGAAAATAGCACATCTTTCAATGTAAATGGTGACACTATATTTTCCTCTATTTCCAACCAAGGAAGACATTTATTTTGATCAAATAATTTCTTAAGTGGGCGGATCACTAAAGACAAAGCATATAACTTGAAGTTGGGTAAACCTAGACCCCCAAAACCTTTGGGTTGCTGGAGTATAGTCATCTTAATTCTGGGATGTTTCCCTTTCCATTTAATATTTGAGATTGAACTTTTAATATTTTCCCAGTACCCTAATAGCATGGACAAAGGAAGCATGCTAACAATTTTTTTGTTGTCTAGGCTAGACATTCATTTGACTATTGAAATTCAACCTGATAAAGTTACTGTTAGAATAAACCATCTGTCGAGATCTGCTGTAATTACAGCTGTAACTTGTTTGTAGTTCTTTAAAACAACTGTATCTAGAGAGGGAAAATGTTGAATATCCAGGTATTTAAAATGGGTCACAATTGTTATGTAACATTGCTTTGTTAAATGGAAGCATATATTATTTAGAGAGGTTGATATTGTGGCTTGATGTACTGCTGAATTGTCTGAATATACTTAATACATTATGTAGGGATTGAGGTATACTGTCAAGGTACAATAGTATGTTATATACATATGAGATTTGGTGATACATGTCCTTAATAACTGATATTTTCCTTATATTTTGGGATTTATGTATTTTATTTATCTAAAGGCTCCAGTGATAGGGCATATAGGAGGATGGACACTGGACAGCAAACTGTGAAGAGCATTGTTTACCCATCAAGACCATTAGAAAGGGGTTACCATACAATGTTTTTAACATGCTCATAAACATTTTGCCAAATCCCACGCATTCCATAATATACCAGAGGTAGGACCATTTGAGATGGTCAAAGGCCTTCTCTTCATCAATTGATAGGACTGCACAGGAGGATGGTATACGGTTCCTTCCGAATGTATTCAGACCCCTTGACTTTTTCAGTGACTTTTTTTTTTAGATTAATACGTTACATTTCCTCAGCAATCTACACACAATGCCCCATAATGACAAAGAAATACATGATTTTTAGACATTTTTGCACATTTACTAAAAACAAAAAATAAATACCTTATTTACATAAGTATTTAGACCCTTTGCTATGAGACTTGAAATTGAGATCAGGTGCATTCTGTTTACATTGATCACCCTTGAGATGTTTCTACAACTTGATTGGAGTCCAGCTGTGGTAAATTCAATTGATTGGACATGATTTGGAAAGGCACCCACCTGTCTGTATAAGGTCCCACAGTTGACAGTGCATGTCACAGCAAAAACCAAGCCATGGTGTCCACGGAATTGTCAGTAGAGCCCTGAGACATGATTGTGTCGAGGCACAGATCTGGGGAAGTGTACCAAAACATTTCTGCAGCATTAAAGGTCCCCAAGAACACAGAGGCCTCCATCATTCTTAAATGGAAGAAGTTTGGAACCACCAAGACACTTCCTAGAGCTGGCCACACTGAGCAATTGGGGGAGAAGGGCCTTAATCAGGGAGGTGACCAAGAACAAATAAAATTGTCAAATTACGAGACTAGTTGGTTTAGTCACAGAAAAAGACAGGAACCTTAACGCTAACCATGATTGGCTGAGATAATGGATGGGCTGCACATGTCGAGAGATTATTTCAGATTGTTCTGCCATGTAGCACGCTTCTGTCTATAACATGAGCTGTTCAGTATGTGTAGGTAATGCTGTCTAACACAGCTTTTTTTAATACAAAATGCTATTGTATTGTTTCTAAATAACCATTTAATGGCATCCAATAAGAATCTATTGTTATTCACAGACTCTTTGTTGAGAGGGATAAATCTATGTAAATCAAACACAAGAGTAAATCATATTTTGGAGTGAAATAAGGTCTCATTTTGTTCTGTTTATATATGTATTGACTTGTCTATATCAGGACTGACAATGCTCAGAAAAAAGATGTGATTATGTCCAACGAGTTAGTTTTGATAGGAGCAAATCAATTATGAATAGCAAAGTCTGTAGCAGATCCTACAAATTTTATTCTGTCATACCTGGGATATTTGTGGGTGTTACATGCTGACCACACCGGCCCGCATTGCATGCGCGAGTGTTGCAAAATAAATATACACATACATGTTATTCAATCATTGCACCCACACTGCTCGCGCACGTCAACGGGCATCTGCATAGCCAGGCGCTAAAATAGAACTTGGTGCGTAGCAAGTCCCACCTTCCTCATCTCCTCATTGGTTTTTAGGAGCATATACCCACATGGATGATTGAAATATAAACTTTTTTTATTAGTATTTTTTATTACCTTTATTTAACTGGGCAAGTCAGTTCAGAACAAATTCTTATGTACAATGACGGCCTAGGAACAGTGGGTTAACTGCCTTTTTCAGGGGCAGAATGAAAGATCTTTACCTTGTCAGCTCGGGGATTTGATCTAGCAACCTTTCGGTTACTGGCCCAACGCTAGGCTATCTGCCGCCTCAACTGAGTTCCACACTCCAGACCAGTTGGTGGTGGTAAGGCAGCTTAAAGTTGGATAAATAGGATCCCCAATCAGAGACAACGATAAACAGCTACCTCTGATTGGGAACCAATTCAGGCCACCATAGACCTACATTACCTAGACATACAAAAAACCCATAGATATACAAAACCCCTAGACAGGACAAAAACACACATACCCACCCTCGTCACACCCTGACCTGACCAAAATAATACATAAAACATAGATAACTAAGGTCAGTGTCACGTTCTGACCTTAGATCTTTTATTATGTCTTTGTTTTAGAATGGTCAGGGCGTGAGTTGGGTGGATTGTCTATGTTCCTTTTTGTATGTTTTGGGATTTCTGTGTTTGGCCTGTTATGGTTCTCAATCAGAGGCAGCTGTTTATCATTGTCCCTGATTGAGAACCACTTTTAGGTAGCCTGGTTTCACTTTTGAGTTGTGGGTGATTATTTTCTGTTTAGTGTGTGTTGCACCTGACGGAGCTGTTTCGGTTGTGCTCTATTGTTACTTTGTATTTAGTGTTCAGTTTATTAAAAGGATGAACACTTACGACGCTGCGCATTGGTCTGACATTTCTTACTCCTTGTCAGAGGAGGACGAAGATGACCGTTTCAGAATCACCCACCACAACCGGACCAAGCAGCGTGGTACCCAGGAGCAGCGGGTTTAAGATTCCTGGACTTGGGAGGAGCTCTTGGATGGCAAGGGACCCTGGGTACAGCCGGGAGAATATCGCTCCCCAAGGCAGAGCTGGAGGCAGTGAAAGCCGAGAGGCGGCGTTATGAGGAGGCAGCGCGGCTGGAAGCCCGAGAGGCAGCCCCAAAAATGTATTGGGGGGGGCACACGGGGAGTGTGGTTAAGTCAGGTAGGAGACCTGGGCTAACTCCCCGTGCTTACCGTGGAGAGAGGGGGACCGGGCGGGCACGTGTTATGCTGTGAGGCGCACGGTGTCCCCGGTGCACAGGCATAGCCCGGTGTGGTACATAGCAGCGCCTCGTATCGGCCGGGCTAGAGTGGGCATCGAGCCAGGTGCCATGAAGCCGGCTCAGGGCATCTGGTCTCCTGTGCGTCTCCTCGGGCCGGGGTACATGGCACCAGCCCTACGCATGGGGTCCCTGGTTTGCCAACACAGCCCAGTGCGGGCTATTCCACCTCGCTGTACTGGCCTGGCTACGGGGCAGGCTCGGTGCTCGAGACCTCCAGTGCGCCTTCAAGGCCCAGTCTATCCGGTGCCACCTCAATGCACCAGCCCTCCGGTGGCAGCCCCCTACACCAGGCTGTCTCTCCATCTCCTTCCTACAGGTGCTCCCGCCTGTCCAACGCTGTCAGAGTCGCCCGTCCATTCGGGACCCTTGGCTTGGGTCAGCCTGATGAATCAAACTACACAATAATCCCCTCCATGTAGCCTAACTCTAGCCTAACACACAAACATGCACACACATGTAGTCAAACATGTTTTTTTTCTTGTATACTGAGTATATAATGAATATGCTTTGTTTAACTGATTGAACAAACTTTTGTTTTGGTACTTATATTTGTGGTGTGGTTTTCAGAAAAGCCCCTTTGTGCTTCCAACCTCACCTGCACACTGGTTTTACCAGTTTTTTTATTTATTTTTCTGTACTGTTTTGTCTTTTACTTTATTTCCTTTGGTGCAAATAAATAAAACCTAAACATTTCTTGACCTTACAGTTCCTGTGACTCAACTAGAGTAAATCATTTTTGTGCAGTTAGATAATTCATTTAAAATACTTTGTTAACATATTAATTGCATAGTCTTATGTGCCCACTACAGGCTGACCCCTTCATGGGCTCCCTAGAGCAGAGCAGTATTACAGGAACACAAAGGGCTTTGCTGCTGGAACCCAGGCTGGCCTGCTTTATGGTTGTCACTAGGTGTGAGATGTGAGGACTGAGATGGTCTGTCTTGTCTTTAAGTGATTAAAGCGAAGGCTACAGGTTTTAGTTATTCTGATAAGGACAGATCTTAGATCTGTTAGTAATTGAGTTCGGTTATGAAGTTGATGTGCGGAATGGAAGAATATTATACATGCTTTGATTTATTAGGTAGGCCTATTCCGCAGATACCAAGGACAATTCAGTAGTGAATCTGTTTCTCATCTATTGTCCCTGTGTTTGTCTGGGCAGGAGATGACCATGGAGGAGAGGATGCTGATTAGTGACTTTGGGGTGTTCCACCCCATGCACAAGGAGAAGGCGGAGGCTAGGGCCATTACTCAAGCAAGAGATACATGACTAGTCCAATACATTGGATTGAGTGTAATTGCTATGGATTAACAATATTGTGAGAGCAATATTAAAACTGGTTGAGATCAAGCAGGCTTTATTGTCATGATATACAGTATTTTCTGATAAATATTTAATTCCAGGTAATGAAAGAGGCCAACCAGAAAATAGTGGAGGAGTATGTCTTCTGTATGCATGACCACCACAGGGAGCGCATCGGCAACTTTAAGATTGAGCCCCCGGGTCTGTTCCGAGGGCGGGGGGTGCCCCATAAACAAGGCATGTTGAAGAAGGGGATCCAGGATGTCATCATCACCTATGCAAAGTGAGACTGGCTCGGCTCAGAACATTGACTGGATGGTAAAGGAGACGTTACAGGAGAGGAAAGGGTTAATGAAAGAGACGGTTTGCTGGCCAGAGAAACACTATGGCGCAGTCAACTAATGGAACAGTCCCACGACGGGTTTTAATGTTCCAATAGTCATCGCTCAAATAAGGTTCACTAGTTGTAACTAGAGGAAGACCACAAGTTAGTTTTCCAAACTACTCCACTACTCTAAGACATCTTGCCTGTGTGTCTTGTCAAATGATGGCACAATAAATTGGTGTATTTTTTATTGACATTTTTGTACTTAATTGTGATTTATCAGGGGGTGCTGCAGCACCCTCAACACCCCTGCTCCCCGTGGCTATGGGTTTTACTATATCATTTCTTCAATCCTAGCCACATTTCCTAATCTGCTTGCATATGCCTCCCCAAGATGTTTTGGTGTTCAATGTTTTTCCGTTCCCTAACTTTTATTTTTAACTGGGTGGTTCAAGCCCTGAAAGCTGATTGGCTGACAGCCATGGTATATTTAAGCAATCTACACTGTATTTCTGATCAATTATTTTAATGGACAAAAAATGTGCTTTTCTTTCAAAAACAAGGACATTTCTAAGTGACCCCAAACTGTTGTGTACTTTTTGTATACGGTAGTGCATGTATTTTACTTCTATTAATAAATAAAGTAATCAGCGGCCATTTGATGAATGGAAAGAGACCTCTGCAAAACAATAAAAAGTTCAATGATATTCGGAGATTGTCAAGCCAATGCTTTGATACTGGGTAGGGCTTCAACTTAGGGAGGGAATGTATTTTCTGTTTGTCGAGATTGACGGTCTATTTATTCTGGTGCTGAAAACTCAAACCATGATATTGAAGCACCCGAAGTGAGTATGCTTTGTTTATTGGTTGTGTGGTGCATTGGCACAGAAACTTGTTGGTGTAAAATTAATTTCATATTTATTTGTATTTAACCTTTATTTAACTAGGCAAGTCAGTTAAGAACAAGTTCTTATTTACAATGACAGCCTACCAAAAGGCAAAGGCCTCCTGCGGGGACGGGGGCTGGGATTAATAAATATATAAAAATATATATATAGGACAAAACACACATCCCGACAAGAGAGACAACACTACAGTACATAAAGACAACAACATAGCATGGCAGCAACACATGACAACAGAGCATGGTAGCAACACAACATGACAACAACATGGTAGCAACACAACATAGCAGCAGCACAACATGGTAGCAGCACAAAATGTGGTACAAACATTATTGGGCACAGAAAACAGCACAAAGGGCAAGAAGGTAGAGACAACAATACATCACGCAAAGCAGCCACAACTGTCAGTAAGAATGACCATGATTGAATCTTTAAATTAAGATATTTTATATAATTATAAATATTGCATCAAAATGTTGAAAAACTGATTGTTGTCTGCAGCCAGCTCTAATTGTGGTGTAGGCCTACTGACAATTTGGGGGGTGCTTAGTCCTATAGTTGTCTAGCATATACCAACCCCCCTGAAATATCCGTAGGGAGTGGGGTCATGGCCAGGGTCACCATTTTCCAGCATCCCTGGAGCAATTGGGCTTAAGTGACTTGCTCAATGGCACAGGGACAGATTTTTTCACCTTGTCAGCTCTGGGATTCAAACCAGCGACATATTGGTTACAGGCCTAACGCTCTAACCTCGAGGCTACCTGCCGCCCCTAATGAAGTGGGCAGGGAGAGTGAGCTAGTCCATGATGGTCGGGGAACCCTCAGCCTTCTGTCCCGTAGCCCTGTGTGGCAGTGACTCTGCCATAAAAGCATGCTGACGTGGCAAAGTCGATATCCACGTTTATAAACACAGGGTGGCTAAAGTAATTGTTATTTGTGGTCGTAAACATTATTTGCAGTTAAGTCTATGAGGGGGTGCAATTATTTTACAGTACAAGGGGAGGGTCATGTGAAAATATTTTTTACGTTGGGGAGGGGGGTGCAATTTTTTGTGACACCTTGAGTTGGACCAGCCCCTCCCATGCAGTAGCCTACATTTCATAATGTTCCCAGCCTTGTGGCATTTTCATGGGTAAAAAAGCTGAATCAGAAACTCAAGGCTACTGTAGTTGTTAGTCTCCTATTGTCCTGAACATGACATGACCCGTGACCCATGAATTCATTCATTCAAACACATTCATTCATACAGCCAGGAAAATGATTACATTCAATCTCAAAATTGCTTCAGTTATTTAAGTTTGTTCTGTTTTGAACATTGCGTCGCCATTGTGGTTGGGTTCTGCATCTGTAGGTGTTTCTTTTATTTTGTCGTAGAACAGTTGAGTGTGTTGTAGGAGTTGTATTCTATTTTACCCCAACATATTGAATAGAGGAAACCATATGAATTTATGTTGCGCGTGTGATCTGTGCTTCTGAATTGTTGAATAGGCCTAGAAGTCGCACTGTGAACTTCTGAAGCTTTGAATATTTTGAACAGTTGTTTTGATTTTTAAGCAGAGGTCTGTGGGGAGCACGTCAGTATCGGCGAGTTTAGAAGCTTTTTTCTTTTGTGTTGCGTGAGAGGAACATGTGATTTGGTGCAATTTGTCACCTTTGTCGTGTGACGTAATGAATCAGAGGTGTTTTGCATACGTATGGGCATGTATGGTGTGCCTGTGATTCATATTGCCATCTCCCCGCCACTGCTTAGCGAGAGAAGCGTGCACTATGACTGGTTGGGTAAACATAGTGCTGCTGGTACTGCTGCTGCTGCTACTGAGAGATCAGAGGTAGATGAACTGGACTTTGACCATGGTGTGTACAGAACATGTAAAGCCACTCAGTATCCGGCCTTTTATCTCCACTGTGGGTATAGTCTGCTCTGCTCCATCTCCCTGGTGAGTCTTTTAGAGATTAACAACAAGGTTAAACATAGGCTTACAGTAGAATACACAGTCCACTCTCCTCCATCGCTATCCTACCCATTCAACTCCTAATTTCATAGTCTTTTCCTCTACTTTACTTAAACATTTCTGAGGGATTCCTGACACCGGGTGTTAGCAAAGATGGTTTAGTATGAAGATATTTAGAAACTGCTTCACCAATAGAAATCCCTGATCACGCTTGTAGGCGATGTCATGGGGACGTTGGCTAGCTAAGCTCATGCGCAGAAAAGTGTCATCGGGTCTAACAGTTGTCTCGTGCCAAACTACGCCTGTGCAGGCCGTCAAATCAAAGGCACTGCTGAAAACGAAAAGTGTCATCTTGTCACTTTCATGAGGTTGGAGTTATAACATGTTCAGATACTTAAGACATTGGCTCAAATCTAGATTGTACCTTTATACCTTTCGAGAAAATTAACAACTAAGGAAGAATCTTTCACTACTCTCATTGACTCAAACTCCGTTCTGGTCTGCCGAGTCTGAATTGAAGATGTTCCCGCTAGTCTTGTGATGTTGGGTCTCTGTGTTTAGAAATTCTGTGGTGTTACAGCATTCTGCCATTGGACAGACAGAGAAGGAAATTAACCAGTACTAGTTTCTGTGATTCTCTGGTTCTTCATCGCCCAGCTTCCTCATCCTTCTCTCTCTCCATTGTGTGTTTGTGGCCATTAAAATCAACATTGCTAGTTCCTGAGCTCCCAGCCTCCTGGTACTCTCACATCTCCTTCTCTCTTCTCTTCCTCCATCCTCTTATCACCCAGTTCTTTATTTTGAAGGTTAAGTTATTCCACAGTTTGTCGCCATGACAATGTGGCCTTGACAACAGTGAGATTGTGTGGGGATAGCTAATTAAGCAGCCGCTGGCTAGCGCTACTCTACTATGCAAACATAATGTCACCCTTTCTGACTGCCTCTCTCCAGTAGACATTTAACAAATCAAAGCAAACGTTATTGGTCACAAACACATATTTAGTAGATGTTATTGCGGGTGTAGCGAAATGCTTGTGTTCTTAGCTCTAACAGTAAAGTAGTATCTGACAGTTCATAACTATACACACAAATCTTAAAGTAAAAGAATGGAATATATAAATATTATGGTGAGCCATGTCAGAGTGGCATTGACTAAAATACAGTAAAATAGAATACAGTATATACATATAAAATGAGTAAAACAGTATGTAAACATTATTAAAGTGAGTAGTGTTCCATTATTAAAGTCAACAGAGATTCCATGTCTATGTATATGGGGCAGCAGCCTCTAAGGTGCAGGGTTGAATAACCGGGTGGTAGCCAGCTAGTGGTGGCTATTTAACAATGGCCTTGAGATAGAAGCTATTTTTCAGTCTCTCGGTCCCAGCTTTGATGCACCTGTATGGTAGCGGAATGAACAGGCCGTGGCTCGGGTGGTTGATGTCCTTGATGATATGTTTGGCCTTCCTGTGACATCGGGTGCTGTAGGTGTCCTGGAGGGAAGATAGTGTGCCCCCGGTGATGCTTTGGACTGACCACACCCTGCGGTTGCAGGCGATGCAGTTGCCGTATCAGGAGGTGATACAGCCTAACAGGATGCTCTCAATTGTGAATCTGTAAAAGTTTGTGAGGATCTTAGTGGCCAAGCCAAATTTCTTCAGCCTTCAGGCTAGACACTTGTGGAAGAAGTGAACTACTAAACACATAACAATGAATACATTGTTTTAACCACAATCTCATGAAATACTGAAAGGGTTATGATTGAATATTGGCCCTCGGTTGTAGCAAATGCAAGGCTTCTGAATAGAATAAGAAAGCACTGCCTGGAAGCTCTCCACACCCATGTAATGAAGACAATGATGTGACCATAGTGTTCCTTAGGCTCTGTGTTGAAGAGCTGTGTGGATGCGATCCGCCAGCAGGACCTTCAAGTTCATACAGATGGGGACCCGCCAGGGACACTCCTCTGCCATACACAGGTTGATGGGTATTAGACCACATCGAAGAGAAAATCACCCCATTCTGCCAGACCATATCCCCTGTCCTCCCCCTGCTGCTCTTTCCTCCAGCTGAGAGCAGGTAACGAGAAGAAGAAGGACGAGACGGCTGACACGGTGGGCTGCTTCTCCCTGAGGGTGGAGCACATCACCCTCCACGACACGCTGGAGGATAAGGACAGTGTGGTGGAGTTTGACTTCCTGGGTAAAGACTTTATCTGCTACTACAATAAGGTTCCCGTCACTGAGGGTAAGTAGCCAACAGCCTCCGCACCACTAGCTGTTACAATGGATGCGTCTGAAATGGCACTCTATTCCCTTTCCTTATATACACTAGTTTTAGCCAGGCACTGCCATTTCAGAATCAGCCAAGGCCAGCAGCACCCTCAGACTGAGCTGTCTGCTCAGAGTAGGTGCTGTCACACCCTGACCATAGTTTGCTTTGTATGTTTATATGTTTGTTTGGTCAGGGTGTGATCTGAGTGGGCATTCTATGTTGTGTGTCTAGTGTCTAGTTTGTAGTTTGTTTCTGTGTTTGGCCTGATATGGTTCTCAATCAGAGGCAGGTGTTAGTCATAGTCTCTGATTGGGAACGATATTTAGGTAGCCTGTTTGGTGTTGGGTTTTGTGGGTGATTGTCCTTTTGTCTGTTGTGTGCTAGTTTGCACCAGTATTAGGCTGTTTCGGTTTTCTTGTTACGTTTGTTTGTATTTGATTCGTGTTTATTTCTGTTTTATTAAACATGGATCGTAATAGCCACGGCGCATTTTGGTCTGACTCTCTTTCACCTATAGAAAACCGTGACCGGTGCCCTGGGGTGGAGGACAGGGAGAGAGCCCCAGGGAGAGAGACATGCCTGGAGGACATCATTTTAGATTTAATTTGTGTCGCTGCCAGCATTTACATTTCTCTGATTTAACCACCAGTGTTTGCTTCTGTTGGGACAGGCTCACTTCAAACTTCTAAAGTCAAGAGTTCAAATGAAAGTTAGTAGTTTAATAATCATTTTTAGAGAAATAATTGATAGATCAATTTGATGGGGATTATGCAAAAGGACTTTCACTTCTAGGGTTGTTCTTCATAACAAAATGTTGCAGTAATTCCTCCAATAATTTTCAATTGAGGAATATGCCAACACTCAAACCCAAATGACTGCTTTACATGTTCAAGATAAACTACTGAGGAAGGAAAAATGTATCCAAACAATTGTCTATTCACACTTTAATAGATTATCCCATCAGGCCCAATATTGAATGTCAGCCAAAGTAATTCTGACACAAAAAAACAAAATGAAGGGCGATTTTCGGCTGATTTCATTCTGTTCTGCCAAGCAGCTGTCTGTCAGTGTGAAAATGAGGCTAAACAACATTAGCTGGGGGGTGTCAGGATGCAGCCATGCTATCTCCAAGAGGAATAGGAAACAATGCCTCTGACAGCCAACGTTTTTTGTTTTCTGGCAGAAGGTGTAATTATTGAAATTAGTATTTAAAAGCAACACATTAGTTACAATGAATTAGTATTAGTGTCCGGAATATTTTTGTTTGTTTATTCTGAGGGAAAGGGATAGCTGGTAAATGTCAGATTGAATAGAATGATTTCTCATTCCAGCTCCATGGGAGAGAGTGATGAATTGCAATGCAAAGTGTTGGATAGCCAGATTACATGATTATCTATTTACCAATCTACACTTGCCAGCATCTGCATTGTGAAGTGTATGTCTGTGTCCGGTCACTAAACAGCATTTTGAATGTTGAACCAGCATACTGCTGTGTCTTAGACATCTGTTCATGCATAAACAGCCTGCGATGAGTGCAGATTGTTGCCATATTTTCAGGTCCTTCCTGATGACTCCAACACATTGGTTGATCAATCAGCTGTCAGCTCTCTGTTGCGCCACTCCAGACACTGAGTCTGGAATAAATCTTTCTAAATCCTCACACATTCATCAAAGTCTCTTATTTCCCTATTTAGTTATTTAGTATTGGCTCAAGGATAAATTGTCATTCAAATCGGTCTGTTTTAAAAAGCAACACATCTGTTACCATTTAATTAGTTCCTTGCATATTTTAGCTGGTTTATTTAGAGCAGGAAGAAAACAGGACTTCTTGGAAAATATAATTGATGCAGATCTTTTTTCCTCCATCACTCTCTGCCTCCCCTGTGAGCTGAAGGAGCAGGTTAGACAGCCCTGGGCTCTCCTATCATGATCAGTGTGTAGACTAGATGTGAACATCTGTGTGTCTGGGCTGGAGGTCTAGGACAGGGTAGGATTTAAAACCTGTCTCTCTCTCTTGACCTTATTTGGTTTATTCAGGTGTTCATGGAGAATAAGGAGCCTGGAGATGACCTGTTTGATCACCTCAACGTGAGTCACACGGGAACCAGTCTGGCTTGTTTATCTCAACATGTAAACAAACATCCCTCACAGCATGTTGTCTGTGTTGCTGTGCTGTAGATGTCTGTAGCCTAAAGATACAGTAAAGCCCAGTGAGTGACCATAACAGCCACAGGTGTGAATATAGCCTCAGAGAACCATCTCCTTCCATCTATGTTTTTGCCTGTAGCCTCAGTCTACTCTAGCCTGATGTTCCCAGCCTATCCTCTGCCTGATAGGGAGAGAGGGAAGGTTAAGAGGCGGATCTAGGGGTGGGTGGATTATACATAAATCCTCTGTCCTTTCACCCCTCCCTCAGGCAGAAGTAAGGCGGTGTCGCCAGGCAGTGAGGCAGGTTATTGCTATGATTGGTGCGAAATTACATGCTTGTGATCCACTCCTGAGAGGCGAGAGGCGGAGGAGTTGACGGACAGAGACGGGGATGTCTCCTTCGTGACCTATGGCACATCAGGAAATGGAAGGGCATGTTGGAGGGGGGAATGTTAATCGCTGCTCCGAGTCGGGCTGATTAACACTTTGAAAGGCCAGGTCAGAAGTTGGGAGAGGGTCTAAGCACCAGCCACAGGAGGAAATTGGTGCAAGCTCTAATGAATGCTTTCCCTCTGCCATGTTTAGCTGGGCCGGGCTTGAGACCTTATTTATCCACCCGTTGTGGACAGTACAAGGGTCTGTGTGAGTGTGTCAGTGATTGTCAGTGTGCATATACAGTAGCCTATATAAAGTAACAGCAGTACAGTACATGTCTGACTCACCGTTGCTACTTGAGTGAGTACGATCAGAATGGTTTGTTCAAACATGGTTTGTTCAAACATTATTTATTCAGTGTGTAATGTGGAGTTTCTCTTAGCATCCCACCACCAACTTCTCAAACCCTTGTGACAGTAGCTGATCATCAGGCCAGGCTGAGGTACAGAGGGGTCCGGAATTATTGGATCCTTTGATAAAGATGAGAAAAAAATACTTTCTAAAATAAATGATACAAATACTGAGCTATGTTTTATCTACATTTTTTTTTTACAATTGTAATATTTGATACTAATACAATTGCTCAGAGCAAGATATTTTATTTAAAGGTCCAATGCAGGTGTTTTTATGTCAATATAAAATTATTTATTGGTTACAATTAAGTACCTTACTGTGATTCTTTGAATTAAAATGGTAAAAAGGAACAAAAATAGCTTCTTAGTAAAATAGCATTATCTCAAACAACAAATGGTCTGAGTGGAGAGGGGAAAACTGAAAATTAGCTGTAAATTGGCAGAGAGGTCTGCAACTCTCTTTTTATTGGTCTTTTAACTAATTTACCACCTGGTGATGTCACCAGGCAGGCCAAAACTCCATCCCACCAAAACGGCTGAAATTTCAGGCGGTCCTTTCAAACAGCTCTTCCACTAAAAGGGCATCATAAATAATTTTCACAATTTCACAGTATTATTCTGCCCTCATCTTGTGGAAATATATGCAAAACACAGGAAAATCAAGTTGATTGCACTGGGCCTTTAACACAACAAATCTGGAAAAAAAAAGGGGTCAAAATGATTGGATCCCTCGTTTTCGTAGCTCCCTCCCCTTGTGAGGATAAGGACACTAAGCCTTAAAAAAAGAGATTGGAAAACACATTGGGAGGGATCTTAGACCATTCCTCCATACAGAAGCTTTCCAGATCCTTGATATCCTTCATCTACGCTTACGGACTGCCCTATGAAGTCCAGAGAGACTGAGCTGGCCATTGCAAAATGTTGATTTTGTGGCCAATAACATTTCTTTGTGGAATTGCATGTGTGCTTGGGGTTATTGTCTTGCTGGATGATTCACTTGCGGCCATGTTTCAGCCTCCTGGCAGAGGCAACAAAGTTTTGGCTAAAATGTTCTGATACTTGGTAAAAAATGCATGATGCCGTTGACCTTAACAAGGGGCCCCAGGACCACTGGAAGAAAAATTAGCCCCATAATATCAAAGATCCAACATCATATTTTACAGTAGGGATGAGGTATTTTTTGCATATGCATTATTCTTTCAATGGCCAAACCCACCAGTGGTGTGCATGGCCAAAGAGCTCTGTTTTCATGTCATCTGACCATAGCACCGCCTGGAGTTTGCTAAAAGGGCATTGGCCCTTGGATTGGAACCGGTGCTATGGTCATATGACACGAAAATTCAGGTTTTTGGCTACCCACACCAGTGTTATGATTAATGTACATGACACTACAACAATTTTATGGCAGCCATCTTAGCTCCCCATTAACATTACATGGGGAATATTTAAACAATGCTATGTAGGCTAACTGAATGTCTAGAACAACATTGTAAATTCTAAAAGTTGGCCTACTCTAAAAATATGGGCTCACCCATCCTGAGAATGCGCCATCTAATGCACAATTGCGTTGATTCACGCCATTCGTTCATTTGGCTACAGCTGATTATCTTCTGTTGTCAAACAAACGTAAGTCTGGAAAGACTATTCTCTTCCTAAGAAGGGTGCAGCCGAATTCTGCTAGATGACAAGCTGAAATGAATATACCATCCTGGCATTTACAGCATTCTCGAAATATCACATACTATAAAACTTTATATTTCCGCATACATAAAATGCCTATTTAGAATGCAAGTATGGGGACATGGCCAGAGATTCATAAAGCATGCAGAAATATCCTGAGATGAATGGGCTCCCCTAGTGGGTGTGGAACGGAGGGGGTAAGGAGTTGAAGGGAAGGAAGGTCTTTCTCACCACCCAGCAGCCTCTCTGTATGAGGGGAAGGGAGGGTGTGTCCTGATTGTTCCAGGTCTGTCTGATGAGATTTTAGATTTTCATTATACCAGCATCACCTTTACTCTTCCTCCGCAACACTGTAGTGTAGGATCTCACTGGGATTGCTTTGGTTAATTAATTATCTATACACGCCTATGTGACGCCCATGCAATTATGTTGGGGTATGTGTCATTACAGCTGTAGACCCCTGCTCTTAACCTCCAAGCATAGCTTGTTATTGGAGAGGAGAGTCCTTGCTGTGTGGTGGTGCAGTTAATGGAAATGTAATTCTTGTCTTTGGCAGATTAGACCTACACTGATACTTTTAGAATTGCATTTAAGTCAGCGGAAAGTAATAAAAAGGCCTTTTTTAATCTGCTCCTTACTTTTAATGATGATGGCAGTATTTTCTATTTTCATTTTTTGTTGACTGCAGTTCAAAAACCTCAGTATTATACTGCCATCTAGTGTTTCAGGACCTGTTCACACCTGTCTCGTTCCAGTCCTCGTGTCACGCGTACGTGTATTTGCCTCTCCTCCCTCCAGGCGGGCTTGTTGAATACGTGGCTGTCATCCCTCCCTGCTGCCCGGCCTGACTGCTAAGGTATCCATCACCATGCAGGAGCAGCTCCGACAGCTGTCCAACAGTATGTCCCCCAAACACCACATATACATTTACATGCCATCCTTACAGGTGCAACTGTTTTATACCATTATTTTACCACACGTCCCTCAACCTATTCAAACGTCTGTGAATGAAAATGCTTTGTTTAGAACTCCTGGAAGATCCCACTATGGATCTGTGTCTGATGTCCTGTCTCTTAATGTTAGCAGTCATTCATTCCTATAGAACACTTGTGATTCTCAGTCCCAGCATGTGCTGTGTTCAGTCAGTATGCTCGCCGATTTCTTCTCAGCGTGTTAGTCCCTCTGTGTTGCTGGGGCCCAGTATCCCTCTCCCTCCATCCTCATAGTGGGATGTTTCTGTTGATAGAGGTGGCACTCGCTGGATTGCCACTGAGATTAAATCTGTTTACAGTGTGGATAGCAACCTGCAATTCAATCATATGTGTGCATGTGCTCAAAATGCAAGCAGGTGCACGTGCAGATGATCTGGATGGGGGAGGAAGAGATGGGCCGGGGGAGGGTCGGGGGTGGTACAGAAGAGTGCTCCCTGGTGGTCTGGTCAAACATTAGCCCACCCCCGTACATATTTGAGGTAACAACCAAGGACAAGAGGGATTCCTGCCTCCTGCTCTGTATATATGGCCTGAATTAAAACCATCCACTCAATCTTGTAATGACCAGTGAGCTCATGTATTACCGGTTCAAGGTCAAATTGTCAAAGACTAGAGACCCTAGTCATAGACTGTTCTCTCTGCTACCGCACGGCAAGCGGTACTGGGGCACCAAGTCTAGGTCCAAAAAGGCTTCTAAACAGCTTCTATCCCCAAGCCATAAGACTCCTGAACACCTAATCAAATGGCTACCAAGACTATTTGCATTGCCCCCCCCCCCCAGCCACTCTTTTACACCGCTGCTACTCTCTGTTGTCATCTCTGCATAGTCACTTTAATAACTCTACCTACATGTACATATGACCTCAACTAACCAGTGCCCCCGCACATTGACCCTGTACCGGTACCCCCCTTTATAGTCTCGCTATTGTTATTTTACTGCTGCTCTTTAATTACTTGTTACTTTTATTTATTATTCTTATCCAGATATTTTCTTAACTGCATTGTTGGTTAGGGGCTCGTAAGTAAGCATTTTACTGTAAGATCTACACTATTCAGTGCATGACTAATACAATTTGATTTGATCTTAGTCAGTTATTGTTTACATATCTGTATTAACACCATTCATATTCCTTTATTCCCATGTTGCTCCACAGTGACAGAACCTGGCAGAGAAGCTGCTCTCCTACAACAGAGTTAACCGAGTGGTTGCAGTTCTGTGTAACCACCAGCGGGAGCCGCCAAAGACCTTTGGTCAGTCTAAGGCCAACCTCCAGTCCAAGGTGAAGGGACCAACAGATATTTGATACAGAGACAAAAAGTGGTGATACGTTGTCATGTCCTATTTTAGCTCAACATTTACTTCAGTCTGTCTTCTCTCTTCATTTAACACTTCCAGATTGTCGGCAGGAGTGAGCAGTCGGCACTGGCCAAGAGTAAGCTGAAGCTGTCCAAGGAGGTCAAAGCTCACAGCTCAGACAGGCAGGCATGAGTGGCCCTTACTGGTAGCAGACAGACGGAATATTATTGCTCATAAAGGGAAGACGATATCCTGACTGAACACTCCTTTCTGTGTGTGTGTTTAGGGTGGTGGAGCGTAAGAAGGCTGTGCAGCATGGTAAGAAGCTTATGAAGATGGAGGTTTAGGCCCCAGGCAGGAGAACAAGCAGATTCCCCTGGGCACATCCAAACTCAACTTACCTGGACCCATGAATCAGCATTGCCTGGTGAGGGCGCACACAGGTCTGAAATATGACACTATGTGCATCAAACACTGACACCTCAATGTCTTCACATGCAATTGAAATTCATATATTATTATCCTGTTAATAATATTGTACATCATTTCTCACATTGTTTTGCCCTCCTCATAGGTGTAAGAACATGGAGGTGCTTCTGGACAAAATATAACAAATCTCAGAGGGATAAGTTTGGCTGCGCAATTGACATGACTTTACAAGTCAGCCTCTACCCCCTAGTTCTACCTAAATGTAAAGACTAGGAGGCAGGTTTAATCCTCTGCTCTATCAGGCTTTAACAACCTGCCCGTATATTGAACTACAGAACTCTTTCTTCACATAATGTTTTTCCAAGTTAAATTGTTTTAATGCTGTTGGCACTTAAATTACTATTATTTTTTTTGTACCATTGTTATATGGTAAACCAAGATGATCTTATAGAACGTATGGTGAACATGTCCTTTTATAAGCATTTGGATCCTGAGTCCTAGGAAAATTATCATTACAATTATAGAGTAGGCCAACATCCCCATGTGGATGTAGTGAGATATCAGGTGGGACATGGTGTTAGGGTCTGATTGTGCTGGCAGCCTCTCTAGTAGCTGAGTTCTTCAGTCAAGAGCTCCTTAAAGGGCAGGGTTATTCAACTCCTACGAGGCCTGGAGCCTGTTGCTTTTCCCTTCAATCTGATCATTATTTGCACACACCTGATGTCCCAAGTCTAAATTAGTCCCTGATTAGAGGGGAACAATGAAAAACCGCAGTGGAAATGGCTTCGAGGCCCAGAGTTGAGTTTGAGGGCTCTAGGGCAACAATATCCTGATACACACACTAAAGGAGGCAGATCTACAAGAGCCCCATAGGATAGGTTCAGGGCATTCAGGCTGAATTTAAAACAAAGCAACTTCCAAATAAAACCAAAATGTTGATTTATGTTTGTCTAAGAATGAGACTAAGATTTGTTTGTATTAAATAACTTTAATAGAAGAAAATCTGTTGAATTTGGAATGCATTCCACTTGGCACAGTGCTGCAATATCACTGGCTTCTACTGTATACTTCAATCAACCATTACTAACAGGGCTGAAAAGTTCTGAGGGAAATACTCATTTACAAATAACACATCTTCAAGTCACTACATTAGAACTGTTACTTTTATTACAATAGTCAATATAAAAAAGCATTTCACAACACACAATCAAAATAGTTCATGGTTATAGTGGAAGAGTATGCTGCTCCTGAAGAAAGTCCTTGACAGCTTGTCGTCTGGCAACCTGTAATTGAAATGTGTTTTAGAGTTGGTTGAGCATGCACTTCGGGAGACATTAACTTTTCCTGATGGAATTGTTTACGGTTTCCAACTGCAATCATAATCTACCTATAGACCTACAGAGAACTTTCCATCAATTCATGTAAAAAAATATCTGAATTATTAATTTTGATCAAATGTGTCATTGATGGACAACTAAAGTTATTTCAACTTCAAATTGGTATGTGGCATCAAAAAGGTAGGCCATAAACTATAATTTGAGAAAGGATGTGAATGCTAGCCATGTGACACTTTCCGAATGGGATTTGTCAAAGATGTTCGTTCACCAGTGAGGTTATTTATGCAGCTTAAATTATAACTTTTCTTTCACCTGAAATGTTTGTATATGCAGGACTACTACCAACTTGGATACAGGGATGAGTGCCAGAAGGTGAGTACTAGAAATGTGAATCTTTAACGTTCAAGATGATACAAAAGTCTCTACACTGAACAAAAATATAAATGCAACATGTAAAGTGTTGGTCCCATGTTTCATGCTCTGAAATAAGAAAAGAAATGATCCCAGAAATGTTCCATGTGCACAAAAAGCTTATTTCTAAATAATGTTGTACAGAAATATGTTTACATCCCTGTTAGTGAGCATTTCTCCTTTGCCAAGATAATCAATCCACCTGACAGGTGTGGCATATCAAAAAGCTGATCATTACACAGGTGCACAATAAAAGGCCACTTTAAAATGTGCAGTTTTCACAACACAATGCCACAGATAACTCAAGTTTTGAAGGAAAGTACAATTGGCATGCTGGCTGCTGGAAATGCCACCAGATAATTGAATGTTCATTTCTCTACCATAAGCCGCCTCCAATGTCATTAGAGAATTTCGCAGTACATCCAACCTGCCTCACAACCGCAGACCACGTGTAACCATGTGAGCCCAGGACCTCAACATCCGTCGTCTTCACCTGTGGGGTCGTCTGAGACCAGCCACCTGGACAGCTGATGAAACTGGGTATGCACAAGCGAAGAATATCTGCACAAACTGTCAGAAACCATCTCAGGGAAGCTCATCTGCATGCTCGTCGTCCTCACCAGGTCTTG